>NC_143479.1:5292258-5618723 GCF_027475165.1 Benincasa hispida | reverse complement strand
ATGTCTAATTTGGGAGCTGGGAACTCAGCTACACAAGATGGAGTTCACTTCTTCCCCGAAGCATGGGTAAGCAGATAGATTGCTCCCTTAAGGGTTGATCTCGAGGCTTGAATGATGTGGCACCACACACCTTCTCATGGCCCGAGAAGTGTTCATACATAGTAGGACTATATTGTATTATTCATTGGAGGGACCAGTGGTACTTAAGGAGTAAGATGTAACTACAGAGGAAAAAACAGTAAATTGGCCCAACTATACTTACGAGCATCTGTGAAGGGTCAGTGTACTGATGATTGGTTATATCCGATGGACATAGAAATATATCTATGGTAAGAAGAGTTCAGTTGTCGGTCTTTAGTGGAATGTCTAGCAGTTAACAGATGGTGGATATCGTGGCTAAAGAGTTGTCAGTTATTCATATACCATTGGAGCTTCGAGCCATAGGTCCATAAGATCCCCTTGGTTGCTTGGATATAAGTAGAGAATTAGTTTTTTGGTCAGTTTGAAATGTTCAAATTGACAAGAGGGAGTTTGATTAAATATGATATAATTGAACTAGTTAATTATATATGATATAATTAACTTTATGTATGTGATACATTAATTTTAAGAAAACTGGATATAAATATGATTTATATCTAGTGGAGGAAAAATATTATGGTTAATGTATGATTTTAAACCATAGGTTATGAATATAATGTGATTATATTTATTATTTATTAATTGAACATTTATGGGATAATTGGCCGGTGTCTCCTCTGTTTTCGTAACTGATGAGTAAGATGAAGAATCGTTTTGAGACACTTAAATAGCTCATGGTGTGTTAAGCATTTGATGGCATAGTGTTTGAGAGAGTCATTACTTAGTAAATCAGACTCTATACGATAGTGTTGTTTACTGAACGATTGCTTACACCCGCGCGCACTACTTACTAAACGATCGTTTGTCTTTTACTAAATGATCGTTTGTCTTTTACTAAACGATCGTTTAGCGCCCGAGCTTTACTAAACGATCGTATAGACAATCGCTTAGCTTTTCCTACACGATCGTTTAGCTTTTCCTACATGATCGCTTAGCTTTTCCTACACGATCGTATACTTCACCTAAACGATCAAGCATTTTGTTTATACGATAGATGAGCCTTTCTCCCACTTGCTTGATCGTTGTATACGATTTTTTTTCCTCGTCCCCTCTACCAAATCCGAATAGAACCCACTCTTTTGATTCTCACTCCGAGAATATTGAGGGTTCCAAGTGGTAGTGTCGTCTCTTTTCTTCATCTGTTCGTGTGGAGACTGTTTGTGGTAGACGATTGGGTGTTTCTAAACGATAGCTTATCGTTCCAGCGAAAGCGAGATTTTTTGCGTAGAGAGTCTTCAACTGGTAAGTTTACATGTTCTCCTGTTTATTTATCTCTAAGCATGCTGGTAATTTAGTAGTTTGAATGCATATCTGTATGTGTGAATGTATATGTGGAAATTTTGTCACAATGAATTGGAAAGATCCGCTTCCGCTCAAAGGTACTCTTATATAAGAGTTCCTTCATTATCTGTTATGTCCATCCTAGGACCACCCACATAACAGACTATGGACCATCAAGTATATTGCAACAGATTACCCAAACAAAGGGCTATGGACCATTGAGTCTATCGTAATAGACCAGTTAGGCAAAGGCTATGGAACCCTATAAGAGTTTTAGCACATGTTTACTAATGATTCTAAAATTATTTTCCTTGTTAGGCATTTGGTCAGAGGATCAGCCAAAATTTTCTCAAACCTCACATATTCCAAGAAAATAACTCCTCCCTTTAGCAATTGTTTTGCAGCTCCATGGTTAAGACGTATATGTCTCCTTTTGCCATTATATACACTATTCTTGGTAATACCTATGGTAGCCTGTGAATCACAGTGCACAGAGACTGGTACTGATGCCCCCCCTCAATGGTACATCTTCTAGAAGGGTTCTAAGTTATTCAACCTCCTGTCCTGCTAGTTCTAGAGCAATAAATTCATATTCCAATGTGGATCTAGCTACGCAAGTCTGTTTAGCAGATTTCCACAATATTTCTCCTCCTCCGAGTAAGAATACATATCCACTTGTAGAACCGTCCTCATCATTATCAGATACTCAGTTTACATCACAATAACCTTCTAATACAGCAGAAAATTTGTTGAAATGCAAATAGTAGTTCATGGTACCCTTAAGATGTCTTAACAGACGATGAAGTGCACTCCAATGATCCTTATCAGGATTATGTGTATATCTACTCAATCTACTCACAACATATGCAATATCAAGTCTAGTACAATTCATTAAAAACATAACATTACCTATGATCTTTGCATATTCAGATTGAGATACACTATCTCCTTTGTTTTTCTTAAGACTTATACTAGCATCATATGGAGTTCTTACAGGAGGATCATCAAAACAATCAAATTTATTTTTTAAATTTTTAATATAGTGTGATTGACACAGTGAAAAACCCTTTTCAGTTTTTCTTATCTTAACATTAATTATTACGTCATTTGATATGATGTATTGTCTTTATGTTTGCTCCAAAAATGAGCATAACATCAACATACAAACATATAATCACACATTCAGCTCCAAACAACTTTGAATAAACACACGTATCTTAAGAGCTTACCTTAAACCCATTGTTTATCAAAGTATCATTGAATTTTCCATACTATTGTTTGAGAGCTTGTTTAAGACCATAAAGAGATTTTTCAGTTTACATACTTTGTTTTCGTGACCGGCAACTGTAAAGCCTTCAGGTTGTACCATATAGATTTCTTTTCTAGATCACCATTGAGGAATGTTGTTTTTACATCCATTTGGTGAATTAGAAGTCCATGGATAGTAACTAGTGCAATCAAGGCTCTAATTGTAGCTATTTCCGTTACAGGAGAATACGTGTCAAAGTAGTCAATACCTTGTTTTTGTGTATACCCTATTACTACTAATCTAGCTTTGTATCTTTCAATTGAACCATCTGACTTTGTTTTCCTTTTGAAAATCCACCCTTACTTAATAGGTTTACTTCCTTTTGGAAGATCTACTAAGTTCCAAGTTTGGTTCATGATTAGAGAATCCAGTTCACTCTTACTGCTTCCTTCCATAAGCTCGTCTACAAAACTTAAGGTTTCTTGGTAAGTTTTATGATCCTTATCTATTATATACATATATGCAAACTATCAATCAATATCATTTGGCCTCTTAACTAAAAAAGTAGTTAAAAAATCAAGACAAAAAATTTTCTCAGCTCTTTGTCTCTTACTTCTTCTAGGATCTATACCGTGCATTCTATCTGTAGTGTTAATATCTACAGATTCAGACATACTACTAGAAGCTATATTATTTCTTGTTTCATGCATATTATTATATAAAGAAACCATAGAAATAAATACATTCTCATAATTAGACGTTCTAATATATTCAATGTTTCCCTTTTTCAATTGAAAACACATGTTCAAAGAATTCTGCATCCCTATATTCACATACAAATCTATCATTTAAGCACATCATCTGTATGCAACACTATCTTGAGCATAACCAATAAATACACAATGAAAAGTTTTATATCCCACTGTAGGTTTCTTCAATACAGGATATGGTACCTTAGCCAAACATCCCTACACCCTCAAGTAAAAGAGATTAGGTGCATATCCTTTCCAGAGTTCGTAAGGTGTCTTATCCAATTTCTTGTGAGATACTCTGTTAAGAATAAAATAGGCAGAAAACACAGCTTCCCCCCACATGTCATCAGACAATCCATAACTTAACAACATAGCATTCATCATTTCCTTAAGAGTTCTATTTTTATGTTCTGCTATACCATTTTGTAGAAGTGAATAAGGTGCAGTAAATTCATGAATAATTCCATTTTATTCACAAAATTCTTTAAGTGTATTGTCACTGTATTTACTACCTCTATCTAACCTTAACCTTTTAATCTTCTTATTTAATTGGTTATCTACTTCTGCTTTATATTTCAAAAACATATTACCAGTTTCATCTTTTGTTTTTAAAAGATAGATTTTAGTATGTCTAGAAAAAGCATCAACAAAAGAAATGTAGTAATTTTTCCCATGTCTACTTATGGTGTTTTTTTAAATCAGCTAAATCAGAGTGAATCAGTTCTAGTTATTTTGTACTTCTAGATATGACAAGTTTAAAAGGTTTCTTGATAAACTTTGTTTTACACAAATCAAACATTTACTAATTTCATGTGTTTCAGATGCATTGATAAATTTTAAATCATTAAGTTTCTTAACCGATGCAAAATTCACATGATCTAGTCTACCATGCCACATATCAAGAGACTCAACTATGTAAGCAGAATTAGAAGCACTTGCATTCATCAAATTTGTAATAAGGACAATATTCAATACAAAAAGACCATCAGCAAGATATCCTTTACCAACAAAGTCTCTATTTTTTGTGAGTACAACCTTGTTAGCTTCTAGGACAATCTTAAGCCCAATCTGATTCAATAGACTCCCAGATACCAATTTCCTAGGTATGAAGGTACATACAATACATTACTTAAAGATAAAGTTTTTCTAGAGGTTAATTTTAAAAGAACCTTCCCTTTTCCAAGCACTTCTATTATGGTAGAGTTACCCATGAACACACATTCTCCGTCAGTAGTGTCCTCATAGTCATGGAAGAGCTCTCGAATTGAGCAGAAATGTCTCGAAGCTCCGGTGTTAAGTATCCAGTCAATTTTGTTTTCCACAAGGTTTACTTCCACAACAGCAGCGATTACGTCATCTTGTTCAGCAAGATTAGCTTGTGGTGTGGGTTGTTGATTTGACCTTTCTTTTCTTTGACTACATTGAAAGGATTTGTGCCCAGATTTCCTACAGACATAACAAATCAATTTTTTTCTTTTCAATCTTCCCACCAGCAGTTTTGTGATGTCCATTCTTTTGAGAGGAATTTTTCTTCCAGACCGCTTTTTATGATTTTTAAACCTATCTTTGTTAATAGCAGAAGATTCAACCAAGTTAGCATTAACTGAATTTAGATTTCTAGATTTTAGCTTATCTTTTAGCCTGTTGACTTCTTCCGTGCACATGTGACTTATCAGCTCCTTGAGTGTCAGGTCCTTCTTTTATGTTTTAGATGATTTCTGTAGATGCTCTAGGATGGGGGAAATTTTTCAAGTAGTACATTTGCTTGGAGAATCTCATAGATTTTCATGCCCTCGATCAAAATGTTTGCCACCAAATTTTCATATTCATGTATCTGCTGAAGGAATGAAATATCATGCAATGGAAGACTACAGAATCAATAAGCACTTAAACTACATTTAATTTGAGTTTTAGCATGTTGTACATATGATATTCAAAAGAGGGTTTGAAACATATATTACCCTTGAAGATTCCTCCACGAAACCAGCTGCAAAACACTAAGATAGAGTTTGAATCACCGAGAGGACTACCACCGAGATCTTCTCTATTATGCTCAAGTTGGAATGTATGGTGGAAACACTTGAACAAGTTGAATTGATGAAGAATGAGAGTAGGGTTTTCAGGTTATCAATTCATAAAATATATTTCAGCATTCTCTCTTATCTTCATGCATGGAGTTTCGATATATAGGTAAAAAAAACATGCAAATGTATATGATTGCATGTTGGGCAGCTTTAGCTTGAAAATCATCACCAAGAACAATTGGAATTTGATGATATTTCATAAAACATGTTAGTGGGTTTTTTCTAAAATTGGAAAAACCCATTAGCTTAAAATGATTTCAAAAAATCATTTTATTGAAATTGATTTTATAAAATTAATTCAAAATAATTAATTTAAATAAAATTAATTTTAATCGATTAATTTAATGTATAAATGTTAAATTAATAAAATATTAATATCACCAATGAATCAATTTTATATTTAAATCATAATTTAAATATTAATTGATTTTCCAAATCCGTTTAATTTCAATTAAATTAAATGTTTATAATTGTATCATATACAATCAATCGAAAACCCTAAAAATTGAATTTGAACATTTCAAATTCATAACCCTAATTTCATACATCAATACTCAATTTGTTATTCCAATTTAATGAGCTATTAGAGGAACCTAATGGACCTATAGATCATAAGCTCCAACGATCTGTAATTAATTCGCGAAAACTCTTTAATCGAATTAATTATATTCGTTAACTATCAAGACACACCACTATAGATATATTTCTATCCATATAAACCATAATTAGTAAGTCGATCCTTCACAAGTCGTTTGTAATTACAATTGGGTCAAAATTAGTGTTTTACCCTTGTAAATACATCTCGTTCCTTAAGTTCACACTGGCCCTCTAATGAACAATTCGATTCATAATACTACTTATGAATCATGTTATTTTTCTATCATGAGAAGATGGGGGCTCGATTGTTCAAGACTTGGAATTAGTACTTAAAAGAACAACATATCTGCTTAACCCTAAAATGGATAGGAGTGAATTCCATCTTGCAGGGCTATGTCCCCAGCTATTCATCTAGTCTTATCCCCAAAATAGAAGGCTTATTGAGCAGTGTTGTTGAACTACTCTCACCCATGCAGATCAAAGGATAATCCCGAATAAACAGAAGTTCATAGCTAGCTCAGGATTAAGATTGAGTTATCCTAGGTTACTTAAGTATGAAATAGTCAGTTTTAACAGTAAACGGTCGTTATAAAGAAAAGTGACTATTTTGTGGTCCAGTCTATATGCAAACTTATTGCATAGGATGCCCCCACTCACATATCTCTACATGAATGATCTGTGGATCACATCATTTGTATTACCTATACAAAATGGGTAGCATCCAATAGTGTTACTAGAATGAGATACCCAATTTCATCCATATACTTGTAGACCATTTAGGCTATATACTATTAACTTGATCTTGTTTATATCACTACATAAAGTTAAAGTATTCACACTATAGCCATGGATATGTTTATTGGATTTTCATAATATAGTGCAAAATCAACAATTTTATTGAATAAAATACTCAATAATATTTTATTGATAAATAAAATGTTTAACACGAACTGCGAGTTCTAGGACATTCCCAACAATCTCCCACTTGGACTAAAGCTCCAGTGAGAACAAATATATACAATATAATGTTAAGAAACATAAAGGGGAAATACAATAAACTAGGGCATCACAAATACCATAGATATTCTCCCATTTTCCCTAGATTACGTTGCTCGGAGTCCTAGTCCAACCAGGTGACCCTCGAACACTTTAGCCAAGAGGGCCTTCGTAAATGGATCGACAAGGTTGTCTTCAGAGGCTATCTTCGTGATGATCACGTCTCCTTAGTGTACTATCTCTCTTATGAGATGGTACTTTCTTTCAATATGTTCTCCACGTTTGTGACTCCTTGGTTCTTTTGAGTTGGCAACAACACCACTATTGTCATAATATAGTGTGACAGGTAGGTGCATATCTGGAACTATTTCCAAGTCTGCCAAGAATTTGCATAGCCATACTCCTTGGTTCTTCTTTAGCGACTGCACATGTAGCTACGTATTCTGCTTCCATTGTGAAGTCAGTGATACAACTTTGCTTAATGCTTCTCCAAACTATAGCTCCTCCATTGAGAGTAAAAATTAATCTTGGAGTAGATTTCCTGGAATCTACGTCAGTCTGGAAATCAAGATCAGTGTATCCAGTGAGGATCAAATCCTTAGATCCATACACAAGCATATAGTCCCTCGTTCTCCTTATATACTTGAGGATGTTTTTTACAGCAGTCCAATGACTGTGTCCTGGATTGGATTGGAACCTACTAACGATTCCAACTGCAAACATATGTCAGGACGTGTACATAGCATTGCGTACATCAAACTCCCAACTGTAGATGCGTATGGAATTCTTGTCATTTCCTCAACATCTTGGGGTGTCTTAGGACACTGTTCCTTTGACAAATGAATTCCGTGTCTAAAATGTAACATACCTCTTTTAGAATTTTGCATATTATATATTGACAACATCTTGTCAATATAAGATGCCTAAGATAGTGCTAAGGTTCTATTCTTTCGATTCTGAAAGATTTGTATGCCTAGAACATATTGAGCATCACCCAAATCTTTCATTTGGAATTGTGTTGTAACCATCTCTTTACGTCAGTAAGGAAGCTTGTCTCATTCCTAATGAGCAAGATATCATCAACATAAAGAACTAAGAATGCTACAGCCTTGTTGACTATCTTTTTGTATACACAAGGTTCGTCAACATTCTGTTCAAAGCCATAAGATTTGATCGCAATATTAAATCTTATATTCGAGGATCTTGAAGCTTGTTTTAACTCATAAATAGATCGTTTAAGCTTACAGACTTTTTGTTCCTATCCTTGTTTGATGAACCCTTCTAGTTGGGACATAAAAATACTTTTATCAAGGTAGTCGTTCAGAAAAGCTATCTTGACATCCATTTGCCATATTTCATAGTCATAATATGTGGCAATGGATAGAAGTTGTCTAATTGATTTTATCATGGCAACAGGAGAAAAATTTTCTTCATAATCAACCCCTTCTCTTTGGGTAAAACATTTTGCCACGAGTTTGGCTTTATAGGTTTGCAGCTTCCAATTTGGTCTTGTTTTCTCTTGTAGATCCATTTGCAACTTATAGGTTTAACCCCAAGTGTTTGATTTACAAGTTCTTAGACAGAGTTGAAGTACATAGACTCCATTTCCACGTCCATTGCTTTTATCCACTATTCCCTGTCAACATCTTCCATTGCCTTTTTAAAGGTTAATGGATCCTCTAATTCATCATCATGTATGATGTTTTGAGTTTCTATTAGACCCATATAGGTTTAGGTTGTTGAATAACTCTCCCACTACGTCAAGGCATACTCAACTCTTGAGATAGACGTGACGGGACAACAACAGTTGTTGATGGACCAGCTTGATCAACAACTTTTGTTGATGTTTCTGTAGCATCTTTGGTCATTTCTTACAATATTAGTTTACTGCGAGGTAGATGATTTTTTATATGATCTTCTTCCAAGAATGTAGTGTTTATCGATACAAATACTTGGTCTTCTTAGGAATCATATAGCAATCCTCCTTTTGTTTCTTTAAGGTATCCTACAAAAAGGTATAACTTCGAACGTGTTTCCAGTTTCTTAGAATTTTGTACCAACACATTGTCGAACAACCCCAGAAAGGGAAATGACGTAAACTTGTTTTGTGACCTTTCCATAATTCATACGATGTTTCTAAAACACTTTTTAAAGGAACAATATTTAGAATATATACTGCAATCTATACTGCATACCCCCAAAAGGATTGAGGTGACTGAGCATAACTCATCATTGATCGGACCATGTCTAACAAGGTTCGATTTCTCCTTTCTACAACACCGTTTTGTTGTGGTGTTCCAGGTGTTGTGAGCTGGAATTGAATTCCATGATCTACAAGATAGTTCTGGAATTGTAAATCCATATACTCACCACCTCGATCAGATCAAAGTGTTTTAATTCTTTTACTTAACAAATTTTCTGTCTCGGTCTTAAATTCTGTAGACTTTTCAAGGGTTTTAGACTTGTGACTGATTAAGTAAATATAGTCATATCTCGAGTAATCATCAACAAAACTGATGAAATACTGATAGCCTCCTCGTGCTTTTACATTCATCGGACTACATAAGTCTGAATGTATTAGTACGAAAGGCTCTTTGGCACGAAGACCTTTGTCAGAAAAAGATTTTTTTGTCATTTTTCCCTCGAGACATGATTCACATGAAGGTAAAGAACTATCTTCTAACTGACTTAGATGACCGTTTTCTTACCAATCTTTCAATCCTGTTGAGATTAATGTGACCAAGTCTGAGGTGCCAAAGATAGGCGTTAGAAGAAATTTTTCGTTTTTTATTTTCAGCCGTTTTAAATATCTCTATATTTAGAATGGCATTTGCTTCAGTTGATTTTAATATGTACAAGTTATTTTCGAGTCTTACAGAACAAATATGAACACCCCTTTAAAAAACAAACACTTCATTAGATTCAAAAGATATTTTGTACATATTTTCTAGCATACAGGAAATGGAGATTAAGTTTCTTTTCATCTTAGGTACATAATACAAATTTCTAAGTAAGATGAAAATATTCTCCAAAAAATAGCTTGACATCTCCCACTGCATGAGCTGAAATGCTTCACCCGTTCCCACCTTGAAAGTCATTTCCTGTTCAGAAAGTTCTCTCCAAGAACTAGTTTTCTGTAGAAAAGTGCAAACATGATTACCGGCGTCTGAATCTAATATCCAGGTTAGGTGAATCTTCTTCTCTAGACATGTTTCAACTACTAGTAAATCTCATTTACCTTGTTTCACCTTTTCTGCTTTCTTTTCAGCCAAATACTTTGGGCAATTATGCTTCCAGTGCCCATCCTCTCCACAATGGAAACACTTTCCTTTGGGAGTCTTGTTTTTGTTTTTTGTTTTTCTTAGCAGTGGTTTTCTTATTCCCTTTACCTTTCTTCTTTATTTGTACGGATTATCTTTTGAATAAGAAGGAACGGACTTTTTGTTATCATTGGGTCTTGTTCCAGACAATGACCCCTTAAAAAATTTCTTAGGTTTAGAAATAACATCTATTTCTTTTTCCTTAAGTTTCATCATAGACTGATATGTTTGTAATTCGTTCAACAACGTAGTCAAATTATAAGTAATTTTGTTCATAACGACATTGGTTCTGAATGGCAGATAACTCTTCGGGAGAGATTCCAATATCATACTTACTTGACTTATCTCATCTATCATTGCCCCATGAGCCTCAACAACATTAAAATGGACCATCATATCAAGAACATGTTATCTAACGTTGGTTCCATATTTCATGCGAGTAATGTAGACATACTTAATGGCTTCATGTCGAATAGAGGATGACGGTTGCCCGAACATCTCCTAAAGTGACACCATTATCTCACGGGCGGTGGGCATTACCTCATGTTTCTTATTAAGTACATCAGGTATACTTGCTAAGATGTAGGCCCGAGCTTTTTCATTAGCCCTAACCCACCGATCATAGATGTCTCAAACATTTTGGTTTGCTGTTGTACTAGAAACCGGAGGACATTCCTCCGTCAACACAAACCTTAAATCGTCCACAACTAATATTGTATTGATGTTAGATTTCCAATTTGAATATCCTTCACCGTTAAATTTATCGGAAGCTAGTAGTTGTATGATTGAATTTGACATTGCTGAAATAATTTGTTTAAACTTTATGCATCTAAATCCAATTGTAGCAAAATAATAAAGTACCCAATAAATCTTTATTTATTTGCAACGATACTTTAGTGATTTAGAACAGTTGCTACCGAGGGCAGTCTTCACTGAAGCAAGACAATTTCTTGACCAAATACTATATCAGAATAACTCTTTACTCCTATAGTTCTTTTGGTTATCATTTTCGGTCAAGATCTTTACTAACAATTAGTAATTCTTGTAAGTGTGACTCGCCATTTTTAGATTTTATAGAATAGTATGAATATGCCCCCGAAATGGAAGATAATACTCAAGACAAAACTATAAGAACCTATTCATTTACTGAAGCCTGGGTTGTTCCAAATCCTATGTTACAACCCTCTGTGGGGTTCGTTGTGGTCAACGACTAGCTAGTGCCGCCAAAAAACGACAACAGGCGCAACATAGGAATCTCACAGTTCAAACTAATGGAGGAGATTGTAGGACAATGTTGACACATTTCCTTCACCCACTTACTATGAACTACTTCCCTCATTCACCTTGTTATTGACCCATGTAAACACTTTTCGAATGGAGTAGTTGCGGTAAAAGCGACACAAAGCCGAGCATGGATCTCACGATGTGAACTTTTGAGGACATGAGAGCTAATAACTATATATTGAATATATTGTTAATCTCCCACTAAAGTATTCTAAATATTTGTGTATCTATTTACTTAGGTTTAAAAACGGCTAACTTTTAAAACATCCTAAGTCTATGTCATTTTTATCCAAGTATAACATTTATATTTGGATATAACCCTACGATGTCTAAGTGTTTAAACTAGTTTTAAACCTCACACTGCTCACGCAAGCTCATAAAATCAGTTAACAACGCTCAATCTTTCGATCATAATCCCCAAGTAGGAGGTGTTATGTAAACTGTCAACTTAAGTACCAGGCCTAAGACAGGTTTATGAACCAATTTGAGTTTGTAACCAAATTTTATAAGGTAACAATCTATTTTAAAACTAGTTGTTAACCTAAGTGGGCATATTGTGTCTCTTTGTTATGGATTTTAAAGTCTAATTCAATTTTATAACAACTTACAAAAATTAGACATATTGAACATCCACAACATTCATCAAAGGCATTTAATATAACATTTATATTAAAAGAAACCCTATACATGCATACTATATATTATAACAATTTATAACATACTTTAAATGCATGTAACATGCTTCTTACGGTAGGATTTTAAATCTATATGGCATACTGTATGCATATACAAGATTTATTTAATTATAACATACATTGCATGCATAAACAATTAAACACATACTGATACAATTTGTAGTTTTGGCATATTTTTAAGTAAACAAAAGCCTATGTATTACAAAAAAATAGTTGACAGCTCCAAACCGCTTCTTGATCGCTTCAAACAGCTTCAAATCGGACCCAAAATTGCTTGCATCGGATGTAAACCTCCTGAATCGGGTCAATAAAAACAATTTTGAAAATGAATCAGGCCAGGTTTGAAGAAAACCAGTCAACCTTCTTAAACCGGTTCAAGAATCTCGCTTAGATTGAAATCTGACTAAAACTTGATCTCTCGATGCAAGTTGAAATCTTGTTTAAAACTTGATCTCTTGTTGGATCATTGAAATCTCGCTCAAACCATCAGAATCTCACTCCTGGCTTGAAATCTCGTTTGAACTTGATTCAAAATCTCGCTCAAACTTGAAATCTCACTAAGACTTCCATCAGAATCTCGCTTGAGCTTGAAATCTCGCTCAAACTTGATTCAAAATCTCGTTTGAACTTGAAATCTCGCTCGAAATTCCAACAGAATCTTGCTCGAGCTAGAAATCTCTCTCAAATTTGATTCAAATTCTCGTTTGAACTTGAAATCTCGCTCGAAATTCCAACAGAATCTCGCTTGAGCTAGAAATCTCATTGGAAATTCAAACAGTAGCTGAAGAATTGGAAATATGCAGCTCAACCTTCTTCACTTCTTTCTTCAATTACATCCTGATTTCAACTTCTAATGACTCCATATGAATTAAAGACTCCTAAACACATATTAAAGCCCATCAAACAAGAGCCAATTACAAGAGAAACAACATAATTGAAAGGATTAAAATGCCAAAACACTGGAAAAACCATATCAACATACTTTTTCATGTAGGTCATGAAAAAAAACACCCACCAAACTCAAATTAACAATAGTTAAGTGCTTAAATCATGCTCTAATACCAACTGAAGGAAAGAAATATCATGCAATGAAAGACTACAGAATCAATAAGCACTTAAACTACATTTAATTTAAGTTTTAAGCATGTTGTACATATGATATTCAAAAGAGGATTTGAAACACATATTACCTTTGAAGATTCCTCCACGAAATCAGCTGCAAAACACCAAGATAGAGCTTGAATCACCGAGAGGACTACCATCGAGATCTTCTCTATTATGCTCAAGTTGAAATGTGTGGTGGAAACACTTGAACAAGATGAATTGATGAAAAACGAGAGTAGGGTTTTCAGGTTATCAATTCAGAAAATATATTTAAGCATTCTCTCTAATCTTCATGCATGGAGCTTCGATATATAGGTAAAAAACATGCAAATATATATTGTTGCATGTTAGGTAGCTCCAGCTTGAAGATCAGCACCAAGAATAATTAGAATTTGATGATATTCCATAAAACATGTTAGTGGGTTTTTTCCTAAAATTGAAAAAACCCATTAACATAAAATGATTTCAAAAACTCATTTTATAAAATTAATTTAAATAAAATTAATTTTAATTGATTAATTTAATATCCACTACAAGAAATCTAACTTCTCCCGACGTCACAATTCGTCGGAAAAGGGCGGAAAATGCGTCGAGAAAAGCTCTCCCAATGAATAATAGGTCGTCGAGAGTTTGGTCGGGAAAAACCCATCAGAAAAGGAACTCCTGACGGATGATAGGATGGCATTAGGAGTTAGTCGAGGAACTCCCGACGCATGTATAGGGCGTCAGGAGTTCCACTAACTACCAACGCCTTATATACAGCATTGGCAGTTGGGACGCCCTATATATGCATTGGGGTTCCTCAACTAACTCCCGATGCCGTTTTCTATGCATCGAGAGTTCCCGAACTCTCGACGGTTGTTTCATGCGTTTGGAGTGCTTGAACTCCCGATGGTTTATTTGATGCGTCGAGAGTTATAAGAACTCCCGACGCAGTAATATATGTGTGGGGAGTTCCTTCATTAGTTGAAATTTGTCTTTTGAATATTTTCAATTTATAGTTTGTAATTTTTTTAAAATTTGATCTGAATAACCTGTAAAATATAATTAACCAAATAAAGATTCACATAATAAATAAAACAACGAAAACGAAGTCCATACTATAACAAATAAATCAAAAATTACAATATCCTAAAATAAAACAAAGTCGTTACTAGAACTTCATAAACATTCATATCACAAATACATAGATGAAATAAAATGAAAACAACGTCTAAAACACGTCTAGAACATAGCATCTTCAACAATCGTCCAAGATCATCTCCGAACAACATTCTACAATAAAACAAAAACATTCAAATGTCATAATCAGTAAACATCCACAACACATTCAAACTTCGTAAACAAAACATCCACGACACATTAAAACTTCGTAAACATTCATAAATACACAAGGACTCCAAATTCAACGACAAGACGAGTGTAATGAAACTCTACCTACCCCCCACGACAAACATGGAACCTCCCGAACATAAAAAAACACACAAATATCATAAACAAGAACCAACACACATAAAACTAAAACTTTGTCTTCAAAATGGTTTAAACCAATCTCAACCCACATAAAACGACAAACATGGAACCTTCTGAACATCATTTCATAACTGCAGGATAGCACATCAAAAAACACACAAAACGACAAAAAACACTACCATAACTGCAGGATAGCCAATAATTCTCTATCATAAAGCTACTTAAGAGATAACTACTTTGCTACCATAACTACAGGATAGCAACATATTAGACAACTAAATAATGTAGTAATCATACCTAATTCGATGGGTCTCCTCTCTATGATTGTATCATGTCTTCAATCATTTTTTTCATTTCTTTCATTTGTCTTGCATGATTCTCTTTCATTTGTTTCTGAACGTCTTCAAGTTCCTTAATTTTCGACTGAGACTGTTCGAAATTGGCTCTCAATTCCTCCATTCCCTTCTCCGTTCCTTGAGTAGATGACGAGCTTGATGAGATACTACCCTTTCTTGACTTAGGTTTAGGGCCCCAACCTAGGCCTTTTGAATATCTGGGTCGTCTACCCAAAACTGTCTCACAGATTTCATCCCCTATTAGTGGTTGAGAACCTTCTAGAGTGGGGTTGGATTGTAATTCCAACATTTGATTCTAGACATATTAATTAAATGTGTAAGAATGAACGACTAAAGTTAGAAATGAAAAACAACACGATAGTATAGCAAAAAATGTTACAGGTGCATTTTCAGCTGCCTCGTTCATGAACTTGCCACCTTTAGAGTGTGTTTCCCTAAATAGGTCAACACGTTCTATTTCTCGACCTTCCTTTTCCTGCAACTCTGCCTGAATTTGCAGGAATGACGTCGATCTGCCTACGTGGTCGAACGGTAATTTTTCTCTATTCTTCTTGTTTTTCACAAACATTTTCTATATTTCAACAAAAAAATAAATGTCAAAAGTATGATGTATTAGTAAATGCAACAAATGATACACGCCCTAAATATTCTACCTGAAAGGCTTCACTCTCGAAGCGGTCACACAAAAAATACCAATCTTCTGGCCTATTTTTAAGCCAGCTAGGCAAGTTGGCACGTGCTTGCTGAGGATCTCTACATTTCCTGTAATGTCTGTGCAAATATGCTCTAATTTCTTTGAAGGAGTTTTGCATTTGATGTTCTATAAAACGGTTAAATCATTGACTGGACAGATCAAGATTGAAATGAGGCTACAAAAGAATGAAGGAAGAATTAGCATAGATGATGTTCATGACTCTTAATCTACAATTGACTCTAAAAGAATAAACTTATAATTACTTACCAGCAATAGAGTCTTAGCCAATTCTATAAACTCGTTTGGAGCCTCAGCAAAAGTACGACATCGTATTGGAAATGCAGATCTCACGGCGACACCAATCGCATTACTAAATCGACCGAATGTTGAGATATCGGTTTCATCTCCCCCTTATTTATCACGATTGTAATTTTGCCATGTTTTTTGACGTATTTTTCCAACTCGATGTTTCGATAATGCTCGCATTTCCTCCAAGTGGATGCTGAGCTACTATCTAATGAATAGAAAATTTTAAACGGTTTATGATGTATTTCAGTTAACAAAATATATTTCAAAATATACTAACCTGAAGTATCACCCACAGAAGATCCCGTGTTGCCTAGATATATCTCCTGGAATTCTTCATCAGCTTCATGTTGCCTATTAGGGTTTGACATCGTATCTATACAAACATAAAAAAGACAAAACAATATTAAATTAATATGAAATACGTGTAAACAGAGAAAAAAAGAATTGAGTAGATACATCATTACTCATCATCGTAATCTAATTCAAATTATTCATCAGTACTTGAGCTGTTATTGGGAGATAATTGTTCTTCATCATCATTGTTTATGAAGTCATGATCGCCATGTACAATAATTGGTCTTTCCACAACTGTAGGATCAACGTCAACTCTGCATAAAGTAACCTCCTCAATGGTTTCATCCACTTGGACTCCACCAAAAATTTCTAGTAAATCTAGTTGTGCGTTTTCAACATCATCCACTTCTGGTACATCCCATATTCGCTTATTTTGGACTACTTGAACAACTTTTCAATGCTACCATATTTGATATCATCAATGTAAAAGACTTGTTGTGCTTGGATAGCAAAGATGAAAGGCTCATCGACATATCAAAAGTGTGATGTATTGATCGATTTGTTTCTTAAATCCACATGAATCATCTCTCAACTGTTGCCTATAAAATGACTATGTATACCTGAGATCTGAACTAATCGGGAAATTTGTGTTGATGTTTTATATATAAGTTAGAGGTGCTTTGAGCTTCACGACGAATTAACCTCAAATGTTGCCTATAAAATTGATCATTTGAATTATATCAAAGGATTTACCCTAGAACTTAGAAAAGGAAAAAGTTTGAAACGTACTTGCGACAGTCTGTTATTTCTTTACAATTATTGAGAATGTACCAATGTGCAATACGCTTTTCCTCCGCTGATAGCATCCGTAAAGTTGACGCCCCTAATGGTCGTATCCTCTGCCTAAATAATTCAAATTCACCAAATATCTCATGATCGGGAATGTTATCATCATTTCGTTCATCTCTATTGAATCTCGTTTCAATCCCACTTAGATATCGCGAACAAAAGTTCCATGATTCATTCATTGCATATGCTTCCGCTATAGACCCCTCAAGACGTGCTTTGTTCCGTACAAATTGTTTTAATGTTTGTAAACTTCTTTCAATAGGATACATCCAACTGTAACTAACTAGACCCACCACTTTGGTTTCATATGATAGATGAACTACAAGGTGTACCATAACATCGAAGAAGGCAGGCGAAAATATTTTCTCCAACTTACAAAGTATGACTATGATGTCTACTTGTAGTCTGTTCAAATCACTTACACATATTGTCTTTGCACATAAGTCGCGAAAGAATGTACACAATTCAACAATAGTAGTGGATACATTCTTCTGTAGGTATGCTCAAATACCAATAGGGAGTAGTCTATGAAGCAACACATGACAGTCGCGTGTTTTCAGCCCCGATATTTTTCCATCTTTGTCATTCACATATCGTGATATGTTAGACACGAGCCCATCAGGAAATTTCACTGATTTCAAATACTTACAAAATGAAATCCGTTCACCATTAGTTAATGTGTATGCTGTGTGTGGTTTTACATATCTGTTATCGACCTGTATCAAGTGTAGGTCCTTTCTTGTCTTCAAATCTTGTAAATCTAATCGAGCATTTGTTGTATCCTTTGTCTTTCCTTCAATATTTAACAATGTGCCCACCAAATTGTCGCATATGTTTTTTTTTAATATGCATTACATCCAATTTATGTCGTAACAATAGTCTAGACCAATATGGAAGTTGGAAAAAAAAAATACTTTTCTTAGTCCAGTTTAGAATTCGTTTTCTTTTTTTATCTTACTTTGATGAATGTTTGCTAAGCACAGAAAAGTTTAGCGTATTTATTTGTTGTAAGATCTCTTCTCCATTCATTACGACTGGAGGAGGTCTACGTTCAACTTTTCCTAGATCTCTTCTCCATTCATTACGACTGGAGGAGGTCTACGTTCAACTTTTTCATCATGTTGCCTACTTCGACGCCAACTATGATTCTCTGGAAGATAACGTTGATGTCCCATAAATGATATTTTTCCTCTTATCCTGAATGATGAATTATCTTCTTTGCATATTGGACATGCTTGATAACCTTTTGTACTCCACCCAGATAGGTCACCGTACATAGGGAAGTCATTAATCATCCATAATAAGGTAACATATAGTTGAAAAAACTCACCAGTAACAAAATCATAAGTTCGCACACCAATTGTCCATAACTCTTTCAACTCTTCAATCAACATCTGCAAATAAACATCAATTTCCTTTCCAGGAGATTTTGGACCAGGTATGAGTAAAGACATGAAGAAGTTTGTTTCATTCATGCATTTTCAAGGGGACAAATTATAAGGAATTATCACCACATGCCACATACTATAAGAAGTGCTCATATTTACAAACGGATTGAACCCATCTGAAGCTAATCCCAAACGAACATTTCGGGGATCTAAAGCAAAATAAGGAAATTCACGATCAAAATTTTTCCACCCCTCTGCATCAGCTAGATGTCGCAATACATCCTCCATTTCAACTCGCTTATCTTTATGCCATCTCATGTCAGAAGCGCCTTCTTTTGATGCAAATAATCGTTTTAATCTCGGTATCAATGGAAAATGACGCAATACCTTATGTGGTATTTTTTTAGCCTTGCCATCTTTAACTTTATATCGAGACTCACCACAAATGGGGCATTGTTACAAATCTGTAAACTCTTTCCAATACAATACACAATCATATTTGCACGCATGAATAGACTCATAACCTAGGCCTAAATCACGCAATTTTCGCT
This sequence comes from Benincasa hispida, assembly GCF_027475165.1. Lineage (NCBI taxonomy): Eukaryota > Viridiplantae > Streptophyta > Magnoliopsida > Cucurbitales > Cucurbitaceae > Benincasa > Benincasa hispida. The sequence goes on along the minus strand of NC_143479.1, from coordinate 5,599,306 downwards.
TGGCTTGATAAAGGGAAGTAGGTATAGAGGTGTCAGCTGGAAATGCTACTTTTAATAATTCCAGCAACATGTCAAATAATTTGTTACTCCAGCCGTTGAGAACTTTGATATGCATCAAATTCACTAAAAAGTTCAAGGACGAAAATTGCGAACAACCAGGGTATAATTCATTACATGCTTTGGTCATTAAATCCTCGAATAAGCTCGTGGTATCTCTTTCTTGACCATTAGAGAACATTTCATTCTTAATCCTTTCTTCATTTGCATTTTTGTTTTCAATTGGAACTTGTAAATCGTTTATAAGATTCAACATCTCATTTTCTTCGACAACATTACTCTATATACTATCTATTTCAACATTATGTATTGAATGACTTATATGACTTTCAAAACTTCTAGATAAGTTTGCTGGCTCTCCATGAAATACTTATTCACAGTATGAGGGAGATATTCTATATGTTAATAGATGTCGTTCCACAATATCTATTTTGTCCCAAATTGAATTCATACAATTCTTGCATGGACATCTTTTTTGTCCGGAATCATTAACATGAAACTTCGCCATATCTAAAAACTGGGATACTCCTTCTCTATACTCCACTGATAACTTATTCCTTAGTTTAATCCATTCTTTATTCATCCTTAAAAATAAATCTTTTCTGACCAACTTGTAATCCAAAATAATAACCTAGATTAGAAGACAAAGCATGAATTTTGATTAACTTATACAAAATTCCAAGTTTGTTCGGAGTATTTAAAATTTTAAATAATTTATAATACGTGATTTGACTTTTTTTGCCCTAATGTTATTGATTTTTTTCCCCAAAATAAGTCCACAATTAAGTAAATTATAACATCCATAATCCAAAAAATTGCATAAATTGAAACATCCACAATCTATGGCTTAAATAAAAAACAATGCTAATTAAAAAAAAAAATCCACAATAACATCCACACTCTAAAAAATTACATAAATTGAAACATCCACAATCCACAATAACATGCTATAAATTAATCCACAATCCACAATAACAAATCAATCCATAAAAAAATGTATAAATTGAAACATCCACAATCCAACATTCACAATAAAAAAAAAAAAAAAACTCAATCCACAATAACATGCTATAAATTAAAAATAATGATTTAAATTAATATACAAAATAAGAGAAAATAAAGGGGGAAGATTACCGACAGGCCGCGGCTGGCAGTTGAAGGAGTCAACTGAAGGAGGGGAGGCGGTAGCGGCTGGACTAGACGATGGCTGAAGAAGCGACGGTGGCGACTACTTGAAAGAGCAAAACGCAAAGGGAAGGGAGAGGGATCGACGAGCGAGGGAGTGGAGCAGGGGGAGGAGATCGGCGGGGAAGAATGATGGGAAAATGAGAGAGATCGGCAAAGGGAAAGGGAAGAATGGCAGTGGCGACGGGTTAGGGTTCGGCGACAGCGGGTTAAGGTTCAAAGTGGGGAGAATGGGGAAAATGAGGAAGAAGGGATCTTGTTTTTACTAGATCCCATCTCCCGACGCCCGTCGGAGATCCGTCAAAAGTTCCAAGGGAACTCCCGACGCCTATTTTATTCGTCGGGAGTTCTCCGAGAACTCTCGATGGGACACTGTTTTACGTCGTCGGGAGACACCTTTTCTCCTGACAACCGATTTAGGCGTCAGAGAAGCTCATTTTTTTTTTTTTTTGTAGTGATCTAAATATTAATTTAGTAAAATATTAATATCACCAATGAATCAATTTTATATTTAAATCATAATTTAAATATTAATTGATTTTTCAATTTCGTTTAATTTCAATCAAACCTAAATGTTTCTAATTGTATCATATACAATCAATCGAAAATCCTAAAAATTGAATCTTGCAATTTCAAATTCATAACCCTAATTTCATACAATCAATTACTCAATTCGTTATTCCAATATAATGAGTCGTTAGAAGACCTTATGGACCTAACGATCATGAGCTCCAACGATTTGTAATTAAATGTTAAAACTTTTTAATCGAAAACCGAATAATTACTATTTGTTAACTTCCTGAACATCACTATAGCTCGATAGTTGCCACTCTCCTCACTGTAGATATATTACTATCCATAAATCATCATCAGTAAGTGATCTTCCACAAGTCTTCGTAATTTCAATTTGGTGTAATTATATTTTACCCTTGTAATTACATTCTCGTTCCTTAAGTTTTCCAAATGAACCTCCTAATGAATAATTCGAATTTATAAGATATACTTATGAATCATGTTCTTTCTCTATCATGAGAAGAGGGACCCGATTATTTAATTTAAGTTCAATATCAACGTTTTTTTCTTTTGATCTTAACAAAAATTGTCTAGATACTCTATTAGAAAAAATAAAAATTAAGGTTTAAGGTTATCAAATAAAATTGTTTAGATATAAAATCTTATCGTCGAGATTTGATGTTGATAAAATGGAAAAAAAAAAAAAAAAACCATATTCAATTCTTCAAATTTGAATTCGATAATACTAAAAATAAAACATGATTTTATGTTGCACTTCAATCTTAAAAAAATATATCTAGTGATTAAAAAAAGTCACACAAAATAATACTAAAAAAACAGACAAAATGTGTATATCAAAATAAAACAATAAACCAAATTTGTAAAATTGTTGGTTGTATTTTAAATCAGATACATCATAATACTTGAGATGAAAAACACTACTCAAAAAAGAAAAAATGAAAAGAAGGAGAAAGAGAAAGAAATGGATTATACCTTATTTGATAATACATTTATCCCAATCAAATCTTGAAAAAAATCCATGATTAAAAACAAATGTATATCAAAATAAAATAATTTTTTAAAATAGATAGAATTATTTAGATATAAAATCTTGTTTTCAAAATTTGAACGATAAACAAATTCAACCAAACCTCCCCCAATTTGAATTCAATAATACTCAAAATAAAACCCTATGATTCTAAGTATTGATTGAAATCTCATATTCAACTAAATCTTTCCACATTTGAATTCAATAATACTAAAAATAAAAACCCTTTAATTCTACGTTGTTCACTAATAAAAAAAAAATCAAATGCATCGGGTGTTTAAATTTCAAACGCAAGCAAATGTTTATATCAAAATAAAAAAATACAAAACAATCGGTAAAATTATTGAATGTATTTCAAATTCATGCACATCATACCTAAAGAGATAAGGAACAATCTCCAAAAGAAGAAATGAGAAAAAAAAAAAAAAAAAAAAAAAAAAAATTATGGGGCATTCTCGTGCAAACAAATGTAGATCAATATAAAATAAATTTCTAAAATTGTTGATTGTAAAATTTTCAAAGAAAAACAAATCTACATATTATAATATGCTTAAAGAGATCGGTACTATAAAAATATAGATGACTATTTTCTTTTTTAATGATACGTTTCTCTCCATGAAAGGTCGTAGAACTCCTTTAGAAGTATTGAAAAATGTATAAATGAGATACGAAAAATTGGTATAGAAAAAAAAAACATAGATGACATACCTTCTTCAATAATACGTTTCTCTATGTGAAAAATATTTTACCATAGAAATTGAAAAACGTATGGATGAGAGATGAAAATTCGATACAAGAAAAATATAAATGACATATTCGGTACAAGAAAAATATAAATGACATATCTTCTTCAACAATAAAAATATAAATGACATATCTTCTTCAACAATAAAAGGTGTTACCATTTTATTTTTAAGGATTGAAAAATGTATAGATGATATGTCTGTAAAATGTGGGTAGTTATTAGAAATCCTTAATAAAACATGCTAAACCCTTATCGTCCGCTCCCTTTAAGCCTTGATAAACCGCCATCGAAGAAATCTTACTTTCCACGTCGTTCAACTTTATCATTAATAGCATGTTCGAGAATGATTTCAAAAGAGTCAAAATAACCTAAAAAGTACTTTTAAATCATTCCAAATAAATTTAAGTGTATAAAAAATATGTTTAAATGTATATAACTAAACATAAAATTGATTTTGAGCAATTAAAAATGCGTTTAAAGTGATTTTAATAATTTCAAAATCATTCTCAAACATGTCATAAATATGTCTGGGATATTTCATTTTATCCTTTGTAGCTATAATATCAATTATTTAGACATTTTGTTACACATTTAATAAGGAAATTTTAAAGTTTAGAAAACTATTAAACACAAATTCAATTGAAATTTAGGCGAAACAAATAATTAACCTAAATTTACAAGTCAAAACTTTTTAAATTAAAGATGCGATGAAATTTATGTTAAATATCAATTTAATAGATCCTCGTTGTACAAAACATTACAAATAATAGTTGATCTAGATATAGTTTAATTGGTTAAAATATATCTAAACATTACAAATAATAGTTGATCTAGATATAGTTTAATTGGTTAAAATATATATAGTTTAGAGACTAATTATTACAAAATTGAAAGTACATGGACTAAATCATTACAAACTAAAGTTAATGGATTATAGTTTCTTCTAAATTTTAGGGACTAAAAATGATTTTTAATCAACAATATAGTGCAACAATCTTATAAAATTCTAGTCTCAAAACAATATACAAACAAAAGACGCAAAAACATAGCCAAAAGGTAGTAGAATTTCAATATACATATATCTAAGTTTTAAGTGTTGTTGTAATTATTTTTTTAATATATATATATATATATATTATTTATTTATTACATGCTAAAAAACTAATATATTCTTTTTGTTATTATTAAAATGGCAAGATTTCATGTTCATTGCATGTCTATCTTTTCTAGTATATATATATATACTTAAAAAATAACAAAAGTAAAAAAAAAATTGAGAATGACAAAGTATTTTTTTAAAAAAAGAAACAAAAGTAAATATTCTAATATGGTGTAAAATTTTGATCGAAATCGTGTTAGGGGAAATTTCAATTGAATTTGTGACGGATTAATGATTTGATAGCTACTTTTCCACGATTTCTTGGAAATTGATGATTAGAATTTCCCAAATATTTTTATTTTAATTCATTTTTCTATTTATATTTTTTGTATTTTATATTTTTTAATGTTCCATTTTCACCTTCTTCACACCTCAATTTCAATCCTCTCTTCTATTCTCAAATTCATTCCAATTTTCTCCAAATCTCTCAAATTCTCTCAAACTTATTTCTTAAATTAGGAGTTTTAGCATCTAATTTACTTTAATTTTCACTATTTCAGTTAGAGTTTATTATCTTTTTCATATTACACATAAACATATTATAATAAATAATCTATAATTATTTTGCAGGCAAATATGTCATGCTTCCTTTAATTTTATAATTAAATTGTTATTTTATAATTATTTTTCATGTCTTTTTAAAGTTTTTTTCTCTTAGAAAGGTCTAGTAGCACTAGCATCTCGTAAGGAATTGTTACAGCAAACATGAATAGGAATGAGCAATGACTTGAGTGAACAAGTTTAGTCAGAATTTGCTCTAGAAGTTGCTCCCGCTCCAGATGGACTTCTTAGCATCAACATTTACACATACCATTACAATATACATCCATATATTGTGCTAATTTTTAGAAATAATCATTCAAAATGGTCAATTATAGTATAATTAAAGCATAATCAAAGTTTTCGAACTAATTATAATAATGTTCCATCCATTTTCATAAAGTTTTCTGAAATTTCCATAAACATTGATATTTCCATAAAAACCGAGATCTCAATATTTCCATCAACTAGTAGTGGAAAATCTAGAATTTAATGTTGGAGAACACAACTCTATATAAGATTAAAATTTTAGCCCATAAACTTCTAAATTAGAGTCACCTCCATTTGTATATCCAATGTTGGAGAACACAACTCTATACAAGATTAAAATTTTAGTCCATAAACTTCTCATTTAGAATCATCTCCATTTGTATATCTAATGTATAGCACCAAATATTAGGAAAAAAAACACAAATATCATAACTATTGGTTACAAAATAAAAAATTTGAGGTTAATTAGAAAAAAAAATATTTTGTCTAATAAAGTGGTTACATTTTAAGAATTTTTAATATTTTATGAGACTTTAGATACTAAATTGAATGTTTTTATGTCTATTAGATATTTTTAAGGGACTTATTTAACAAAAACACAAACTTTATATGTGAAAATGGTGTTTAAAATCCTTAATTTTAAAAAATTATACTCTAACAATCAATAGTTACCAAATGGAGCCTAAAAATTTCAAAAATATTTGTACATAAACATATATACATATGTGAAAAAAATAAAAGTGGAATTAAGTGTTTCAAATAAAAATTGTAACTAGAGATGTCCACAGGTGGGATGGAAATGGTTTCCCCATCCTCATCCCTAATACCCCATTCCATTCCCCATCCTCACAAAAATCCCCACAAGAATCGGAGTAGAGATTTTTCATGGAGAATTTGCCCAGATCGAGTTTTCGGTGGGAATCTTTTTCCGTTTGATTTTTCTTTAAAAGAAATTGACTTCATATGAAAAATATTAATTAAATGGTTAAATTACACAATCATATATGACAAATGTATAATTAAAATGATTAATTTACATAATTTTTAAATATTACAATAACATATTCTTTAATCGAGAAAAACCAATAACATATTCTAATTTTAATTTAATACATATATTGTACTGAAAAAAAAAAACTATATATATATATATATATATAAACTAACTAATATAGTGAGTTTAACATAAACTCACTTTGAGTTTTGTAGTCCCCTTTCTTGTTTGAAGGCAAGTTTCATAGTTTTAATAGGTGCATTAATATATATACTTTATCGGAGTGGGATAGAGAAGTGGGGCTAGGACAGGGGTGGAAAATGTAATTTCGTACCCGTTTCTGTTTAGTCAATGGAGAAAAAAAATCTCTCAATCCTCGTATATTAGAGGATTCCTCACGAGTTAAATGGACAACTCTAACTGTAACAAGTGTATTAAATTATATATATATATATATATATATATATATATATATATTGAAATTGTAAGTAATAAAATTTGATTAATAAAAGAAAAATATAACTGCTTCAATGTAGTCTTGAACTCTCAACGCCAACCGCTGAAGCAAGCCCCACTTATAGGATTGGGGAACACGTTTTAATATATATCCCATATATAACTATATTATTTTATATTTAATAAAACAAAAAAAATATGTATAATGTAAAACGTCGTGATATGAGAGATGCACGTGTCCTTCAGTCCCTTCGTAGATTTGTCCCTGTCATCAACATCAACATTTTGAACTAGGTTAACTAAAGGATATTTCTCCTACTTAAATTTTGAAGCCATCAAAATCTTGAAATTTCAATGGATATTTTCGACCACGGACTTTCTAACTTATTATTTAAGGAATTTTATATTTAGATTTTTTTCCCCCTTTTTCGTCCTTTTTCTTGTGTCCTCCCTAATTCCCAATGAGATTTTAATTTTTTACCTATCTGGCTTTTCTCTCTGTTTCACTCGGCGTTGTGTTGTGCCACTCTCCATAGTCCATCGCTTCATGGTTGTTTCTATGTTTTCACTTCTTCATCTCATGGCCCTCACATGGACCTACCTTTAATGTTATATTAAAAACAACATGGAAAACTGCTCTTTTCCCCACCATGTAAATTACAAATCAAAATTCTGCTTGAGAACTACTTTTTCCGTTTCTTGTTAGTATGAGAAATTGAACCTCGACCTTAAGAGAAGTTACGTATGTTTAATCTAGCAAAAATTGCCTCTAAAAGTTTAGAATTTAAAAAGTGTCAATATTGCCCGTAAATTTTCTTAACGTTGCAAAGCATCCCTTGTCACAGAAATGATCCTTGGATTTCCAATGAGGAAAGTTTTAAACCAAGTCGTGTGAATGATACGGTTGAAAATGAATATGTTTCCTTTTTACTCAATAAGGAGGCCTCCCCAAATGAAATGAAGACCAGGTTAGAAAATTCTTCCTTCTCTTGGCAACTTTATTCACACAATTTTTTTTTTCCTGTCATATCCTTAAAGAGAACATAACAAATCTATCCATGCCTTGACAACTTTGACATCCTCTAAAGTTGTTCTTTGATATGGAAAGATAATTTTCTAAATAATATTCTTTTTATAATTAGAAATTTTAGAGTGTAGTTGGTTACATTGTTTGTTGCCTTGAAATATATATATAGTTTAACCAAAATTCTAACGTGCAAATGAAACCATCTCTTTTTTATTTTTCCTTTTGACACGTTTTCTGTTTGCTAATTATACCCTTACACCAACTTCTAAGCATTACATTAGTTCAGGTCCTAAACTTCAAAGATTTCACAGAGAGAATTCTCATCATTGACTCGCTACACGGCTAAACCATAAAAATTTCTAAATAAATCACCAAAAAAGAAGAAGAAAAAAAAAAAACTGTCATTTGTTTTGATAATACCTTTAATAAAATATGCAATATTACCTTTATTTAACCTTTCTTAAAAATTTCAAAACCATCCTAAAAATCTTTTAGCATATTAAAAACTGAAAATGGAAGTGAACATTCAATTCAAATTTCTATTACCACCCCACTATTTTAGATTCAGATTTTCAAGTTAGTTTCAGAACATTCACCAAACATTAAAATTCCCTTTTTTTTTCCTTTTCAAAATGAATTATGTTATCATTATTTTTTATAATGATTTACATATTTCTCTTACATATAATTCAATTCAAATTTCTATTACCACCCCACTATTTTAGATTCAGATTTTCAAGTTAGTTTCAGAACATTCACCAAACATTAAAATTCCCTTTTTTTTTCCTTTTCAAAATGAATTATGTTATCATTATTTTTTATAATGATTTACATATTTCTCTTACATATAATCATTGAATTCTTAACAAAAAATAAATAAATAAAAACAAGTTTTTAAAAGTTTTTTTTAATTATCAAAATCTGGCTTAAATTTTAAAACAATTAATAAAAAAAAAAGATAACAAAATAAGAAATTTGAAGGCAGAATTAATATTTATAGACTTAATTTTCAAAAATAAAAACAAATAACTATCAAACAATAGTTATAAAAAAAGACCTAAATAAAATATTGTTTCAAAAGTTACATTTTTTTTTTTTTTGGAATTTAGGCTGGAAAATATTATAAATAAAAAAGTTAGTTAAAAGAAAAAGTAGATGAATGAATTAAAAGAGAAAAGCAATCGCATGAGAGAGAGCACATCATAGAGCAAAAGCTGGAGAGTTAGGACAAGATGTTATGTAACCAAAAAGAAAGCTTAGGTTCGTTATTCCTTCCCCTTCCTACACTATTTTCCCTACAAAAATATTTTCTACTTTTTAACATATATAATCAAAATTCCCTTTCTTCTCATCCTGATCCCAATTAATTTCCCTTTGCTCTCCATTTCCCTTTCAAGATCCACTTTCTCCTCCCCCCCTCCACCGTTCTCCCTTTTGTTCCATCCCCTCTCCTCTGCCGCAGCCGCAGCCGCCACCGCCCTTCACCTGTAATTTTCACCCCTCAATCACCATTACAGTGGTTGGTTGGTTCAGAAAATTTTAATGCCTCTCTGTTTTTTTCTTTTTGGTTGCTCTGTTCTAGAAGAAGCTGGTGGGAGCTCTGGGTTGGGTCCGTTCATCCGTGATTTCTGAATCTGACACCGTTATTTATTACACATCTGCCATCATCATCATCCCGGCCCCTTTTCCGGCATGCTTCCCCATCATCCCCATCCGTCGCTGTCTCTTTAATTCCGGTGGTAATGAAGCTACCGAAAATCTACGGCTGTCAGATATTATCATTTCTGACCGTAGATACAACAGATCCGAAGCTTGTACATCGCTCCATGTCTGTTGCCCCTGTACCATCACCGGCACCCTCGGCGACACTATGATCCTGTGCTCCAATCTATTCTGATTCTGATTTTGATTTGTTTTCTCCTCCGGCAATAGTAGCCCGTCCTTCCGGTGCCGATCGAAGCATCCGACAGCTACCGTTTCGGTTCTCTTGCTGTCGAGTGACCGTCTCAACAATGCTGGATCACGGTAACTGGACTCCCCTGTTCTCTTCTCGCCGACTGACGAGTGTCTGCCGGAGACTCTACCGGATCCAGCCTTGCTGCTTCTTCTCCCCTGTTCTAAGTTCAACACTACATCCTTGGAATTCGATTCCCGCGGCGGCAGAGGTGGTGGGTTGTGGAGAAATATATTGACGTCTTCGACTAATAAGACGTCCTCTGGGTCGACTCTGTAGCGACAGAGAGGGCAAGTTGAGTGAGCGTCGAGCCAAGTATCGACGCATTCGACATGGAAGGCGTGTTTGCATTTCGGGAGAAGTCTCAGAACCTCCGCCGGCTCGAATCTGTTCAGACAAACGGCGCATTCCAAGCCTTCCTTCTGTCCACTCAACGATCCAAATCGGAAAATCGGCAACGATTCGATCACGGCCTGGTCGATGCCGGAGTTTTTCCTGGTAGAGAAGCTCGGAACACCCATCATCGTATTGGGACGCATCGAGTAACCGATCACCACCGCATTCCCACGCTTGCAGTGCTTGGCATATAAAAGGAGAAGGAAGGTGATGGAGAAAGTGGTGGTCAGAACACCCACCACCACCGCCATGCTCGGCCGGAATGGAGAATAGACCGGCTTCTCCTCGGGAGGAGGAGCAGAGGGAAAGGACGGCGGTGGCGGCGGAGAAGGAGAAGCAACAAAAAGAGTTTCCTTTAAGGACTTGAAGCGATACAGAAAAGGGTGGGGTAGGATAAGGTTTAGAGGTGGGCCGCCGGCGGTGGCAGCTGCCGGAGAGACGGCAGTGAAGAGGAAAATCAGAGAGAAGAGGGAGAAGGAATTGGGAAGGGCGCCCATGTCTGAATCAAACAGAGGAATGAGTTAGAAGGAGAATGGGGTGAGGGAGCAAATAGGAATTTTAAATTTTAATTATTGTCTTTTGTTTTATGTTTAGACTACAAAAAAAAAAATTATTATTATTATTATTTCTTCTTCAGGAGCAAGAAAGATTCGGATTTCGGCATGGATGTAATTTGGAGAGATCATGCAAAAACAAAACAAGCCAAACAAACACAAAAGCTGTTTACTTTATAACATTATAATTTTCTTTTTTAATTTAAAAATAAAAATAATAAAATACTGTAGAAGGGAGGATAGTGACGTGGCAGAAGGGAATGTGGGTCCAGGAGGTAACCTAGCACGTGACTGATGTTGGGGTCCTGCGTGCAACAGAGCAGACCATTGGATCGGTCCCCGCCCCTGTTGGTTCAGTTTGCCAAAGCCAAACAATTTTCACTATAACACTCCTCCTCCCCACTTTTCTTTTTCCCGATGATAAATCTCGACTTCCCAATTGAGGATTGGATCGGCTCGGAGCGAACCAATATCGTGCATCTAACAGTTATGAGAATGTACATGCTTGCGCTAATGGAAAAACCGTTTATTTTTCGACTTCTAAGAGTCTACAAACACAGTAGGACACGACAAGAACAATGCAGGGTTGTTTTCAAGAGCTGAGTTCAAGAAACTTGAGGGCCATCGGGTGCTTGGCTTCCGAGAGTTTGTTCGGCGGTAGGATTTCAACAATCTCGCCATTTACGAGCAGGCAGACTATGTCTGCAATTCTTTGGATTTGTTTGATGCTATGTGAAACCATTACGATTGTTAATCCCCATTTTGTCTTCAGCTTCATCAACACGTCCTCGATGTTCTCAGTCGAGATAGGATCCAATGCGCTTGTTGGTTCATCTAGCAACAACACCTTCAGCAGACCAGAGATCCCTTCATCAACAATACTAACACAAACACACAAGTTGATCCAAAACGACTGGATCCATTGATATCACTACATTCCTAAACAATCAAACAAACACAACTACCACTCCAACCGCATATTCGATTACCCGAATTTCATGTCTAATTAGCTCTAATTCATTCATATTTTCCTCAAAATCACTTGCAAAATCAAAGAGAATGTATGTTGTAGTGTGACTCAATGAATGCAAGTAAAATACCTCAGGTGCATTTGCTAAGGTTCGAGCAAGTGCGACTCGTTGAGCTTGCCCGACGGATAGTTCAGAACCAATCTTGCTAAAGAACGACGAGTCGAGATCTGCTAAACTGAGTAACTTATGAACTTCATCATCACTCAGCATCTTTCCCATTAACTGTGGTCCATATCTTATATTATCAGCAACAGTACCTGAAGAAGAATATATGGAAGGATTGTTTTGAAAAATGACCAACCAAGAATTTTAATTGCAACAGCCACAGTTTTGTTCTTGAATCTTGCCAGTATCAATCTCAAAACATAACGTCTTTGAAGGATTTAAGAAATAATTCATCACTGCTCTTCAAAATCAAAAGTTATGATGAAGTTTAATGCTATGTTTTTCTTCAAGATTAATTAAACTTTTAGTCTAAAGTCAACTTCTCATAACTATCATCAAAACGTTTCAATTTTCCAGGAATTTCCCAAATTTTCCGATCGAACAAAACGAAACCCTAGGCGCCAAGAAACAAGAGAAAACGGCGCACCTTCAAAGAGAACAGGAATTTGGAAGAGCATCCCGACTTTCCTGCGAAGACTAAGAACGTCGAGATTGACGATATCGTGGCCGTCCAAAAACACAGTGTCCGCTGGCGGCTCCCACAGCCGATTAAGAGCCCTAAGCGTCGTGGATTTGCCACCGCCGCTCGGACCTATAATTCCGACGATCTTCCCCTTAGGTATATCCACACTGATTCCTCTAAGAATCGAATTCGTCAAATTACGTATCCGAATCTTCACATGGCCGTCCACTCCTCCGTTTTCAATTTCCTCGTTCACCACCAGGAGATGCTCTCGAAGCTGATCGCCTACAAATCGACACCAAATTTCCAATCACTGGTAAGATTTAAATTAACGAAAAACGCAATAAACCAAAGTAAATCGAAAGCTGAAGAACTTACGGATACCGTCGGAGGTATCGGCCGGAGTAAGAGTATCTGGAATCATTCTGTTCGCCGGAAAGGGGGGAATTGAGTGAGACAGAAGAGGGAAAGGGTGGGATGAAAGTTGGAAGAGCTTGGCGGTGGTAGAATAATGGAGTCGAATCAGAAGAAGATGGAACTGAATAAAGCCGCTACCAGATGAAAATTGAAATGAAAACGATGGATAGAATCCTTTGTTCTTTACAATTCAGAGTGGTTTATAACAATGATTTGTGTTTTGTTTTGTGATTGTCTTTTGGAATAATGTCAAATTCTTTTGGAGAATTTCGATTGAAAAAAACAAAAGAAGAAAAAGTTTCATGGAGAAATAAGCACATGAAGAAGACGAAGAAGAGCAAGTTGTTGCTGTGCTGGAGAAGAATATTTGATAATGATGGCCACTAGAGACTTTAATTTATTTATTTTTAATTGATTAAAGTATAATTGTTTTTAGTCCATTTGTTTCATTTTGTCCCTTGGCGAATGAGGATCGCTTCTCGCATTCACCCTTCTATTTTTATTGTTATTGTTATCATGAAATGAGATTCATAATTCCATATTGTTGCAGTAATAGTTTCTATAATGATAATAGTAATAGATCCCACGTAAATGTAATTTTCAAACATCATCCAATTAAAGTATCCACCGTTCTTTTATTAGATCGCATGTATTTATTATAGATTTGGAAGTAGATCACACGATTCATTATTAATATGAAACACAACTAAATAATAATAAACATAATCAACTGGGCCCATTTTTTATATTATCCTATCATGAAATACGTTATCAAACATGACCTTAATTTAAAACATATTGAGATATACCACAAAAAATTTCTTCGTCCTTTTCGGAAAAATGAATTAAATAATTCTTCACTTCTTCTAACGTGTTTTGTAGTCTTGTTTAATTAAAATAAATAAATAAAATAATTCTTTCAAGATTTTTTTTTTAAAAAAAATTAAACAGTTGCTTTTCCATTATGAATCCTTGTAGGTTAATTTCTTAGTAATCTTTTCAAATGGTTAATTAATCATGAAGAACTCTTGAAACTATTAAATTTAATTTAATTTAAAATAGCTTAAAATATCATATTATTCCTACAATATCATTATTCATATTTAAGATGATTCAAACATATACATATTTTTGTATATTTATATATATATATATTAAAAACATAGTTATGAAAACAAACAAGAAATGGAGATGAAAAATGCATTCATCATTTCTTGCAGATAATTTTCTTCCCTTATTCCCAATCTACACGAGGATTTTTCCACCGTGCGGGAAAATGAATATCTCTATGTCAATGCGTACATAATTCAATAATTACAAAATTTTGATAGTATGAGACTTTGAGACTCTAACATGTGACATTTTAGTCGAGAAAGTATGTTTTATGTCAATTGAGTTGTATTCAAGTTGATATTAGTTATCACATTTGATTAATAATCACAATGAACAATTGGTAAGGAATATCAATATGAACATAGTTCAACTGACAAACTCGTATCGTGACTTCGATCAGAGATTAGATTCTCTGTTCCCAAATAATAATAATAATAAAAAACCCTTTGTTGATAAATCTTGTCTTTTCACCTTAATAGAATATTGATTGTCAATATCTAGATAAAGTACTAAATAGTAAAATCAGTACATGGTGTAGGGTATAACTTTGTTGCACATGCATGCGTTCTAGATACACAAATCTAGTATAAAAATTTTGATGTAAATTTTATAAAATAAGACCAAATATTTAAAAACAATTATGCCCCTTTTTTTTTATAACCGTTTCATTTTTTGTTTTGAGTTTTTTAAAGTTGATATATTTTCTCTCAAACCCTTATAATGATTTGCATCTTTATCAAGACATCAGTTGGATTCTTAACTTAAATTTTAAAAACAAAAGCAACTTTTTAAAAGTAATTTAGTTTAGTTTTCAATTTTGGGTTGGTTTTTAAACCATTAGCAAAATGTAGATAACAAAGGCACCGTTTGGTAACAATTTTATTTTTTATTATTTTTTTAAATTAAGCTTATTTCATCCACTTTCTTTACAAGGATTTGCATATTTTTAAGTACAATGATTGAATTATTAGTCAAACTTCAAAAACAAAAACAATTTTTTTGAAAGGTATTTTTTTTAAGTTCTCAAAATTTGGTTTGGTTTGTTAAACAATTGGTGAAAAGTACATAATAAATGAAGATTTTTTGAGGTAAAATTAGTATAATTTTAAAAAACAAAATGGTTACCAAAATGGCCTAAGATAATGATTTTTTAGGTGAAATTAATGTCTATAGGCTTAATTTTAAAAAAAACAAAAATAAAAAATCAAATGGTTACCAAAAGGACCTAAAAATTATGAATTAAATATCTATTGACTTTTTCATTATATTATAAAAGAATTATGTAACTTTAAAAATAAAATAACAAAATCTCACCAATGTGAATGTAATATAAATAATAACCATTTTAAGGTGTTTATCAAAATTTTTTAAATATCTATCAATATTGATATTTTATCGATATTTTTATCCATATTCTCTATTAAGTTGAGAAGGGAAACCTTTTAGATACTATAAATCACTCTTGCCATAGGTAAAATTACTTTCATTTTAAAATTTAGATGTTGGGCAAAGGGTCACAAGCTATTTTTGTTCAAATGTAAATAGACAAATGGTTCTCAAAATGGTTTTTTGCAATAAATTTGAAATTTTTTACTTTATTTCACTCTATTTTCACATTAAATTTTCAGAAAAAAGATCATTTTTTCTCCTCTACAAAATTTGCCATCCACCACTTTATTCTTCTCTCCCTCTAACTCTTTTTTCCTCTTATTTAAAGATTTCTCTTGCTTCACTCTAACTCTTATTTCTTACTTTTTTTCTTCTCCCTACAAATAACTTGTCTCACTTTTTAAAGATGTAATTCTCTTTTTTAGTAGTAAATTCCAAAATTACTATGAAAAATAAACATTGATCATGGTAGCCATCATGAGTTGGTTTAGTAGTAAATTAAGAGAATCCCTGAAATCGAAGAGACCATAGATTCAACTCATGGTGACCACCTACTTAGGATTTAATATCCTACGAATTTCCTTGATACCCAAATATTGTAGGATCAAACGGGTTGTCCCACGAGATTAGTTGAAGTATCCATAAGTTGACCCAAACACTCATTAATAAAAAAAAAAAAAACATTAATCATTTAATCACACTAAAATCAATTATAAATTTGATAAACCAAACATTAATGTATAAATAAATATATTTTATAATAGAAATTATATTTAAATCACTCCCAAACATATCATAACATAATCAATAAAAAAGATTAAAAAAAAATCATATATATTTTGTTGGCATTGTCTAAGAGAATAGGGAGGAAATTAAAAGAAAGTGAGAGCATTGGGTGTAAATGTTCCATGCCAAACAACAAGGGAAAATGAAGAGATAATCAAAGTTAGATAAATAGAAATAAAAAGGAAAATAAAAAAGAGAAATGAAAAGGGTATTTGTAATAAAGCTAGGGCTTGTGAAAAACTCTGCCTGCAATAAGGGCTGCTTCCATAACAAAGGATATGACATCAATCACTTCATCAACTTCACATTTGTTTCCTTTGAAAGGAGCTGACTTTGATCTCTTGAAGTTCTCCATGCAATTTATGAAGCTTTGGCTACACTCTTGGCTTAGATAGTCATCTGAATAAACAAACACATGTACACCAATCCTCAGCATTGATGTTTATATATATATATATATTATGTATTTAATTTAGCCCATATGAAGTATTTATAGGGAAATCTGCCTCGCCCGAGTCCCGTTGCCAACCCTACTAAAAGTTAAAATTCAATATTACAAATGTAGCCTTCAACTTAAATTTTACCATATTCGTGATCTCAAAAATATTTATATCTTTAAAATATATTAATGTATGAAAAAGTTGAGAAGAAGATTTCGAAAATATTTAATTTAATCTTTCAACTTATAATATTCATCTTAAATAAAGGTAAAATATGATTGATTTTTTAGGAAAAAGAATATTGAATAAAATAAACATTTTAAGAGTTTAAACTAAAATTAAAAGAAAAAAATGGAAAAATAGAATAAAATTTCTTTTGAAAGGTTCAAAATCCAAAATTGAGGTTGGTTGTAAATTCCTCTCATTTCAAGGAGAACAATTTCCAATTTTAATTGGGTCTCCCACCTAATTCTATTGCACATTAAACAATATTGAAAAATGAAAATTATAGCCTGTAATTATCTGTTTTCATTTAATAAATAAACTCCGTTTATTTAAATATAAAGGAAGCTATATATGTCCCTTTATAGCCACCTTACATGTGAGGCTTTTTGGTTCACTCAAAACAGAGAGACAATTTAGCCTTCTCATCAAACAGCCTAACTTCAAAATTATTCATCGGACAACACATCAATTATTAAGTCTAAACCAAAAGTTTTAAAATAATTGTAATAAGTAGCATTCTTAGAGTCAGTAATTAAATTGGTAATTAAGTGTATAATAAAATTTTTAAAAAATTATAAATATAACTAAATTTATCTATAATAGACTTTATCTCTCACTAATAGATTTTGAAAATTAATCTAAATTTTGCTATATCTATAAATTTTTTATGTTGTACTGTATCTACTAATATTTGAGATATGATGGTTATAATTGCAACTATCCAAAAAAAAAAAAAAAAAACTATAGCTTAGATAAAATTATAAATTAATTTCCTAACTTCAATAATCAAATGATCTCCCTCCTCAATCAAATTCTAGAAATTTACAACATTCCTTAAATCTTTGAGCACATACTTCTACAAAATCTCTATTTCTAGTTAACAAAACACTTTGAATGTGACATATCTATTATCTATTTAACTCTATCATATCACACTAATTACACCAAAATTTGTTCAACAAACATGTCACATCCAAATTATACCAACAACATTCTCCAATATACAACATGGTACATAAAATGGTTAAAAAAAAAGGCACAATGTAATTGGGGTGGGGGATAATTTTTACTCTAAGTTTATATAATCGTATCAATTTCAACTATGAACTTTAAGTTTCATCATATTAAATTGTAAACTTAAATAATTGTTACGATTTTAACCAAAAAAAACGTGTAAATTTTTTTTTTTTTTGTAAACTTACTAATTATAAATAAAATAAAAATTTAAGCAATTCACAAATTAACCATTGAAAATTAGCACTCTTCTCATACATTTAACAATATAAAATGGGCAGTGATATTAGTCTTAATTAGTGAAGAAACTTACTAGACAAACTACGATTGAAAAATAAGAAGAGGACTTAAAAAGCCAAAATGAATATAACTAAGTAAGTATGAGATCAGTTGTTGGAGCCCTACTCTGAAAGAAAAAAGATAGAAATAGAAAGGTGTACTAACCATTCTTGGCAACAACACAAGCATCATGCTTCATACAACAAGCATCCAAGCCATCACAAGGGCGTTCACCAGGGCACCCACTGTACAACAGCCCACAATATTTCCCATATCTCAAAAGTGGAGGCACTGAAACACACACAGATTAAATACAAACTCAAACAAAACCACAGGGAAGAATCAAAGTTTATTAAGTGCGTCATTAAAAAGTCATTCCAAAGAGACCCTAAAACAACCTGAGCAGAACTCCGATTCGCATTTTCTACTGCAATCTTTACTCTACAAATGAAGAAACCAATTAAGAAAAGATCAGAATAAAGAAATGAAAGAGAAGAAGAAGAGAGTGGGAATTAGAAGAACCATAGTTATGGAGGCATCGAGAGCTTGGACGCCAATGTTGAGGGCACGAGAAGGAAGAAAAGCAATGAAGAGAAGAAGAAGAAGAAGAAATTGAGGCATTTTTTTTTTTTTTTGGTGGGTAGCTCTCGTTTTTCTTGGAAAGGCTATGAATTTTGGTTGAAAAGAATTAGTGGGGGGGTTTTGGGTAAAAGAAAAGTGCTTGTGATTTATAAAAAAGAAAAAGAAAAAAAGAAGGTTGTGTTTGTTTTGTAGTGGCTCGTGATATGGTTTTTTTGGAAACGTTTGGCAATTTGATTGAAGGAGAGATGAGGCCTAAGGGTAAAAGCTCATCCTCGCATTCGTGGCTCTTGCTCTCCCCTCGTGAACAATTTTTTCAATTTCAATTTTCAATATAATAATAATTTTATCCCCAATTGTTTCAATTTGATCACCGATTTTACATCTTTAACTTCATTTTTTCATTAAACACTCATTTTCAATTATTGATGTCAACTTCTATTAATTAATTAAAAATAATTATGAAGTTAAATTTTAAATTTAATTTTAAAAGTAATAAAAATAGTGAGACTTAATTACTTATAATTTTTTTAACGATTTTTAATTTATTAACATAAGTTAACTCTAAAAATAAAAAATGAGTATTTAATGAAAAATCGAAGTTAAGAGTGTAAATCTTGAAATATAAGGATCGAATTGAAACCTGTGGACTAAATTGAAACTAAACTCAAAAGTTAAGGACTAAATTTATAACATTTTGAAACTTAGGGACTAAAAATAACAAGACCCAAAATCTATGGACCAAAAATGTACTTTTTCCTAAAAAAATGTTTCCAAGTTTTAGAATATTACACTTTTACCTTTAAATTTTGAGGTAAAATGCAAATTTAGTTCCTATTATTTGGAAAAAGCTAGAATTTTTATCTATATGGTTTATAATTAGATTTTAGTCACTATGGTCAGACAAAATCTTCATAAATAGTCTCAAAACTATTTATAAAGATTTTATCAGGACTCTTAATGAAATTTTATCAAACGATAGAGGTAGAATTCTAAATTTCTCTAAATCATATGGACCAATTTGTAATTTAATCTAATATTTATTTGATCTTCATGTTTTAAAATGTTACAATTTTACACTTGAGTTTTGAGTTTCCTTTCAATTTGATTCTTAGGGCTTCAAGATTATTTACACTTTTTACCTTGATTTTCATTAATGGTTGACTTTTAATCCCTCTTAATACTATTAATTAATTATGTTTAAATTAGTTTTCATTAATTTTCATCGCTATTAAAATTAATTAAACATTTTCACATTATGATTATTTTAATTAGTTTAAATTGAGGATTGACATGGAATACTAAAAAGAGCATTAATGAGTAGGAACTCAATCATAAAACATAAAATATTAAAACTTGAGGACCAAATGATAATTGATAAATAAATAAAAATTTAAGTATGTAAAAATGTAACATTTTAAAGCATAGACCAAATGAAAAAAACTCAAAATTTAAGATAACACTATAACATTTTAAAACTAAGGTACTAAATGAAAAAACTAGATTCAAAACCTAAAGATCAAAATAATATTTATTTTTATAAATTATAATTTAAGTCATGAACTTTCAAATTTATGTTCAATGATTCATAACCTTTTAAGAGTATTTAATAAGTCGTTGAATTTCTAATTTGTGTCCCTTAATTTTAGAAAGGTATAAAAAGCAAAGTTTTGATAAAATATCTACATAAATACACAATATTTTTTAAAAAAATATTTAAAAACAAAAAAAAAAACAAAAAATAAACAAATATAATTTGATAGATAAAAATTTTAATTGTAACAACAACATCCAAATTAGAGTGATCAAATTAGTTTTTTTTTTTTTAAGAATTAAAAATAACACGCTATTGATGTCTTGTCATGGGATGTTTTATTACATTGTCAACATATGATTTATTTTGAAACTTATAAGACAAATTTCAATGAGAAAAAAAATCTCTCTCCCTCCCTAACGACAAGGGAAGATCCAAAAGAATCTTTTGTGAAGAAAATAAGGCCGAAAGTTAAAAAGAAAATTATTTGTTTATTGTAAACACATGCAACTTGTTCACAAATCTTATTTGGTCCAGGTTTATTTAATTTCTTTTCTTTTAAGTTAATAATACACTATTAATCGGTCTATTTTCTTAATTTAATAATATATATTTTGTCTCTTATTTAGTAATTATAAGGCTACTAAATTGATCGTCTCAAAAGAAAAAGGAAAGTTTACTAAATTGATATTTTTTTTGAAAGGTTACTCATTGACTTAAAGGTTGTTGGAGATAAACTATATGGTGACCCATTATTTATTATTGATTTAATTAATAATTTAAATAGTTATTAACTACTTATAATCAGATATATATATATATATATATATATATATATTTAATTAGGTTAAACATATACCAAATATATATATATATATATTCAACTTGTATGTTAATTTCAACAATGTCGTTTTTAATTTTTTGAAGTCTCATTTTTACTTTCAAACTTTAAATTTGTTCTAAAACATTCTGTCAATTTTTTTTTTTTTTAAAATAAAAATGGAAAAGTGACATGAAATGACTTGTAAAATAGTAGTACGTGTAGTGAATTAAATTTAAAAATGTTCAATTATGCCCTTGTCGTTTTAAAAGTTTATTATTTTAACACTTTGAAATATTGTAATTCCAAAACAATTATTTCATTAACTTCACCATTAAAATAAATTAAAAATATAATGAAACAATTTGTTGAAAAATAAAAATTCTAGACTAAAGGTTTAAATATCACATAATTCAAAATGATTTACATTAGAGGAGGAAATATACACCACAAGAAAGTTGACCATTTTTGAAAGTCATAATCTTCAAAAAAATTCAATAGATCTTCGATACATTTTTTTTCAAAGGTTATCTCAACATTTGAAAAGTGTCAAAATAGATCCTGTTGAAAAAGCTTTTCCAAATGTTTATTAACCTTTGGAAAATATTATTTTTTAAAGGTTGATTAACTTTCGAAAATTATTATTTTTCAAAGGTCATATATCTTCGATAATTGTCAAATTATTTATCGATAATTATCTATTATCAAATGGCCTTTTTCGAAGGTTTTCATTGTTTTGAAGGCTTATTATGTTATTTTTAAAAATTTTAAAACCTTCATAAAAACGTATTTATCAACAATTGTATATCCTTCAAAAGTTCTCTTACAAAACCTTTTAACACATTTATTGACAAATCTCGGAAGGTTGTTTTGACTAATTCATTACCTATAGTACTTTGAATTACAAAGTATAAGAATAAAGTAGAAAAAATAGACAATGACATTGATAAAAGTAAACTTATATGACATACAAGTACAACAAAAGACTATCGAAATTCTATAACATCAAATTATAGTTGATCAACTAGAAACAATTTCTTTACGCATCTCTACCATCATTTTTTTAAATCTATCTTCAAAACGATTTTTCAATTCGCTTATTTGATGCCTACATGCTTCCACCTCAACCTCTCTTTGTTGCTCACATTCTTTTCTTTGTTGTTTAGATTCTTGAAGCCGTTGTTTAGACTCATTAAGGCGACGCTCAAGATCACGTATAGTAGACAATGATCCAAACAACTCAGAAGGAGAGCACCTGCTCCTTAACCATGAACATGTCTGTGTTTCTCGGATCCAAATACTCGTATGAAATCTCATCTTCGTTCATGTCAAGTGTACCATCGATCACTTGAAAAGCATATAATTTAAGTTCCGACTACAAAAACAAATTCACATATTATAATTCAAAATAACACTTATAAATTTAAGTGTTTACAACAAACACATGTCACTTCATGAAAATCTATTCATCATCTAGCAACATCAAGGTTTCCCATATCATTTATCATTGAAATATACTCTATCATTCAAATTAATACAACAATTTGCATTCAATCACAAAAAAATAAATATTGATGGCTTAACATAATATATTAACTTTAACATTACTCTTGACTATTGATGAGTATACTTGTGTTACATAATATGATTAGGCAAGAAGTAGACCATCATTCAATCCAATTTGTAGTATTCTCTATTTCAATTCAAATGTTTTCTAACTAGCATGTTAAAAAAAGGAAAAATGACAAGATCAACAAAGAATTTATTTACAAAAACTTAGAAAAAGCCCTAAAAGCTAACATGTTCTATGCTTCTCTTTATCCCATCACAAAAACAACTAAGTATGGTTAGATATTTCCAAATTGGAGGATTCTAAAGCAAACCAAACATTTATACACTACATAAATGTATCCAAATTCAAATCGAAACACATATTAAGAAGACTTCTTTAAATCAATCCTTTCCAAAACAGAGCAACATAGATGATAAATTAATGACCTTTACTCAAACTCTAACCAATAACATCATATCTATCCATTATTTTGTACTTATCATTTTCTCCTGTGTAGTTTCATTCACAGTCAATCCATTATTACTCAAGTGAGTTAGCTCCCAAATTCTAATTCGACTCAGTTCTTCATTAGTGACTTGAACCTATTTAAGTGAAAAATATTATATATTAGATAATTTGACTAAATTAAAAGAAGTTTACATATTTTTTTTTCATTTAATTACCTCTTTTTCAACTATTTGTTGTATACTTTGTGAACCACATGTGTGATATACATTCAATCTAGAACGGTTCTTTTGGTTTCTTTCACACATCTCCCGTATTTCAAAAGTAGAGTATAGGCATCAATAAAAAAAATAAATCAATAAGCACAACTTTTTTTATGTATAGGAAAAAGATATTAGAATACAACCTGATCTTCTCTTGTAATTTCTGGTGGAATATTTACTAAATCTTCTGTAACTGTATCAAATTTGTACAATCATTTTTTCTTTAAACTATCTCTCCAATTATTATAAAATTGATGAATTTAAAGCAATATTGAAACCTCGTGACCTTCGACTTTAAATCGTTCCTGCAAAGAACATGGTAGTTGTAATCTAATTATGCAGTGTTGGGTTGACCACTCTTTAAAAGTCCCAAATACTCAAGATCAACGTTGGAGAGATGAAGAAAATATTCTGCCAAATCCTCGATACTCGAAACTTGATGCTCGACTGCTTCATACTCGATGCTCGACTGCTTCCTACTCGATCCTCAATGAGAACTTCCTTCTTCGTCTGAAGAGTCTCTATTAAATCCTCGATGCAACTCGATGACAACAGAACTATTACTCGATCATACTCGACGGTTCTTGAATGATACTCGATGTGACTCGAAGGTGAAAACGATGTACTCGAAGCTACTCGATAGCGAAGAATCGATGCACGATTGACTTGATAATCTGATTACTCGATGCGATTTGAAAGATAATTGAATGGCGCGCGATTTGTAGTAAAGAAACACTCGAATGAACAAGAAAGATAAAGGAAGAAAAATGAGACATTGTGCTTACGTGGTTCGACAAGATTGTCTATGTCCACAGGAAGATCTGAGTTCTTTTCACTGATGAAGATTGCGTAAAGATTTTTTTGTTTACAGAAAACTAAGAAAATGATGATAACTATGTGATTTGAATTTAAAATCAGTGGTATTTATAGAGTATACCAGCTAACTGTTTTACAAAGTTAGTTATAAACAAACAAAATCTGAGGTATTTGAGTCAAAACTTCTTCAAATTCTCCACCTTGACTCCAATGCCTTGTAATCTTCTGATCTTCCTGATTCTGACCGGTTTGTCTACCCTGTGTCTGGAAGCTTAAAACCAACCTGTTCTAAACATTTAAACAATTTAAACTTTGAAACAAATTTTGTTAATATGTTAGTTGCATTGTCAGAAGTATGGATCTTTAAAATTTCTATCTCCTTCGACTCAATTTTATCTCTAATGAAATGATACTTGATATCAATGTGCTTTGTTCTAGTGTGGAATTGTGGATTTCGGTACAAATGGATAGCACTTTGGTTATCACAGTAGAGTTTTACTACTGTTTGATCTATCCCAAAGTCTTTCAGCAATCCTTTAAGCCATAATGCTTCTTTGATTGCTTCTGTTAAAGCCATATATTCAGCTTCTTTTGTAGATAAGACTACTATATGCTGTAGTGATGCTTTCCAACTGATTAGATTAGGACCAAAAAGGAAAAAGGTAACCTGTTAAGGACCTTCTTTTGTCCAAATCACCAACATAGTCAGCATCCACATATCCATAAAGCTTTAGGTTTGGTTTTGCTGACCTTTGACAGACTAGCTTTGAGTTTTTAGACCAAACTAGATACCTTAGGATCCATTTAGTAGCCAGTGTCTCTTACCAAGATTATACATATATCTACTAACTAAGCTAGCTAAATATGAAAGATCAGGTCTAATAGAAATCATTAAATACATTAGGCTTTCGACTGCTTGACTAAAGGGTATGACAACCATCTGTTTCTGATGTTCTTAGTCAGAACCCTTAGGAAGGTTAGCTGAGGAAAGCTTAAAGTGCTGAGCAATAGGTAAACTCATAGATTTGGCATCATTCATGTTGAACCTTTTAAGGATCTTCTTACAATAATTGGACCGATTAATGCTTAGAATAGACTCCTCTTCATTCCTATGGATCTCTATTCCTAGGACCTTGCTTGCTTCTCCTAAGTTCTGAAGGAACTCTAAATCTAGAGAACCAGTTAGCGGAAGCGAATCTTTCCCAACTCCATTGTGAAAGAACGTAAACATTTACAGTCATACAAAAACAATTATGTATTAAGATAAATTACAACATGCTTTTTAATGAATAAACAAGGGATGAGTAAATAATACATTTGAAGAACTCTTTCTTCACGTATCCCTCGATCGTTCAGCAACTCAGCAAACAAGCATGAACGCAACGAGCCTCTGGAAAATTCTCGATCACCAACGAGTACAACTTAATCCTTGATCCTCAAACAGAATTGAACACCACCACTCAATTACCTTGGTATTCTCAGTGTGAGAATCTAAGAGTTGTGGGCTCTATATGAATTTGGATAGAGAGAAGGAGAAAGTAGAAGATCAAGTATGCGACAGAAGGAAGAAGTCTATCATATAGACTTGATACTCGATCGTGTAGTAAAAGGCACTATCGTATAGTGCACATACAATAGAGTAGGAAACATCTTCAAGTGTTCCAGCTTGGAAGGCTGCCCTGTCCACCTTTCTTTAAGAGTTTTCAGCTTTATGGACTAATGTGGACACCTATTTAGAGTGTAGATAGTGTAGGAAACAGTTTCAACCCAATACTCT
Source organism: Benincasa hispida (assembly GCF_027475165.1). Classification (NCBI taxonomy): domain Eukaryota; kingdom Viridiplantae; phylum Streptophyta; class Magnoliopsida; order Cucurbitales; family Cucurbitaceae; genus Benincasa; species Benincasa hispida. Next base: position 5,573,280 of record NC_143479.1, on the reverse strand, counting down.
TCAGGCAAGAGGGCATTGGACAACTGATATCTAACCCTCTCAAGGACTGTTATGTTCAATCTTTCAGCTACTTCATTTTTTTGAGGTATATATCTCACTGTTCTATGCCTCACAATGTCATTCTCCCTTCAAAACAAGTTGAATTCCTTTCCACAAAACTCTAAACCATTGTCAGTTCTCAAATGTTTAATGTGTTTAGAGGTTTGCTTTTCAATCAAGATCTTCTATTCTTTGATATACTAAATACTTCATCTTTGGTTTTTAGAAAGTAAACCCAACTTTTCCTTGAGTAATCATCTACAAAGGAGAAAGTACCTTACTCCACTTAGAGATGGAGAGTGAGCTGGCCCCATAAGTCTGAATACACATATTCAAGGATCTCTTTGGAAGTGTGATGTTCTTTAGTGAAGCCTTGCCTTGTTGTTTTGCCTAGTATGCAATGTTCACAGAATTTTAATTTATCTCCAACACTCTTAGGAAGAATCCCCTTCTTTGAGAGAACTTGCAACCCCTTCACACCGATATGAGAAAGCCTTTTGTGTCATAGCTCATCTTATGTGGGTTCTTCATTAGTTGCCATCAAGGTCGAATGTTCCATTTGCACATCTTTGATGACATACAAGTCATTCACTTTGGTTGCCACCAACACTACTTTTGAATCTTTAATTATTTCAAAGGTGCTTCCAACACCTCTATACTCACAGCCAATAACATCAAATATTCGCAAAGGTAGGAGATTTCTCTTCAATGTAGGAGCATGCCTCATATTCCTAATCAACTTCACTGAACCATCTTGCATCTTCAAAGATACAGACTCTATTCCAACAGCTCTGCAAGTATTTTTGTTTCCCATGTAGATACAGACCCATCTTGGAGGAGAGTATTATTTCTTAAATTTTTTGAAGTCTCATTTTTACTTTCAAACTTTAAATTTGTTCTAAAACATTCTGTCAATTTTTTTTTGTTAAAATAAAAATGGAAAAGTGACATGAAATGACTTGTAGAATAGTAGTACATGTAGTGAATTAAACTTAAAAATGTTCAATTATGCCTTTGTCGTTTTAAAAGTTTATTATTTTTAACACTTTGAAATATTGTAATTTCAAAACAACTATTTCATTAACTTCACCATTAAAATAAAGTTAAAAATATAATGAAACAATTGGTTGAAAAATAAAAATTCTAGACTAAAGGTTTAAATCTCACATAATTCAAAATGATCTACATTAGAGGAGGAAATATACACCACAAGAAAGTTGACCATTTTCGAAATTCATAACCTTCGAAAAAATTCAATAGATCTTCTATACATATTTTTTCAAAGGTTATCTCAACATTTGAAAAATGTCAAAATAGATCCCATCGAAAAAGCTTTTTCAAAGGTTTATTAACCTTCGAAAAATATTATTTTTCAAAGGTTGATTAATCTTTGATATTGTCAAATTATTTATCGATAATTATCTATTATCAAATGGTCTTTTTCGAAGGTTTTCATTGTTTTGAAGGCTTATCATGTTATTTTCAAAAATTTTAAAATCTTTATAAAAACCTATTTATCAACAATTGTATATCTTTTGAAAGTTTTCTTACAAAAAATTTTAGCACATTTATTGACAAATCTCGGAGGGTTGTTTTTACTAATTCATCTACCTATAGTACTTTGAATTACAAAGTATAAGAATAAAATAGAAAAAAATAGACAATGACATGGATGAAAGTAAAATTATATGTCATACAAGTACAACAAAATACTATTGAAATTCTATAACATCAAATTCCAGTTGATCAACTAGAAACAAATTCTTTACACATCTCTACCATCATTTTTTGAATCTATCATCAAAACTATTTTTCAATTCACTTATTTGATGCCTATGTGCTTCTACCTCAACCTCTCTTTGTTGTTCAGATTCTTTTCTTTGTTATTCATATTCTTGAAACCGATTTTCGGACTCATTAAGGCGACGCTCGAAATCACGTATAGTAGACGATGATTCAAACAACTCAGAAGGAGTAACAAGTACTCCATAACCACGAACATGTCCGTGTATCTCCGATCCAAATACTTGTACGAAAGTCTCATCGTCATTCATGTCAACTGTACCATCGATCACTTCAGAAATATATGATTTAAGTTCCGACTACGAATACAAATTCACATATTATAATTCAAAAGAACACATATAAATTCAAGTTTTTACAACAAACACATGTCATTTCATGAAAGTCTATACATCATCTAACAAAATCAAGGTTTCCCATATCATTTATCATTGAAATATACCCTATCATTCAAATTAATACAACAATTTGCATTCAGCAAACAAGCACGAATGTAACGAGCCTATGGAAAATCCTTGATCATCAACGAGTACAACTCGATCCTCGAACAAAATTGGACACTACCACTCGATTACCTTGGTATTCTCGGTATGAGAATCCAAGAGTTGTGGGCTCTGTATGAATTTGGATAGAGGGAAGGAGGAAGTAGACGATCAAGTAGACAATCGAGTATGCAACAAAAGGAAGAAGTCTATCATATAGATTTGATACTCGATCGTGTAGTAAAAGGCACTATCATATAGTGCACATATGATAGTGTAGGAAACACCTTCAAGTGTTCCAGCTTGGGAGGCTACCCTGTCCACCTTTCTTCAAGAGTTTTCAGCTTTATGGACTGATGTGAGCACCTATTTAGAGTGTAGATAGTGTAGGAAACAACTTCAACCCAATACTTTTCAGGCAAGAGGGCATTGGACAACTGACATCTAACCCTCTCAAGGACTGTTCTGTTCAATCTTTCAGCTACTTCATTTTGTTGAGGTGTATATCTCACAATTTTGTGCCCACAATGTCATTCTCCTTGCAAAACAAGTTGAATTCCTCTCCATAAAACTCTAAACCATTGTCAGTTCTCAAATGTTTAATGTGTTTAGAGGTTTGCTTTTCAATCAAGGTCTTCCATTCTTTGATATTACTAAACACTTCATCTTTGGTTTTTAGAAAGTAAACCCAACTTTTCTTTGAGTAATCATCTATAAAGGAAAGAGAGTACCTTGCTCCACTTAGAGATGGAGAGTGAGCTAGCCCACATAAGTCTAAATGCATATATTCAAGGATCTTTTTGGAAGTATATTGTCCTTTAGGGAAGCCTTGCCTAGTTTGCAATGTTCATAGAATTTTAAGTTATCTCCAACACCCTTAGGAAGAATCCCCTGTTTTGAGAGAACTTGCAGCCCCTTCACACTAATATGAGAAAGCCTTTTGTGCCATAGCTCATCTTCTGTGGGTTCTTCATTAGTTGCCATCAAGGTCGAATGTGCCATTTGCACATCTTTGATGACATACAAGCCATTCACTTTGGTTTCCACCAACACTACTTTTGAATCTTTAATTATTTTAAAGGTGCCTCCAACACCTTTATACTCACAGCCAATAGCATCAAACATCCCCAAAGATAGAAGATTTCTCTTCAGTGTAGAAGCATGTCTCACATTCCTAATCAGCTTCACTGAACCATTTGCATCTTCAAGGATACAAACCCTATTCTAACAGCTCTACAAGTATTGTTGTTTCCCATGTAGATCAACCCTTGATAGCTCGTAGAAATACAAGATATTGTAGCCTTTTACTTAGAATTATGAGGGCTAACAAGCAGAATATGCGTTGATAATACTAAGAATTCATGTGAAAAGTGAGCTTGTGTCAATCAACACCAAAAATCCTTATTAACCCTATACCATGCATTATTCCGCGTTAAAACATCCATTTTCGTAGATATTTCAGGAATTGATCGCATGCGTCGGTCTCAGACCACTGCAAGGTTGACTGCATGTGTTGATCATCATAAAGATTAGTTTGCCACATGGAATGTTGCGTCCACATAGTGATAATCATGATAAAAGACTGCTTGCAAGGTAGATGGAATGCGTCGGCAATTCAGGAGAAATAAGCTTGAACCGGTACCTTGAGAGTATCAATAAGATAAGATGACGTTGACATTGCTCATATCGCGACAAAGGTAGCAGGGAGGTAAAACGCAATCATAAACGCTGTTGGTGTTTAAGCTCTATAAATAACACCTTGGACCTTCATTTTAAAGATCTGAGCTTTTGCCTTAAGAAAAATGCTTGCGATCACAGATGAGAGCATGAACGAGATTTTCTTTGAGGATTCTTCACCTCCACAAGCCATTCCGAGTGACGATTGAAGTTCTCACTGGAGACAGAGGTTGAGAGAGACGTCTCCACCATCCATCTATGGCGCCACCAACAGCCTTAACGCATTTTAGATGAGAAGCAAGAGATTGTTTTCATCTAGCCTTCCATTTCTCCTCTTATCTCTGTATTGTATTACATCTTGACTTAAGACATTAAAACATTTTATAATCAATGCATATCTTAATTCCTTCAACGTCATCTTCTTCATTTTCTTCATCTTTTCATCGTTTACCTTCATCGTTTAGTTATCAAAGGCGATCGCATACTCAATCGTGTAACTTAGAGATAGGACGCATATAGTAACCCACCGAGAGGTGTGCGTTGTATGAGTATAGTGAGTTAATTCTCTTCGCTTAGTGTGAGGTTGTAGCAATGCTTGTCTATGGCTGTTGCAATGCTTGTCTATGAGCTAATTAACCACAACTAACAGCCTAAAAGGATGAGTAGTGGAACACACAAAAGCGAAGTATGCATCGTTCCTAGAGATAGGCACGATCTTATGCTCGACGAAGCCATGTTTTATAGAGATATAAGCATGCAGCCAGCCACCGAGAGGTGCGCAATGCGTTAGTGTGGCGAGCTGGGATTACTCGGATGACTTAACATAATGATCATTATAATGCGTTAATGACTGTTGCATCTCTATCAATTCTCATAATTAATTTTCCATTGCTCAATCTGTTTAGCTAGGAGTAGGAGTAGCGTATAATCCTGTAGCTTTTATCTTTTTACTTTTATTCATCGCCTCAAACGCATTACTTCACAAATAGTATTGAGTTACAAGTCCCTGAGTTCGACCTCGGATCACCCCGAGAAACTTGCATTTTCGTTATACTTGGTGAGAGAACAAGAAAACTTGTGGCAGGAACGCACGGTCATCGCGTATATTCTTAAACGCATATTGCATATTTGCTAGTTCAACGCATGACCATCACACATGGAGATCAATACATATCATAAGATGCACACATATTTATTCTCCATTTTCCACGCAACAGCCCTCCATCCCACTTCTTGTAGGTACAAAACCATCCTTTAGATGGTGTCATATGAACTGAACAGCCAAAATCTATCACCCAATCCTGAGTCTCCATAGTATTCTACTCTCCATCTTCTTCAGTTGCAGCTAAGGCATCTGAATACATAAGGGAATTCTCCCCACATCAACCTTAGTCTGTTTTCCCCCCTTGTTCTGTTGGTTCAGCTTCCTCTTCAAGGCATGGTAGTCATCTTTCATGTGTCCTATTTTGTGGCAAAAATGGCACTTAATCTTGGACTTATCACTACCATTCTACTTCCCCTTCCCATTGTTCTTTGTTTTCCCCTTTGAAAACCTTCACCTCCTTACCGATCTTTTTTGCTCATTTGTAACTCTAATTCTCTGACTCTTACTGCTGATATGATTACTTTTGTTGCTATTCTTTCTCTATCGTACTTCATGGCTGTCTTAAAATCTTTAAATGATTCTGGTAGAGAGCTTAGTAATATGAAAGCCTCATTTTTTCCCCCAATATTGTCTTCTATTGATCTGAATCCAGAAGAAAGTCTCCTGAACTCGTTCAAATTATTAGTGAGGGACTTTGCAGCATCCATCTTGTATGTGAAAAATCTTTCCCTCAAGAAAGCTTTGTTAAACAGGTCTTTGTTGAGATAAATCTCGTTCAGTTTGTTCTAGAGGGAATAAGCAGTAGGCTGGTCTACAATCTGCCTCAAAATACTATCTGTGACATTCAAGATAATGGTTCCATAAGCATTTACCACGATTGTCTCTTTCTCTGCATTAGTGAGTATTTTAGGGTATTTTACAGGTCTGTAATGGCCAGTAGTTGCTTCTGCTGTCCCAAGACGGCCTTAATCTTCGCTTTTCATAGTTTACAGGTCTGTAATCTTCGCTTGTCTTTCCATCAAACTTCTCGATTTTGTATCTGGTTGTTTCCATTCTCGATCTTCAAGATTGATTTATCTGATTCGAAGTATCCAAGAATTCAAATCTTGGATCTGTCTTGAACTGTTCACTGAGCTCTGATACCACTTGTTGTCCCAGACAACTAAGATCTTTTCTTCACAGTCACAAATTACTTAGAATTAACGGTTAAGTACAATTCAAGAGTTAGGAGATACTGTATGCTAAGGCTTCAAAATTCTTATGTCGTTTACCTGATGGCAGCTCAATTGTGTAGACGAAGCTCCAAGGACTAGACGATAGTTCAATTATGTAAACAATAGAATGAAGCACTAGACGATTGTGTAGATGACAGTTGATTAGAGCTAAACGATCGTATAGACGATTGGATGCAGAGTTAAACGATTGTGTACACGATGCGATTGGAATTACACGATCGTGTAAACGATACTTAAGTAAATGCTAGACGATCGTAGAGTAAGAAAGAAAGAACGCAAGTGTTTAAGTGGTTCGGCCAAAGGCCTATGTCCATTGTACAAATTGGGAGGGTCTCTTTTATTACTTCTTCCTCAAAGTTATTACCGAACGAATGCCTTGCTCTCTCTCTTTTTCTTACGTTCTTCTCACATTTGTTTTTCTTTATATACACAGGCGCTCAAGGTCAACGATGAAGCTTTGGGGTTACAACAACATAATAGAAAGAAATTGACAACGTTTCAACTGCCTGCAATATTGTTTTCTTGTCTTTGATTCTTTCTGTAACACTATCCAAGATGGGAATTATTGACATCTACCACCCATCTTGGAGGAGAGTATTAGAGGATTTAGTTTAGATTTTGTATTTGGTTAGTTTGTTATGGAAGATTTTGTTTTTTGTTTAGATTTTTTGTTAATTTTCTTGTATATATAGAATACTTTCCTCGCAAAGTAATACACAGAAGATTACAAATTTATCTCTTAAATCCTCACTTTGTTGCTCTACATCCAAATTATTATATAATGTCATTTTGAATGCGACAAAGCTCTCTATTATTGTTATTAGTATTTTACAGGTTATCATCATGCCATATCTCTGACATCATTTTAAGAGGAGAAGTAAACAAAATTGTTGTTTTGAATCAATTTCAATGGTTGAAGGGTTAAAATGAGAATTGTCATATGATAAGGGTTTAATTGAAACATATTATAAAGTTCAACAGCATATATAATAGAAACGAGTCACTTTTGCTATGTGTACCACATGATTTTGCAAAGCACCATCATGTCACTTCTCCAACTAAAAGAAAAAGTTAATGGAACTTCTTCAATAATAATAATAATAATAATAATATAAAAGTAATTTTGAAACAAGTTTAAAATTTAAAGGTAAATGTGAAACTTTTGGAAGCTTAAGGATAATATTATAGATATGGGTCGACCATATAAATGGTCAAAATACGATGGTATTTTTGAAGAATAACCAAAACTATTTAAGTTTAGAAAAATGGCCAAATAACTAAATCTACAACATTTTAAAATCTACAAATGGATGGATACCCCTCAAGTCAAATCCATCTTATTATGTTATATTTTAAAAACAAATCTAATAAATTAAAAACAATATATCACAAAAAACTACCCGATCAAAAACTTTGGAAAATACATCTAAATTCATACAATAGAACAAACTTGAAAAAATGTTTTTTTTTTTTTTCAAAAAAAAGAATACATGGAAGATTCATGTCAAAAGGTGTACAGTATAAGTATGACAAGCAACAAACACTCTGAAGCTGCTAAAATATTTGTTTGAGTCATACAAGTACAATGTATTAAAAAAGAAACCCTATGGATATCTTGAATTTAACTGCTGAAATTTTTGTTTAAGTCATGGAATATAATGTACTAAAAAAGAAACCCTACGGATACCTTCAACTTAATTGCTAAAATCTTTATTTGAGTCATGGACAAACACTATACTGAAAGAAAAAAAAAAAAAAGGAAAAAAAAGTGAGGGTTGGGGATAAACACTTTTGGAGAGCTTTAAAAACTTGAAACTTTAAGTATTTCAACCAATAACTTTTGTAGGTAACATGATCGATTGACTCAAAAGCTTAAGTGATGGATGAGGGTAAATTTGATTATATCAATTGACCCAAAAGCTGATAGGTGAAGGTAAATTTAATTACATCATCTAACACGCTAATTACGAATATTCATTAAGTTTCACACTCGGACTCTAAGTAATAGTTATTAGATACTTGCTACTCATAAACAATTAAAATATTTGTCATATTTTGACACACATACTAAAAATAATTTAAATATTCGTTAGAATAAGCCATGTAAATACCTTGTAATACCTATAATCTTCATTATCAAGCAATGTCCCTTCAGAGAACACTTGCTTAACCTATTAAGCAAATACAGCGTATATATAAAAATAAATGATATAATCCCCTCTACCTGGATAACTTAATTTCCTCTACCTGTATAATGTTCCTAGTAAAATATAACAAAATACACGGTATTCATTTGTAAATATTATATATAAATTGAAAAATAACTTTCTCTACCTGGATTTCTTAATCCAAGCAGCTGAAAACTCGGTGGAGTTTTCGATTAGCTACTGATTGAGATGACATTATTTAAATTTCTATATTTTTCGCAACAATTATTCCTCAATCTTATGATAACTAACACGTGCCAATAACTACACACTGCCCTTCCCTCACATGAGAAATCGTGAAAATTTTTCATGTTTATTGACTTTTGAGAGGGATTGCCTCATATTCTTGCAATTGATGGTTGCAATCCCTTTCATAGGTAGCTTCTTTCGTTAGAGTTTGAAAGTTGTCATCCACACTCTTCGTTCCCCTATTTTTGCATGTTTCAAGATGTGTGAATAATTTGTTTAAAGAATTTCCCAACTTTCATCCATGTACAACTTGACATTTACAACCCCCCAATCGTAGGATTATTATGCACAAACATTCGTGCAACTTGAAGGCATAGAATGTTATTGATGTTGCAAATAAACAATTGAATGTAGCAAGGTTACAAAGGTTGCTAGATACATATTAAATCTTGAAAAATGTAATTGAATTTATGAAAAGACTAGATTTCATAAATGAAAAATAAGATTTAAAAGGGTGGAAAATGAAATTTCAAAACCAAAATTTAGGTCTTATTTTGTAACCATTTTGTTTTTTCGTTTTTGATTTTGAAAATGAAGCTTATAGACATTAGTTTCACCTTCAAATTTCTTCATTTGTTATCTACATTTTATCAATAATTTAAAAAATCAATCCAAAATTTAGAAACTAAAAAAAAAAAAAGCTTTTATAAAGTTGTTTTATTTTTGGAATTCGGTTAAGAATTCAACCATTATATTTAAAAAAGGCGCAAGCATTTATAAGAAAAATAAACTTAATTTTCAAAAACAAAAACAAAAAACGAAATGGTTACTAAACTAGATCTTAGGGGATGAGATTTGGGATCATAGTTACCATAAATCGTAGATTGTTTCTACCAACATAAATGGAGGGGTAAAATTGGAGGAAAAAAATGTTGGATGAAGGACCTTGTATTTTCGGTGGAAATTTTTCATTGAAATATATATTTTTTTGGTCATTTTTCAACTATTATATTTGAGAAAGATGTAAATCATTTTAAGGAAGGGAGGAAAATAGGTTTAATTTTTAAAAATCAAAATAAAAAACGAAAAGATTAACCATGGACGTGAGGGGATGAGATTTGTGATTACAGTTCCCATAAATCGTGGATTGTTTCTACCAGCATTAATAGAGGAGTAAAGATGGAAGGAAAAAAAATGTGGGATGAAGGGCCCTGTATTTTCGGAGGACATTTTTCAATGAAATAGATTTTTTTGGGGTCATTTTTCAAGATGAGCCCATATTTGTGGCCATGGAATTAGAGGCCCAATAAATACACCGAAGCCACGTTCCCAAAGCATGGGAGCCGAAACTGAAAGCCTGCCAATTTGATACTTTCTTAAAATCCAATATATATATTTTAAATTTTTTCTACTGGGCTACAAATCTAATATATAATTGAAACTTAATATTTAGAAAATATTTCATATTTTTATTTTTATTTATTCTTATAATTACTTTAATCAATACATGAATGGACTAGTTATAAAATGGACAAAATAGGTTATTAATATCAGGTTTGTAGTCATGCAAAAAGAGGAATAAAAAAAAAAAAAAAACTCTAGCCCATGATTTAAAATAGAAAATGTAAAATATGTATGGATACACCTGATACACACTTGATATACTTGATACATCTACTACACCTGATATACTTGATATACACTTGATACATTTGATATTTTTGATACACTTGATATCTCTTGATACACTACTAATGTACACTAGATACATTTGATACACACGATATATTTGATATGCATTTTATATATTCGATACACCTAATACACTTGATATACCTGATACACACTTGATACACTACTAATGTACACTTGATACACTTGAACTAAAATAATACACTTAGATTTTCTTTTTTTTTTTTAAAAAAAAAAAAAAAAAACTTGAACTTCTTCTTCTTTGAAAGTAGCTGACTCTCCCCCCTCCCCCCTCCCCCAATATCTCTCTTTAAACAACAATATTGCTCCACACGATCTGCCACCAACCATCGCTCCATCTCTCTGCGCTTACCTCCATCGACCACCACACGACCGGTCATCGATTGCCCGTTGTTGATTGTCGGTTTTCTCTTTCTCTCTCTATTTTTCTTTCCCCTAACATCTCTCTTTCACCAACTTCACACCATTTGTCGTCGACTACTGCTCCATCTCTCCATCACTTACCTCTGTCAACCACGGTACATCCAGTCACCGATCACCGGTCACCACTTTTTTCTCCCTATCAATTAATTATTTAGGGATTTATGTAATAAAAAATAATTAGAAGTTCATAATCGGTAAACCAAGAAATTGTTTATGGATTGTATATTTGTCATATTTGCAAAATTTGAAAAGTGAAAGTCATAATTGCTAAACCCTAAACTTAATTTACTATCCAATACAATTTCCCTATATGAATTTTATACTCTAAACCTTCGAATTTTCACATTTCAAATTTCTTTATCATATTTATAATATTATATTTAAAAAATAATATAGCTAGAATTAGTGGCGAATCCAGAATTTCAAGTAGGGGCACAAATATATATAAGAATATAACCCATGAACTTCTAGATTTATGCTTATATATAGCTCTTAAATTTTTAAAAAGTATCTTATACGTTTATGAACATTCTTATTTTTTGTTTAATAGATTCTCAAAATATCAAATTTGCATCTAATATGACTGTTCCATATTTGAAAATATTAAAAAATTAAATATTATATTAGACATATTTTAAAAATTAACATATGAATTAGTTACAAAATTAAAAGTTTAAGGTTTAAATAGACAATTATTTTTTGTCTTATAAAATGATTGCTTTTTAAAATATTTTTAGGATTTCTGAGATCATATAAAATTCAAGTCATTTATAGATTTATTAGACATTTTTAAGGGGCTAGAGTCAAATTTATAAGTTAGAGATTTATTAGTCATAATTTTTAAAATTTAAGAACTAAATTTGTAATTTACCTGTCGAAAATGTACTTATATAATATATTTTTATTTAGTAATACTAATTACAAAATTATTATAAACTTTTATAGAATTCAAGTAGATACATAAGAAAAAAAATAAAATAATGCAATCTATTTTTGTAAAATAATTTCATAATGATCTCAAAATATTTATATATACAAAAAATATGCAAAGCTAAAAATAAAAAACTTGGCAAAGGCAAACTTCGAACTTCCGTCTGGATATAAACAAATTTATATATTGTTAATGTAAAGAAATTTTATATTTAATGAAAAATAATATACTTAAATGTAGAACGTCTCTGGCTAGAACTAAAATTATCATTTAAAATAATTAAAATAAAAAAGACTACTATAATACAATTAAGTCATATGATAATTAACAAGTTTTTTAGACATGACACGACGGTAAATCTTCAATTACTTTTGCAGAAACAATTCATAAAGATGAAACTACTGGTTCCAGTTTTGTTTTGTTTTTTTTTTCCCTTTCATGTTAGATTTAATAATTACTATTATTATACTTATTAAAATTAAATCACATTGTTTGAAGAGATTTGTGAAGAAATTCGATTAGTTGAATTTGAACTTTGCATTTGTATTAGTTTTAGTATAGTGAGTACAATCTCTAATATTTGTTCGACTTTTGAACTTGATAATCTTGTTGGAGAGTCGACCTTTGGACTTGTTGATTCGGTTGAATCAATCTCTGGCTTGTTGATTGTCTTGGATTGACCTTAAAGCTTTAGGAGAGTTGTATTTATAAGATCTTTAAAACTTTAACATTTTGGAATCTCTAGAGGTTTGACATTCAATTCTTCCAACCCTCCAAAATGAAGGGGTAAGACCCTTATTTATAGAGGTTGCCCCATGGAAATATGGGCTTCAGTTTAGTTACTCTTGAGTTTGGGCTAAACTTGGCTTTGACCCAAATTTCCACCATGGGTTTGAATTGGGTTGGACTTTGGATTCAAGTGACTTTAATTACTCAATCCGATTCAATTTATAATTTTCTCAATGAGTTTGAACTTTCGTTGTGATGACGTGATAACTTGTGACTAGTGAAAATTTCTCATTCAACACGCATCTTCCCATTCTTTTTTAGTTCAAGCATCTCTCAATTAATACTGAATCTATGCGAATAAGGTCTTTTGTACATTAAGTAAATTATTTCAATATCTTTGAAAGTATAAAGATTAAAATAAGATAAATACAAAACTTTATCAAACTAATTTATAATAAAAAAATTAGATAAATTTCGGCGAACATGAATAAATAAATTTAGCATAAATCTAAAATGTCCGATCCATAGATTGAAGGTTCAAATCTCTTATAGGTAAAAAGAAAAAAAAAAAAAAAAGTTAGACAAGTTTCCAAGCTTTTCCACCATCCATGTTAAATTTTTTAAGTCTTCCAAAGATCATGACGAAAATCAATACTATTTTGCCTTCATTACTCCATTTTGCTGAAAATCCATACCATTTATCAACGCAATCATTTTGGGGATGGAGTTGCCGTTTGCAGCTATACCCCGTTGTGAATCCCACGTTTCCATAAGCACTGCCAAACATACATATAAATATATTACTTTTTTAAACTTCAAATTTCAATTAAATTATTACTATACGTTCATAATCAAGAAATCTGTAATTTGAAATTTTATTTCAAGGTAGATATGTGAGTATTTTAATGTCCTTTTTAACACTATAATTTCGAGTTTGATTTCAATGTAATCTAATCCCATGTTGAGACCAAACTTCACAAATCGATTTATATTGTCCTACTATTTTAGTAAATAGTTTTCGTTTTTGCGAGATAATTATCTGTTTGGATAACTATATTAGTTAGATCTACTGAATTTTAGAGTTGAGTAAAAAAAAAAAAGAAGACGTGGAAATTTTTTTTCTAATTAATAAAACGACATAATTTAGGAATGATTTTTATTACAGAGCAATAAATATGACTGAAATTAAAACTCAATACAAAAGTCCTACCAGGACAACTATATGGGAACCAAATTTATTATTTGGCCATATGCATACTAACAAAACCATATTAGTTTTTAAAAGATTTTACACATTTTGTGTTTACATATTTCGATATAAAAAAAACGAGAATATAAATTATGTAACTGCAGAAAATGACTTAATTTACAAGCTACCATACAATTTCAACTTAAATTTGATACCGCCCACCCAGGAAAAAAAAGATAAAATTAAAAAAGAAAAAAAAAAACCCAAACTTTTAGATTTAGTTTCTATTTAGTCAAGTTTTTAAACACTTTTAGGTCCAATTTCGTAATTATTTAGTTTTTTTTTTAATTTTGTTTTTAAAATTAAACCTATAAACATTAACTTTTTTTTTTTTCCCTTTGTTATCTACTTTTTACTAATGATTTAAAAAATCAAGCTAAAATTTGAAAACTAAAAACAGTAGCTTTTAAGAATTTGTTTTTGTTTTTAAAATTTAACAAAGAAATAAACCATTGTACACGATAAAGATATAAATCATTGTAAAAAATAGGAGGAAATATACCTAATTTTTAAAAACCAAAAATAAAAAACGAAATGGTAATCAAATGAGGCTTAAAGTTTTTAAGTTTTGTGTTAGATTTGAATTTAGTCCAATGCTACCGTTTATCATTGAAATTTAAATTTTATTTGAATTTCAGTGAAAAGACATAAAAAAAAAAAAGAGTCAAAGATGAAATTAAATTTTCAAAAATAGAAAGATAAGGAAAATTATTTACACAAAATAGTAAAATTTAATCTTCTTTAATAGAGGTTGATAGAAGTCTATCAATGTCTATTAGTGATAAGAACTTATAGAAGTCTATCATTAATATTATATAATAGACATTGATAGAAGTCTATCAATATTTTTTTTTACTATTTCTATAAATAGTTTGACATTTTTTCGATGCATAAAAATTTCTAAAAAAAAATGAAGTGAGAATGAAAGGTATAAGGGTTACCTAATAACTTCAAGCACAATATTCAAAGCACTGAAATTGATTGGATCTTCAATCATCTTTTTCCTCTCAATTATGCAAATAATAATGATGAAGATGACAAGATAAGAGAGCTGTGAGAACAATAAATTTTGTAGAGCTTTTGCTTTTCTTGTTCTTCTTCTTTTTTGCAGAGGTTGAAGATGATCTTCTAGTTCTTGCTTCTCTTTCAATGGAAGAAAAGATGTATATGCAGGAAGATACCTATAAATTAAGTTCAAATATCCAAAACCATTATTATAAATATATAAATACACACAAAATCATGTAATTGTAGAAATTTCAAAGATAAAATATAAGAATAATTTTTGTGGTTTCAAGTAATTAATACTTATAATTTTAATTTAAGAATACTATTTGTTTATATTTTTTTTTTTGTGGTTAGAATTAGAAATGGTAATTAATGTTGACCGTTTGAAATAATGGAGAAAGGTTAGGTTTATTACTATTTTATGTTTTGTCATTTTTACTTTTTAGTAATTTTTTTTTTTTATGAAACAATGATTAGTTAATAATTTGAACGGTTGTTTTTCTTCATTAAGAAACCTTAATCCATTCAAACAATAATTCCTATAAAATCCGTGTTTTCTTTAATAAAGAGAAATCCAACTTCTAATCTTGTTATAATATTAAGGATTATTGCATACCTAATTACAGCCCTACTTTTCCTAATTTTGAACTCATTGATTATTGTTTAATTAAAACACTATTTTTTTCTCTTACAAACAAAATCTGATTATAGTTAGTTATTATAGAGAAAAAAATTATTCAATAGTTTATTTATTTATTTTTTTTTGACAATTATTGGATTTGAATATAAATTCGAAATACTTTTGCAGTTTTTTCTTATGGATCCAAATAGAAAGTCAACCACATTATGACAGTCTCTTTGAATAATTTCACGTGTGTGAGAGAGATAGAGGGGGAGGGAGGAGGAGAGAAAGACTTACATCATAACAACGAACATAATCAAGATGGTAGGAGAGAGCGTTGAAAGATCGACAATAGTTTCTCCAGAATGTCTAGAATTTGTGCTCAAAAATAGAATACCAACAACTTTTTGATAAGAATTCAGTCCACTCAAACCATTGGAATTCCATTCCATCGGACATATCAATATAAATTGAATCAAAATGAAACCAAAAACTGTCCCAACCAAAAGGCAAGAATGAAGGCTAGGAAGCAAATGAAGGTATCCAATCTCTTCACTATTCTTCAACAAATAATCAGCTTTGAATTGATGATCATCATCTTTACTAAATTTCCCAATAACCCAAATGCAAAGCCTTAAGCAAGATGGGTACAAAGTATTACCAAGTAAAATTTGAGGGATTAAGATTAGAAGAAGACCTGAATTCTCATTAAACACAATCATGTTTTCATTTGTTGGGATATAACCACAACTAGCTAAGGTAGAAACACAAGTGAAGAATGAAAAAGTGACCAAATTTATGCCTTTTTCCTTGAGGATTTCTTTGGCAAAACTTGAAATGAAAATGAAGTAAATGGCAATCATTCCAATGCCAACAATATGAGTTATCAGAAGATAACCCAAAACTACCAAACTCAAGAATTTGATTAAACTCAAAGATTCAAAACTCTCAACACTACTTCTAATCTGGTTTGGAGTTTGGAGGTTACCATTAAATAATTTTCTCAAATGAAGTCCAACCATTGAAGTAAAAATCTCACCTCCTATAAACATAAGGATTGTTAAGATAATGAGTTGGGAATTGGAGAAAACTTCCATTTCAATTGATGACATGCTTGAAACAGTTGAGGCTGACACTGAAGTGTAGAATAAATCTAACTTTGTAGGTTGAAAAGAAGGATATGTTGAAGGTTTTAAAATCATCAAAAGTAGAAATCCAAATGAAGAGATGAAGATGAAATAGAAGAATTGAATCCAAAATGGGTTCATTCTTAGAAGAAAGAAGATTGAGTTTCTCGCTCTCGATAGAATCAAAGTCTTCATATTTGTTTAGACAATTAAGCTAGACTTTGAGAGGATGGTAGTGTCTAGTTATTAATGGTGAATTTTGGTAAAAGAAAAAGTCTTGAAAATTGTAGCTGGTGAAAGGTATGTTCTTTTTTAACAAAGAAAAGGAAAAGGATCTCAAGAAAGTTCAAATTTTTTCAATTTTCATAATTGAATCTCTTGTTGGGTCTATTGGCTATATATTAGAAGAGAGAAATCTCATTTCTAAAAGGAATAGGAAAAAGTCTCATGACTTCCTATTTCTAAAAGGAATATGAATGATTTTTTACTTCTAAAACAAATCAAAAAGATTTGAAATTTCAAAAATAAAGCAAACTAGAAAATTGGATGTTTAAAATGTGATTTTTTTTTTAAATCTTTAGTATGATTTTCTTTAATCGCATTTAAGTAATTAAGAAATCACAAAAAACGATTTAAAGATATTTTACAAAGAATTAACTCCTAATTTAGCGAAACTCTCTCTGGCTCTCTTAGTGGCGATTTTTGGAGTTTTCCAAATCAATGACTTATTTAGAAATTGAGGGCAGCAATATATATATATATATATATTATAATATAGCATAATTACAATTGGTAGCATTTTTAAAAATAATAACAAAGTAAAAATTATAAATATAGACAAGTCTATTAATGATAGACTTTTATACTCTTACTAGTGATATGGTCTATTATTGATAGACTATTTAAATTTGGCTATATTTGTAATTTTTCTTACATTATGTTATATCTGTTAATACTTTGGGTCTAATATCTATATATTTGCAATTGTCCCTATAATATAATATAACATAATACTTTTTTGTCGTGAGATTTGAACCAGAGGACATTATCGACTTTATATAGTTTGCAAATTCTCCTATCAAGAAAGTGGTGAAACTCAAGCTAGAAAATATATCCTATGCCCTAATTAAGTATGAGAAAATGAGAGTTTGAGCCAAGATCCAAACTAACTTGCTCAATTGAGGTCGAGACTAGCCCTCCCCACTTGAAGAATTGGGCATGCTCCACGTATTTGGCCTTTAGGAAGAGAATAGTTTTGATGAACGAAACGCTAAATATGTGCCTTAGTCCATTTCACTTGAGACTCAACCTAATATGGCTCAAGAACCCTTATTTAGATTTCCTAGATTAGAACTTTCTTATAAATACATCATTATAATTTCAAGAGAACTATGTTCCTTCTCATTCCCAAAACTCTTACTACAATTAAAAACCTCTTACAGACTTAGGCATCAAAGGCATTATAACAAGTATCACATTGATGTCCAGATTCTTCTCATCTTGCATATCACGTTTTCTTTGAATTATAAATTTATCGTTGATGTGATGTGAAGATTAGGTACATTCTTCCACGTCCAAATTTTGGCATCAACACTTTTAAACTTAGGAAGTCAAGTAGTCTATTGGAAAGTATCTTGAAATTTATCGGGAAGTTATTTTTGTCAAGTCTAAAAGAATATAGTTTAATTGGCATAAAGTTTATATTTTCAATTTTAAGATTAGGAAAACAATTCTTGTATCCCACATATTATATGAAAATAAATAAATTGTTTTTGTAAAAAGTAAAAGAAAAGGGAAAAAATTATTTATATCGATATTTAATGTTTAATTTATGTGTTGTTTTATTATCAAAACAATTAATTTAACTTTAATTCAACTATAATTAACATGATCTTTCTCCTAAGAGGTCGGAGATTTAAATCTTCACCTGCCAAAAATGTGTTGTTTTGTTAATTTATAAGAATTAAAATTTCAAACGGTTGAACTTCAAAATATATAATAACGATTAAGATAATAATAATGGAAGATGCTGACTTATATTCAAAGTTTGTCTCCAACCACCCGACTCGTAATGTGAAATATTTCTTTTGAAAATGGTTTGCCACGTGGCATGGTAGCCTAAAGTGGATTCATGACTTGTCACACTACACGTGGCTGTCCTTTCTTCACCAATTTAATAATTAAAGAGAAAAAAAAAACAATTTAAACCTCTCAAATTTGATTTTTTTTTTCAATCAAATTTCTAATTTTATATTCGAGAGCAGCAAAATCAAACACATCGTTGACATAGGAGTGTGCTATAAATTACAAAATATTTAGTTTGAAATTTCTCTGTCCTAATTATATTAAAAAAACATTTTATATTCGAGAAAACATATTTTAATCCTTTTACTTCAAAAATATTATCTTCATTCTTATTTTACATTGTATAGAGATATACACTTACTATTTATTATTATTTTAAGGCCATTGCTTTAATAGTTCACTTACCAATAATTAGAAATTATTGAACGATTTCCATCGCCAATTTCTCGTACATATATATAAATAAAAGTTAAAACCAAAATTTTAATATGAAGTAGTTATGAATGAGCCAAAAAATAAAATAAAATAAATTAAAAAAATTTAAAGATAATTAAGAGCGTTTGGTTTAAATTTTATAGAGTGGTAAAAAGAATTTTCTACTAATGAAAAGTCTCTATTTAAGCTGTCAATATTTAAAATTAGTTTAGAAAATCCTAAAAACAAATGAACACACTTAAATTGTTTTTTATCAGTACTAAGCTAATTATTTGCGTTGTTTACTTTAAAAAAAATAATTTTTCTTCCCAAAGTTTTTGTACATATAGAAGAGTTTTTTTAATTAACATACTAATTTTGTTCATTTTAATCTTTCTATTTTTAAATTTCTAGTTTTAATCTATATATTTTGAATAAATTTTAAATTTGATTACTCGAAATTAATATTTATCAAAATTTATCAAATAATAATAATATATTTCATACAAAAAAATACTAAATATGTTTTCAAAATGTATTTGGAAAATGTTAATAGATAAGAAAAAAATCTAAAAAACTCACAATAAATCAGCAATATAGACTTAATTTAAGATTTATTAAAAATATAAAAACTAAAAATTAAACATCGAAAGTAAATAGACATAATTTTTTTTTTAAATATGATGACCAAAATAGTATTTTAAGCAACAAAATTTCATTGAACTTTTCCAAAGTTTATAAATTAGTATATACATTTCAATTCAAAATTTTTCAAGATTTATAATATATATTTTTTTCAGTTCAAGATTTGAAATGTCTTCTGGCTGATTGGCGTAACTCCACTCTACTGTATTTTTATTCCATAAAAATTTTGATTTTTTCGCAAATTGAGTGTGTTTTTATTTTGACCTTTTTCCCTTTTAAACTAAGCGTGGTTATTTTATTTTATTTTTTATACTAAGCGTGATTTTTGGTTTTTCTTTTTCCAAAATTAATTTTCCCCCAAAGAAAACCACTTTTTTGTTTTGTTTTGTTTTGTTTTTTTTTTTTTTTTTAATACTAAGCATGATTTTAATTTTAATTTTCTTTTTATTTAAACTAGGCGTGTTTCTGTTTTTGTTTTTTTTTTTTTAATCTTTTTTAAACTAAAACGTGATTATTTCTCCAAAGATAGTTTGTGTAAAGATACAGGGTGTAGGTTAGTAAATGTACTAAATTTTTCCAATTAGGTCGACACAATCTTAGTATCCTCGTCATAACCCACTTCTGATAATCAATAAGCATGAGAGAAGATACAAGGGCAGGAGAAAAGGCCATGAGTTACAAAAAAAACACAAAGTTAATGGCAATAAAAGAAGGATTATAATCCTTACCGAGCTTAGATTTATAAGACCAACAACCGATGTATGCGTGCGAATATCTTCCAAAAGTTTGGCAATGCTATTAAATGTATTCGACAAGGTTTGACCGTTACGTTCGTTCTAGACCATCTATAGAGTAGCAGTGATAGAGTTGAAAATCACAATGGACTTTTTAAACTTGAGGCTATTTTCACAAGCCATCTTGCAAAGATCTCAAAATTTGAGCCACTGTGTAAAGTAGTGTTGAGTTGAGCTTGTAATCTTGCCCAAAGTAGAGCTGTGAATTGGCAACCAAAAAATATGTGATCCATATCATCGGTATTGTGTTAGCACAAAATGCACTAATTAGGGTTTAAGTTGTATTCGTGTAATCTCTTATGGAGTACTTCCATGGTCGTTATGCTATCGTGCAATATGATCCATATGAAGAATTTACATTTCTTTGGGGGTGGAGGCCTTCAATAAGTTATTGAAAACTCTTTCATTGAAGATCGGAGCATCTCTGAGAATAGGGTGGGAAAGATTAATTTTGATGGAGGAAACAGATAAAGCTCGCCCTATTTTTTACAAGTTTCCAAATGGGTTTATCTTTTCCTTGTTTATATCTGGATGAGGAAAGGATCTTTTGGCCATCTCCCAAGCCTGAAACTCTCGGTCACGCAGAATCCTACGAGGTTGAATGTTCCCAATCATTTAGATCAAGTCTCCATATGTCTTAGACATATGAGAGAGCAAAAAAGTCAGGAAAACTTTCCTCCAAAGAGCAACGTGTATTCCAAATGCCCTTCCAAAAAGAAATTTAAGCTTTACTGCTAGGTGGAGGGAGTCGACTATGAGAAGACTTTCTCGCATATTGCCATGCTTAAGTCTATCCGGATCCTCCTATCCATTGCCTCATATTATGACTATGAAATTTGGCAAATGGATGTTAAGACTGCTTTTCTGAATGACAATCTTGAGGAAACCATTTACATGGTGTTGCTCGAGGGATTCATAACCTAAGGTCAAGAGCAAAAGGTTTGCAAGCTTAATCGGTCAATTTATGGATTGAAACGAGCATCTCGATCTTGGAACATAAAGTTTGATACTGCGATCAAATCTTCTGGCTTTGATCAAAATGTTTATGAGCCTTGTGTATATAAGAAGATCATCAATAGTTTAGTAGTTTTTCTAATGTTACATGTAGATGATATCCTACTCATTGGAAATGGTGTAGGTTTACTGACTGCAATTAAGAACTAACTAGCGATCCAATTCTAAATGAAAGATTTGAAAGAGGCTCACTTTGTTCTGGGGATTCAAATCTTTCGAGATCGAAAGAACAAAATGCTAGCACTGTCTCAGACATCGTATATTGACAAGATGATTGTCAAATATTCGATGGAGAACTCCAAGAAGGGCTTATTGCCTTTTAGAAATAGAGTTACATTGTCTAAGGAACAGTGTCCTAAGACACTTCAAGAGGGGAGATGAGACGGATCCCCTATGCATCTGTTGTGGGCAGCTTGGTGTATGCATCTGTTGTGGGCAGCTTGGTGTATGCGATGTTATGTATTAGACCTAACATCTGCTATGCAGTAGGGATAATTAGTAGATATCAATCTAGATTACTGGACAACCGTTAAGAACATCCTCAAGTATCTACGGAGAATGAGGGACTACATGCTAGTATATAGTTCTAAGGATTTGATCCATATGGGATACATGGACTCTGATTTTCAGACTGATAGGAATTCTAAAAAATCTACATCAAGATCAGTGTTCACTCTTAATAGAGGGGCAGTAGTATGGCGAAGCACCAAGCAAGGGTGCATTGCTGACTCTACCATGGAGGCTGAGTATGTAGCGGCTTGTGAAGCTACCAAGGAAGCCGTTTGGCTCAATAAATTCTTAACTGATATGGAAGTTGTTCCAGACAAGTCAAAGCCCATCGCACTTTATTGTGATAATAGTGGTGTTGTGACTAATTCCCGAGAACCTAGGAGTCATAAGCACGACAAGCGTATAGAGTAGAAATATCATTTCATCCGAGAGATTGTGCATCGAGGGGACGTGATTGTCACATTAATAGCTTCGGAGCACAACGTTGTTGATCCTTTTCAAAGGCCCTCATGGCTACAGTATTTGAGGGTCACATGCAAAATATGGATCTATGGGACAGGCCACGTTTGGACAAGGGCAGGTGGGAGATATTGTACTGAGTGTGTTATGCCCTAGTTTATTATTTGTGTACTTTGTATTTTGATTATATTGTACACCACACTAGCTTTAGGTCAAGTGGGAGATTGTTGGGGTTGATGCCCTAAATCTTGCAGGGTTCTATAGTTTATAAACATTGTTGAACAAACTCATTATGTGTTTAATAAAATATTTGATATTTTATTCATTGTCTATAAAATATCAAATATTTTAGTTGCATTAACCACAAATCAATAAACTAACATGCGAGGTTATCTTTGTAACTTAAACATGTATGTGGAGACATACGGGTGGATCATGTTTAAGTATATGTTTAAGTAATAACTCAAATGGTCTGTAGTAGATGGATAAGGTTGGGTACCTTATCCTGGTGACACTATGAGTATGACTCATTTTATAGGTGTTACAATTGTTGTAAAGTGTTACAAATAATCTGATCCTGATCATTCATGTATTAGACATGCGAGCGGGGATATTCTATATAAAAAAGGTTGTATAAGACCGGACCACGAAATGTTTAGTCTCATTATATAAAACCGTTCATAATAGAGACTTACATTTCACCAGAATGACCATAGGTAACATGACTTGAATCCTGAGTGAGTTGTGAACTCCTGCTTATGAGAGTGGTCCTTTGATTTCTATGAGTGAGAGTAGCCAGATTGCCGATTCAATAGGTCTACCATTTTGGGGATTCGTCTAATTGGAGAGCTGAGAACACATCTACACAAGATGGAATTTACTCCTTCCCCGAGGCAGAGATAAGTAGATAAATTGCTCCCTTAAGAGCTAATTCTGGGTCTTGAACAATGTGACGCCTCACCATCTCCTGGCCTAAGAGGAGTTTAGTCATAGTAGGACTATGATCTATTGTTCATTAGAAGGATCAGTGGTATTTAAGGAGTTAGATGAAACCACAGGGGTAAAACGATAATTATGAAGGGTCATCATACTGTTGATTGGTTATATCCAATGGACATAGAAATATATTTGTAGTACAAAGAGTGCAGCTGTCGGCCTTTAGTGGAGTACCCGACAGTTAACGGATGGTGAATAATGTAATTAAAGAGTTCCATTAATTATTCATGTACCGTTGGAGTTTCAAGCTACAGGTCCATGAGGTCTTCTTAGTAGCTCAATAGGATTTAGTTGAGAATCAATTTTTGGATTAATTTGAATTGTTCAAATTAATAGAGGGATTTAATTATATATGATATAATTAAATTGATTCAATTATATGTGATATTATTGTCATAATGTATTTGATACATTATAGCTTAATTGGAGGAAATAAATATTTGAATGAGATTCAAATATATTTTCTATGAATGAGATTCATTGTTGTTAAATTTAATATAAATATGATTTATATTAAATGTCATATAATAAAGAAAAGAAACTATAGTTTATATTGTATGTGATACAATATTAGAACTATAGGTTATATGTTATATTTGATGTAACATATAATTTATTATATATATAGTATGATAAGTTAGTTATCATATTTATTTATATTATATTATTATTATTTGAATAATAAGGAATGGAGTTACAAGTCCCTTCTCCATCTTTTCTCTCCACCCACATTAGTGGGGTGGTTATGTTTTTATGGCAAGGAGAATAAAAGAAAATCGTTTTCTTCTTCTCTATTGTTGTTGTTGAACGATTGAGAGAAAGAAATTACGTTCTGTGGATTTTGTGTTCTTGATATAGTTCTCAATCTTCTTCCTCCTCTATCTTAAATCTTTTCTCTCTTAACCAAAATAGTTAGAGCCCATAACTCCTGGATTCTCACCTTGAGAATACCAAAGTTTCATTGTGGTAGTTTTCGGGTTTTTGTTCGAGGCTTTATCTTGAAGAAGGTCTTAGAAGTTTGTGATACGTACAAGGGAGATCGTGAAGAAAAGGTTTTACAAAGGTGATGTTTCTTGAAACAATTTCTTGTAAAGCATGTTGTAATTTAGACTTTAAATGCATATCTTATTGTCTGTTTACTATAACTTTGTATTCAATAATTAATGGAATTTGGTCGATCCACTTTCACTCAAGGTTCTCCTCATACGAGTTTCTTTATAAAATACTAACATCACTATTCAATAATTTTCTTCAAAAAACGACTTGAAAAACTTAATGACAAAGGTGTTACATGCAACGACATTTGAGAAGTTAATACACAACATTTGTATGTGACAACCAAGAGTATCAAGTGATGTTTTCATGAGGGGAGTAAATGTGCTATCTTTTATCCTTGAATATGATTTTGTCCTAATGGGTTTTCCTAGCAAGATTTGTAGTGAGGCAGTTATTAAAGTATATGAATGATGTACTCTTTTTCTTTTACTAAGTTTTTATCCCATTGAGTTTTTCCTAGTAAGGCTTTAACGAGATATTTTATATACTATGGATTCTAAGGGAGAGTATTATAAATGTAATATTGTAGATATCCATAACTTAGTTATGTTACATCACACCCCTAACCTTCATAGGGTACCCAATCCCATAACCTCCCCCATCAATTTTTTTACTTTGTAACATACAATCCACTATGCCCTATAAATAGAACTGTAAGGTGCCTTTGTACATGACACCTCAATGTTCTTATGTTTGCTCTTCTTTTCTATCTATTTTGTAACAATTTAGACTTGTATGGCATTATGTTAGGGGCTTTTTTATTTTAAAAATACAGGCTTTTATTTCTTGTAAATGATTGTAGGTCATAATTGTTTTAAAAAAAATTAAAATAATTTATAAAATATCAATAAACATAATGATATTATATTTTTCGTGTTAGATTTATCCCAAATTTCATTTTTTTCCCTTCCTCTTTTTGAGTTGTTATATATTATTGAGGGATGAATTTTGACTTGGTAGGATAAAACCAAAAATCAAGATAAAATGAGATAAAGATAAGATTTGATCTAACTTGCCAAAAATTAAGAAAAATCGATATCCTAATCCTAGGAGGTTTAAATTAAACCTTAGGTCAAATCTCCAATAAATACGTCATTATGCCTCTATATGAGGTAACTTAAAACGTTTGATTTCTTCTCAATTATTTAATTCTCTTATTAATTTAGGCATTAGAGTCATTTTTCTTTGTTTTGCAGGACCTCTCTTCCCCAAATTACAAATTTATTGTCGTTGTCACATATAGCTTAGGTAAATTAAAAGTTGGCATCGACATAATTTATTTTTTCAAGCTTTTAATTATCATTTTCATAAAATTGTAAGAATGCCGATAGTTCAAATTTTGTGTGTGTGTGGAGTAACTTAGAGCCAAATTCTTAAAATCATATTTAATTACTCTTTGACATTTTAATGCAAAAAAATTATAAATACTTCTAATAAAAGGAAATGTTTCCCTTTTTAAAAATATTAGTTAAAAAGCACCTGCGATGTGGTTAAATTTTGTTGGAATTTAATTTTTTACGGTAGAATTTGAATATTGAATGAATATATATATCATTTAGTTTGAATAATTTGACATAAATTTATTAATGAAAAAAATTAGTACTAAAACTATATGTATTTTGTTTTAGGTTAATTTACCCTGAAAATAAAATAGACATGTTAAAAATCTTTAGAATATTTTTAAGGTGAAATATAAATAGTTGTCTAAAAAAGGTGAAATATTAATATAAATGGTGAATGAATATACTTCTCGCTAAGTGCCTTAAAGTTAAAAATAATGGAAGAGATAGAAAAATACAAAAAAATAATAGTAGTAGTAATAATAAGGATATAACTAAAATACATGAAATGAAAGATATATTAAAATTTTTAAAGGGACAGCATAATAAAGTATTAAAAAAATATATTATATATACACTTAAAATTAAAAGAATGAAACAAAAAGGAATGGTTTAGATACATTTTTTTTTTCTTCTATATATATATCTAAAAGAAATTGAACATTCATAAAATAAGAGGGAAACACTCCAAATAATTATCAAGTTATATTATTTTACACGCATTTTCAAATAAATTATTGATAAATTAGTATATCTTCTTAACATAAAAAATAAAATTATTTAGATACATAAATTTGTTTTCAAAGATTTGAACATTCATAAAATGTAAAAGTAATACATATATTGAAGTGAAAATTAAAAAACAAAAAAAAAACCCTTACTTGAAATTCAGTGAATTGGGAAAAATTTAAAGAAAAAAAAAAAATACAGCAACCAATTACTTGTTTCTTTTTAGATTTTTTTTTTTTAAGATAAAAACGTTCAGAAAAGTAATAAACACAACCAGTAAACTTATCGCCTATATATATATATATATATGGAAAAAATAATTTTTTATAAAAAGGGAAAAAAAGAAAAAAAAGAAGCCTTCTTTTGATATTTTTTCACTATCAAACGTTAAAAGAAAAAAGCATATTGATTAAAAAATATATATAAATAAATAAAAAGAGTTTGTTAAGAACAAAAGATTTATTTAGGTATAGAATCTTGTTTTTAAAATTTAAAGATTTTAAAATTTTAAAAATAAAAAACAAGTTTAGAAATTAAAAGAATGTCTTTCTTTAATCACTATGCATATTCTTTAAGATTTGAGCGAACAACTTATAAATTTTTAGTACTCTATTCAAAATCAAAGAAATTTAGTTGTATGTTTTTTATTTTTAAAATTTTAAACCTATAAATTTTAAGAATAAGATTCTATACCTAAATAAATCTTTTATTCTTAACAAACTCGAGGGACCTTTTTAAATATAAAAAAAATATTTAAAAATATTTAAAATTTATAACAAAAAGTTTCAAAAGTACAAAGTATTTTTTGAACTTTTTATTATAAGTGTCAATATTTTAGGATTTTTCTAGTTATAAGAATTTTCCTTTTAGGACACATTCATTAAAAATTCAATACAAAAAAAAAATTCTTAATATGAATTTAGTCATTTGAACAAAAATAAAAAAGAAATACTACGACCAAATACTTTTTTTTTAGAATTTTTTTCTAGAGAAACGTTCACAAAAAGTAATAAATAAACCCACTAAATTTATCACCTAAGGCCTTAATGAGGCTAACCTACCATACTCAATTCATGAAAGTTTTAAATATTTTTTAAATAATATTTTCTCAAATTCTTTTGATTTAATTCTACGTTTTTAAATTACTTTCATCTAGCCTGGATCTTTTGCTGGAATTATTTAGTTACAGAGTCAAATGACATCTTCCGCCTATCTCAATCATATTGAATCAAGTGATGGGACAAATACAACACAACCGTTACTTCAAAAAATGTGGTGGAAAAATGGTTTTCCATTTATGCCAACAACATGAAACCAAACCTACAAAAGAATCAACAATTTTTTACTAAAAAATCAAGATTGGTGGCTACAATGACACAAATATCAAATAAAGAAGAGCTCAATATTATTCTTCAATAAATTTCGTCTCCATCCACTACCAGTCAAGAAGAAAATACATCCAATATTCAAGAAAGATGTGACAACGAATTTACAAATTTTATGCGTCACATCCACACGCCAACTCAATCCACTAATCCAAATAAGTAGACGACAAAATCCAATTGAAGACAAAATGTTGTATGCGTGTCAAACTTTAGTTTCAATGTATTGTACAAATGTTTGGTTTTTAGACTTTAGGTGTCATGTGTCCTATAACGTGTCCACCCAATGTAATGCATAATAAGCTTACTATCTCTATAAAGAGGGTGTAGTATGAATCTAGGGACACAAGTTTTTCCTTCGACAAGTTTTTTTCTTCCGCATCTTTTTAGTTTTTGCCTTAGAGAGAAAATCAAGAGAACCTGTACCTTGGTTTATAAAATAAAAAAGTTCTTCATTTCTCCCAAACAATTCAAGTATTCATATTTCCAATACCTATTTTATTTACATCAAATTTTCTTTATTTACATCAATCTTTCTTTACCAATTTTTATAATTTCCAATAACTAATTTAGTCTTCTTTTATTAACTTTCAATTTACACAAAGTTTTCATCATCATTTCAAACACACATATTATATTAAACCTTTGCCTCATCAATACCAACATACTCATTCTATTCTATCATCATAATTTTTCATTCCATAATTTTCTATTTCATCTCTCTTTGCCATGTATCAACCATGCATGCTTCCACCAACTCCATTTACTCTATATTCTTCATGCCACACATACATCACGTGTCCATTTCTTCTATTTCTTGCATACTTCATTCTATGTTTCATGCAAAAGATATCATAGCCAAGTCATATTAAAATAGTTTTTTATAAAAAGAAAAAAGTAAACTTATTTCAATATTTTTTTTCACTATGAAATCTTGGAAAAGAAGAATGGTGATTAAAAAAATGTATATAAAAAATGAATTTCTTAAAAAGAAAATATTTGTTTAGATATAGAAGTTTTTTTTCAAGAATTGAAGGTTGAAAATGAAAAAAACAATAAATATATCACTAAATCTCTTCCAATTTGAATACTGGAATAAAAATAAAAACACTTTGATTATAGGTTGTTCATTCAAAACTTGAAATTTATAATACACATTTGATGATAAAACTGTATTTAAAATGGTAAAACTAAATAGAGGAAATATCTTATATCATATTATTTTAAAGAGATGACATATATTACTTAAAAAAAGAGGGAAAAAATAGATCAAATACCTTATTTGATGATACCTTTTCTCACTTTCAAATCTCTCGAAAAGAACTCTAGTAATTAAAGAGAGACGTACAAAATAATAATAAAAAAAAAATGAAATGCCTTATTTGATGATATATTTTATTACTATAAAAAAGATGAAATACCTTAGTAATTAAAGAGAGGCACATAGAACAAATCTAGAAAAGAGAAAGATAACCCGCATTATTTGGTATGATACATTTTTCGATTTGTCTTACGATAGGCTTCAATTCGAATAATTATTCATTTATCTAACATCTTTTTCCAACACAGAGAAGATAATTATTCATTTGCTTTTGTAAAAAGGAAAGACATTTTTCCAACATAGAAAAGAGGAAAATCTGTTTTCAAATGCAGAAGTTGGTCACATTGTTTTGCAAGAGTTATAAGTCGTGTTTGTTGAAAGAAAAGATACATACATGATTTAGGGTAAAATGAAGGGCAAATTGGGAAGAAAAGATTCTCCCTCCTTCTCTCTTTTAATATAGCAATAGATTTAATCATTTTTTAAAAGTAAATAATAAAAATTTACAAGTATACATATACACATGCATATAAAAGTTACTTGAATAAAATATTATTAATTTCCTTTTTTATATATTTAATTTTTTTACTTATTTAATTATGAAGATTTAAAAATTAGATTTAGTATTTTACTCAGTTAAATATATATATATATATATATATGTATGTCAAAAATTATTATTTTTATCCAATCTCATGATTAAATTTTGAATCCGATTTGAGTGATTCGAACTTTTGACCTCTTAATAAATATGCTAAAATTTTCAGTTAAATTAAGTGTAAATTTACCTAAAATTCTTGAATTGTGTTCATTTGTAACACATTAGTAAATTTCTAGGGGAATATTTTGAAATATTACGATAGGCAAAGTTACAATTTTTTTTAATTACAAATAAAGGTGTTATTTCCACGTGGGTCAAAGATTATTTAGAGAAGCTTCCAAGGTCTTTGTTTGTTCATATTAAACTTCTTTAGTCGTCCAAAGATCATGACGACAATAAGAACCACCTTTCCATTGTCGCTCCATTTTCCTGAAAACCCGAACGATTTGTCGGCACAATTGCTTTGAGGATGAATTTGTCTTTTGCAGTTATATCCCATCGTAAACCCCACATTTCCATATGCACTGTCCAAATTTAAACACGTATTTTCAAATTTTATTAATTTACAAATTTCCTTTCAATCTTAGACAATTATATGAAAGTGTCACACATAGGAATTTAATAGTACTAGTTTGAAGGCATATAGAGTGGTTAAAAATCTTTAGAAGATGTTTTTTTAAATGATTATTACTTCTAATTAAATTTAAAGAGTAAATATCTTAGATTAAATTTTAAAGTAATAAAAGAGTTTAAATTCTTTTAAGCATATAATTTTCTATGGTGAAATATAAAAAATTATTTTTGTTGATTTTAAATTGTTAAATGTTGGACAAAAAATTGTAAACTTTAAATGAAGTAAATATATTTCTATTTTATAATTTTGAATGTTCTTTTTTCTCTAAAAAAATATAATTTTAAATGTTTTTTTTAATAAAATACATTAAAAAAAAGAGAGTAAGAAGTGTATTTATAATGTGAAGAGACTTATATATTTGTGAAAGGATGTGAGTTTTCAATTTTACTATATCAATCCTTTATCATTAGAAAAAAAAAAGGCTCCATGAAGAAAAAGAGAAAAAAATAAAATAAAAGAGGAAGAGGTGGTTAAAAAAGAAGATAGGAAGACTAAATTGAAATTATTAGAAGCTTTAATGACAAAAAGAAAATGTAAAATTATATAGAGAAAAAAAAAATAAAAAATACATTAAAAAAATACGTACAAAATACAAGGGTGTGATGTTGAGGAAATAGGTACTATGAAAAGATTTAATGACAAAGTGTGAAGATTTAATTATAATTTTTTTTCTAACTTCAAACCCTATACTCTTAAATTTCCTTTATCTGTAAATCCTAAATAATAATATAATTTAAAAGTTGACACGAATAAGTATTCAACTAGATTACGCTATAAAATTTGCAAGATTGAACCTCATGAAAACTACTTTTGAAAAATTAAAAATTTAATGTGAAATAAAAGGATCATGAAATTAGAAAGAGAAAAATGAAAAGTACATTATTTGTGGGTGGAAATTTTTGGAAAATTATAATTTTTATTTTGACCAAAAATTTGTAGAATATGAAGAAAAAAATTAATTAAAGGTTAATTACCTGATAACTTCAAAAATAATGTTGAAAATATTGAAATTGAGAGGATCTTCCTTGATATTATGTCTCTCTGTAATGCATATAATAAAGATGAAGATGATGAGATAAAAGAGTTGGGAAAAGACAAAATTATCCATAAATTTTGCCCTTTTAATTTTTCTACTTCTTTTATTGGCTTCCAATAATTGATTTTCTTCTTCTTCTCCTTCATCAATTTTTATTGGCATGAAAGAAGTGTAAGGTGGAAGATACCTGCAAAAAATTAAAACCCATCAACCAAATAATAATAAGAATTTAATTTAATACTTAAATACTTTCTTTGTGGTTAAATAAATAAGGAATTAATGTTAAAACAAATGAGCTAGTTCTAAATTCAAATTCTTACTAATCTGTTGAGTATTAAATTTATACCTAACTTAACAATAAGATTTTTAAAAATAAATATTAAACTTTGTCCTTAATATAACAAATTTGTGACTAATACTTGAAAAGAAAGTTTCTGTTTTGTAAAATAAGATATGGTTCTTTGATGTTGTAAACTTATAGTTAAGAATTGCTTTTTGGTATTTGAATTTTTAAAGAATGTAACATATAATAGAATTTTTTACACGTGTAAATTGATATTGATAAAATGATTAAAGGTCAAAAAATTAAGTCATTCAAAATTAAATAAATATAGTTAAGAAAGGTAGAGTCAAATTTATAAAGGAAAAGAAGTATCAAATTGTTATAAATGAAAGTTTAGGAAAGAAGTGCAAAACCATATTGTCATTGATTTTTTTTTTTTTAAATTTTATATTATCATTGGTTAGTCACGTATAGTCATTGTATTAGTAGTCTCTTGGCGAATTTTGATTTGTTAAAATTTTTAAATTAGCATAGAAAAAATGGGAAAGAACAAAAGAATAAAAAAATTGCATAAATAAATCTCAAAATTAAAAATAATTTAAAACTGTTTTTAAATAAAAAAAAATAAAGAATAAGGTTTTTTTAAAGAAAAAAACTACTTTTAACTTTTGGATCTAATTTTTTATGGCAACTTAATATTTTTCATTAAATAATAATAATAATAATTCAATATTTTTTAATAATATAAAATATTTGATTATTAGTAAAATATTTCTTCATTAAAAAACTCAAATAATATAATCAATCTACCTTGAGTAGTCACTAGATTAATTATATAGTAAAAATGATATAGATTATAGAATATATGCATATGCTAATCATAAGTCAAAATTTTACCAATAAAAAACATAAATTAAGACTTGTTTCTACGAGGATTCCTGGTCACTAATAATATGAGTCATTTTTCAAAAATAAATAAATAAATAAATAAAAGTAGTCATCCTTAAAAAAAAAATTTCTAATTATTAATAATGTCATTATTAGAATACCTTGATAGTCAACTCAATGAATATATATTTCTTTTTATTTTGACTAGCACAAGGAATTGAGTGTATTATTGATTATTTTAATTGTATATTTGTTCTAAATAATATTTAAAACACACAGAAGAATTTAAGCCATGTTTGATGATTATTTGAGAGGTTTTTGTTTTGTTGTATTTTTTTAAGATTAAATTTATAAACACCATGACTTTTAATTTATTGTTTACATTCTAGAAACATCTTCAAACTTTCAAGTCAAATTTTGAAAACTCAAACAAAATTAATTTTTAAGGATTTAGTTATGAATCCAAATGTTTAAACCATGGTAAAGAAATAGTAATAAACACAATTCTAAATTTTTAAAAACTAAAACGAAAAATCAAATGGTTATCAAAAACCCTCATTTTTTTTTTGGGTTTTGAAAATTAAGCTTATAAACATTACTATCTATGTGTTTCTTTGCTATGTTATTTATTTAATTTTTAGGAGCATTTTAAAGCCCAAGCCAAGATTTTTTTTTTTTTTTTAAATTAATAATTTTTTTTGAAGTAGTTTTTATTTTTGAGGAATTTTACGATGCTACCGATTGGATGTCCTGAGTCATTTAATTTTGACGCATTCCTTTATATTCATACAAGACTCGAATAAGGGAGTCATGCGAGGTCTTAAGAATCTAAACATGTCATTTATAGAGATGAAAATTATGGTTTAAAAAAATCATAATGAAAGAAGCCCAATTTTCAAAACACGAAAACTTAAAACTACATAGTCGGGCTCATGATTTAATTTTTAGTTTTTAGTTTTTGAAAATTGTTTTCTCACAATTCTTTAGGATGATTCTCATATTTTCTTTTCTTTTTCTCTCTCTTTTAAAGAACATTTAAATTCATATAACCAAATTTCAAATTTCAAAACTTAGTTTGAATTTTGAAAATACTTCTCAAATACTTCTCAAAGAAACTCTTATGTTCATAGAAATCGATGATTATAACCTAAATTTAAAACTATTTTTTTATAAAAAAAACTAATAAGTTATCAAACATCCCGTGAAGAATAACAAAGTATGTCTTCTTTATTTAATATTTTCCAAAGAAAATGTTGTAGTACTTAATTGAGTTAATAATTTCTGCATTAAATTGAATGGAATTAAAGCAAAAATTAATTAAAAGAGAGAGAAGGAAACTAACATCATGGCAACAAAGAGAAGCAAGATGGCTGAAGAGAGTCTTGATAGATCAACAATGGATTCACCACTATGTCTTGAATTTACACTCAAAAACAAAATCCCAATCAATTTCTCAACACAATTTAATCCACTTAATGCATTTGATCTCCACTCCATTGCTCCAATTGCTACAAATTGCATTAAAACAAACCCTAAAACACTCCCAACCAAAAGCAATGAATGTAGCTTTGGAAGCAAATGTAAATACCCAATTTCTTCACTATTTTTCAACAAGAACCCAACAATTTCTTTCTTCTTCTTCATAAATTTTCCTAAACTCCAAATACAAATCCTCAAACAAGAAGGAAACAATGTATTTCCAATAAGTGCTTGAGGAATAAGTATGATAAGTAAACCTAAATTCTTCTTAAATACTATCATGTTCTCATTTGTTGGTACAAACCCACAACTTGCAAAAGTTGAAACTATGAGAAAAATTGAAAAAGTTGATAGTTTTAAACCTTTTTGTTCCAAGACTTGTCTAGCACTTGAAACAAATTTGAAATAAATTAAAACCATTCCTATGCCTAAGAAATTGAAAATTAGAAGATAACCAAGTACTACAAATCCCAAAAACTTTATTGAATTGTATTTTAGAATAATAATATCTAAAGTATTATTATTCCTAACAATTCCCAATTCTACACTTAAATCACTTGAAACACAAGCAATTTTTTGTTCAGAAAATTTGAGCTTGAACTTCCTTAATTGAAGTTCAACCATGGAAGTGAAAACTTCACCTCCTATAAACATTAAAATTGTCAAAACAATGAGTTGGGAATTTGAGAAAACCTCCATTTCCACTGTTGACATGCTTGAAACTGTGGAAGCTGAGACAGAGGTGAAGAAAAGATCTAATTTCTTTGGGTTAAAAGAATTATTGGAAGTAGTTTTTGGATTTAAAACAACCAAAATAAAAAACCCAAAAGATGAAATGAATAGAAAATACAAAAGTTGAATCCAAAAGGGATTCATCCAAATAAGAAAACAAGACAACCTTTGTATTCTCAACATTATTATTTTTGTCGAAGACATATGGAAATTAATGAACGACTATGATTGAATGTAATGGGACATTTATAGTACAAACAAATTGTGTCCGTAGTACCTTCATGAAAGATTATTCCCCCTTGTAATTTGATTCCTTGAGTTAAGATAAGCATATTGAATTAGCGCATCTCACGACTAATCATTGATAAAAATAAATAAATAAATGATCGAACTTTATACTTTATATCTTCAATAAATTTTAAAATTAATGTTTGAAAAAAATATTTTTATTATTTATTATTATTTTTACTGTAATTCTTGAGAAAAACATATTTATATCTTACACTTCCTTGAATGAAATCAATTTTGGTAAAAATTAATTTTCACGGACTAAAATTAAGATTTATTGAAGATGGATAGACTAAAATTGAACAAATTTCAAAATATAGAGATCAAAATAGTGTTTTAATTAAAAAAAAAAATGCTTACAACTGTTTTACTTGGAATTGGAATGTGAACATTAAAAATGGTTTAATGTAAGTCTTGAACTTTTAAATTTGTACTTATTTGGTTTTTAAACTTTAGGCTCATGAATATTTGACAATTTGACACAAAATTAAAGATATTAGAAACAAACTAAATATTTAAAGTCCTATATATTAGACATTTTTTTAAAGTTTAGAAATCTATTTAACATAAAATATAAGGATTTTAGTGAGTATTATAAAGTAAAATTATTTATTGATATTAGATAATGACATAGTAGACACTTTTAAAGTTTAGAAATCTATTAAGGACATTTAGTACGCTGAGTTGGTTATTATAGTTCGTAATTATAATCTATAAGCTACAATAGTTTGTATTTGAGGTGCAGACTATTTTAGCCCAGGATATAATAGTATGTTTTGAGATGCAGACTATTTCAGTGTGACATAGTTAGAAATACCAACCATTATAATTGAAAGCCGAAAAAGTGAATGAGTTACAAAACTGTAAATTAATAGTGAATTGTAGATTATAACATTCACTGTGTTGAGAGCCTAAACAACCCTTAAAATATAAAATTGAAAATTTAAAATCCATCCCTATCTTTTAAAATTTAGAAACTAAATCTTAAAACTCGAGAAATTTAATCGAGCGGTGGATTGGAATATTATTCTTCGTCAGTCCTTAAAATAATTTGAAAACATTGAAAAATTAATTAAGAGAAACTAATTTATGCAACCCAATTAGAAGATGACACGTGGTAGTTTCCACATGGCTGTGATGGGTAATGTGGGGCCTTTAGCTGCATACCATACAACTACCCAGTCCTCCACCATCCCATGATTAACGATTTAACTGCATTTTAGTAATTTTTTAGTACATTATTGTGACCAATAATGCGATTATATATATATATATATATAAAATTGTTTATTGAATTCTGGAATTTAGATCCAATCAATCATATTTTTTTAGACTTTGATTCATTATCATTGTAAATAAAATGATAGCCTTACATGTTTATTTATGTGTATCTTTATTAATTTGTAATGTCACACACATTAATTTAATAGGTACATCACTCCATCGTATCATTCAAGTAAACATAATTTAGTAATAATTAACATATTTTCTCTTTTTTAAAATTTTATTTAAAATACCAACAAGAACGTAGCTCAATTGACATAGTATTCGTACTATCGACCTCAAAGTTTGAAATTCAATTCCCTTACTACACACTTTAATTACAATATCTTTGAAAAAAAAAATATTTAAAATAATCATTTAGGTTTTAATTTTCATTTTTTTTAATTTATGAAAACTAATATTGTAATGAACTTTTTAAAAAAATTATAAAATACTTACGCTTATAAGTTTCTTTGTATTGTTATTATATGTTTTACAAATATATTAAAAATTCAAGCTAAGTTCTGAAAACTAAAATTTAAGTCTCATTAGATAATGATTTTAGGCTCCATTTGGTAACCATTTAAGCCCCATTTTGGTACATTGTTAGTTTTTCGTTTTTTTTTTTTTTAATTCAAGCCTATTTTTTCCCTCAATTTCTTACAATTATTTGCAACTTACTTAAGTATGAGAGTTGTATTCTTAGTCAAATTCTAAAAAGAAAAACAAGTTTTCAAACCTTACTTTTTTTAGTTTCCAAATTTAGGCTCAGTTTTAAAATATTGGTCAGAAGTAGATTTAAAAAATCAAGAAATTTAGAGATGGAATGAGTGTTATAGACTTAATTTTCAAAAACTAAAAACAAATAACGAAACGGTTACCAAACGAGGGTCTAAGTTTTTGGTTTTTACTTTTTGAAAATTAACTCTATAAACACCCATTCTGTCTCTAAATTTGTTACAATTTTTTTTAAAATTACTTTATTTTTCGAGTACCAAAGCATACCCTAATAAATGAGAAAGTACACCGAAAAGACAATATAAAGGTGGTTAAATATCGCTGGCACTTAAATTGCCAACTTCTCCTTCCACTCCATCTCTGCCACCTCCCATTACATCAAATCCCCCAGTCATTACTCTGTCACCATCGCTACCGCAACAATTGTCTCCTCTCAATCCCATCCTCCACAATCACCAAAAACCACCTGAAAAAATCCCCTCCACCGCCATCGCCATCAATGCAAACCAAACACGCCGTCTATTCTATTGCCGCCTCCACAACCCATAAACCCATGTAAGAGACATCGAGAGGGAGAGAGAGATTTTTTAAATTGAAAAATCCCTCTAAATTTGTTGCTTTAATACTATTTCTATCAATAAATTTCTATATACCGCTATATATTTTTTAACAAAATATTTTAAAAAATAGAAGTCAAAATTTTAAAAATTAAAATAAATAGTTTCTCAAAACTTATTTTTATTTCTAGAATTTAGTCGGAGTTCAAAGTGTTTCTTTAAGAAATGTAGAAGTCATAATTAAAATTTGAGAGAAAGTCAGTATAATTTTTTTAAAAGATAATAAAATCATTATCAAACAAATTTGTTTTGTGTTTTTGATATCTGGAAAATTATCCAATATTATCTTGAAAAGTATAAAAGTTAATGTAAAAAAATTTAGGAGAAAACAGAAAACAAAATTTCAGGTACATAAAATTTAAAAACGAAACTCTAAGCCAAAAGATAGACCTCAAATTTATGACTCTAGAGATACATATGCTCAAAATTTAAGAACCAAATTTAGGATATGTTTGAAAGTACATTTTTAAATGTTTAATTTAAAAAATAAATTAAAAGAATTTGAAATGTTTGGCCACCACATATATTTTAATTCATTTTTATCAAAAGTGTTTAAATAAACGGATTATTATAAATTTAATCCATTTTCAAAACTTATTTTTATAAATGTCCAAACTTTTTTATATTTTCATATATAAGATTTGGATTTTTCATACTAGAATACCCTTAAATGTGGCGGGCAGTTGGAGAGAAAAAAAATGCATTTATTTGATAAAATTTTATTTATTTTATTTAATTGGAGAAAGAAAATGTATTTATTTGTTGAAATTTTTTTCGTTAGGTTAATGGGTGAATGAAAATACATTTAATGAAATTTTATTTTTTGATTTCACGTATCAACTTATTGAATGAAAATTGGTTGAAATAAATCTTGCACGTGAATCAAGGGAATTTTTGAGTTTCTTTTTGTAAAATATGTGTAATTAATTATAGGTTGAGGATAAAAAGGTAATTAGACCATAATTTTGTATAATTAAGAAGCCATTAGTACATTTTTTTTATAAAAATAATAGGAAAGTTGGACAAAAATGAAATATAATCCCTTAAATAAAAATGAGTTTTTTTCAAAACATTTTTTTTTTTAATCCAAATAGGTCCTTAATCATGGATATATAAATTTGGATTAATCATCCCTAAGGGCCTGTTTGAGATATTATTATATGTATTTGGACATGAACGATAAATTTTTTAAAATGATTTGCACGATAATTAATCTGGAGGAGTTACCAATTTTGTATATGCATATATTGTTAGATTAATTAATTACACATGAAACTAAAATCAAATAATTACATATAAAGTATTAAAATAGTATCAACAATTTTTTAATATTTTTTGTTAATTAATATAAAATGATATTGTAAAATTAAAATTAGTATTATTAAATATACTGTTAGATTAATCAATTAATTATCAATAAACTATAATAAAATACAATATTTTTACATATAAGGGAGAATTTAACTATACTTATCCCTAAGGGTAATATGGTAGACTATAGTTTAAAATCTACATTTGAAAATATGCATAAATTATTTTCTAAAATTTCAAATGATTATTTGCCTTGAATCTGTTGATAAAATGTCAATACATATCTATTATTTTATCTACCTGTTTGAACCGAAAAAAAGGAAAAACAAAAAGTTGTTATCTAATTGCCGGCCATGTTAATTCAACCAAAATGAATTGGATGGTATATGTCACATCCCCTTCTATTAAAAGTATAACATGATTGAAATTTTGGTGAGGGTTTGGCTTATAAGATTTAAGATGAAGTTTGGTATCCTATGCCCAACTAACATATGTTAAGTGAAGTTTTATCAAGTGGCCTACCACCCATCTCAAATCAGAATTCGAATGATAATATTATTGGATCAATTGGACAAATAGCTAAATTTAAATATCTATTTTGAAAAATAGTTAACTTTCGTTTGGTAAAAATAATAAAAAAAACTAAAATACCCGGTTAGTTTACATAAAATAAGAAAATAGATATGACTCACCACTAAGATCTAGGTAATTACTACATTATATTTAAAAGCAAATAAAAAATCTTGAAACAAAATTGAGTCAAATAGTATATAATGATCATCAACCTTAAATTTACTTGCAATTAGGAAAGATTAATATTGTTGAAATCTAGACTAACATATGGTTGATAGGAAATCTAAATAAAATAAATTATCTTAATTGAAAAGATTAAAATTTTAAAGATAATAAGAATTTTAAAAGAGAATCCAATTACTACAAGTCATGAACGATTGGATCATAGATGAAATAGTATATATTTGTTTCAAATTAAGAATCATTTAACTCAAAATTTGCGAACATTAATGAACAAATAAAAAGAGAGAACACAATCAATTTAAGAATAGAAGATATAATCATATATTAAAAAATTTTACAAATAATATTGAGGCTAACATGAATAGAGGTGAACATATACTCCCTGTTTGAATTTAGGGAGTGCAACAAAAGACTGTAGAAAGAGTAAATGAAAAAAAAAAAAAAAAACCCACGGTAGGTCCCACCCTATAACTAATTAGCTATATGTTCCAAATAAAAATGTATTACTGGAGATCTAACACACCAGCAGATCCACGTAGGGGTTAGGGGACATGTGCCCCTCTCCCTCCGAACTTGATGCTTTTTGCATTTTTAATATAAATTTTGAGCTTAAATATAAATTAAGAAATTCAATTTAGTTACCAAAATCTGCTGGTAGTGTAGTGGTAAGGAGGGCCACATTGAATGATCTGTTAGTGGGTTCAAGGTCCTCCCTCTCCTCCTCCTCCCATGATATCTAAAAAAATGAATTTAGGTTTTTCCCCCCCCCAAAAAAAAAAAAAAAAAAAAAAAAAAATTATATATAATATATATAAAATAAAATCCTTGACTTAAATTTTTTAGTAGCGAACCAATTCTCCTCGCTCTTTGTAGTTTTGATACTTTTAAATTTATACAATAAATCATAATATTTATATAAATATTTTTGTAGAGTTAGCTCTATATCAAAACTATATAATATGTGATTTTTTAATATATATAAATATTATAATTTTTATATTACATAGTACTCCTACATAGAATTCTTGGATGTGCTATTGTCTACACAATAACTAAAAAAATATATAATTGAAAAAGGAAGGTTCCTATCCACTACTATCTACAGAATTTGTAGATTCTCGGTGATCTAGAAAGAAAATATTTTTTTCTTATAAATTAAATTTATTAATAGATCTATGGAAACGATAATGCTAATAATCGTGTTAATTTGGATGAAAATGTGTCTAATGAGAACCCTTCTAGTAATGTGTCAATTTAGAATACTAATCATATTATTTATTTATTTTTTTGAAGAGGTATTGTAATTAAAGTGTGGGGTGGGGGAATCGAACCTCAAACCACGAGGTTGATAGTAGGAACATTATGCCAGTTAAACTATGTTCTTGTTGGCAATACTAATCATATTATTGATAAGGTTAAGAACAATGTTGCTTTAAATGCTCAAAATGATATTGATATTGATGCTACATATTGATATATTTGATTCTAGAACTTAGGGTAATCTCAGTACCAAAATAGTTGATCTCTTAGCTAAAGGCCCTAAAAGAGATTTTTATATAGAGAAATGCCTCAAAAACCAATTGTTAAAGTGTTTTTCTTCTGCATTGTATACGAGAGTATTACAAAATAAAAAAAAAAAAGTGATAGAGAGACTTGTTTATTAAAAAAAGGTCTATTGAATTTTTTGTTGTAAATTATCTAGCAAAGGGCTTAGTAAGGGAAAATTAGCTACTAATGGTTTTAATGATGGGTAGAGTAGCATTTTAAGAATATGACAACTTGGTATGATTTGTGTTTTAGATTCCAAAAGAATGAGATTATTGACAAAGTGGAGTTAGAACAACTCGAGAAAGAAAAGGATCACTGAAAAGGTGTATTGTTTAGACTCGTTTCAATTGTGAAATACCTTACAATACATAACTTAGCATTTCGTGTACTAGTGACGAATTAAATAAAAATGTAATAGAAATTTTTTAGGCTTAATTGAAATGTTATGTGAATTCAATCCTATTATTCAAGAGCATGTTCAACATATTAAAAAGGATGAAGTTCATTTTCATTATCTTGGTCCTAGAGCTCAAAATGAAAATGTACTTTTGTTTAGTGCTACAATCAAGTCTGAAGTCATTAAGAATATAAAACAAGCAAAGTATTTTTCAATCATACTTGATTGTACTTCAAATGTGAGCCACCAAGAACAAATGTCTATTATGATAAAATATGTTGATATATAATCTAGTCCTATTACTATCGAGAAGTTCTTTTTAGGACTTTTTAAATGTGAATGATACCACAAGTCAATGACTTTTTGATGTTTACAAAATGAATTGAAGGATCTTAGTCTTGACATGGATGATGTAAGGGGACGAGGGTTTGATAATGGGTCGAATATGAAAGGTAAGCATAAGGAGTATAGAAAAAATTGTTAGATATAAATCCAAGAATGTTTTACACTCCTTGTGGTTTCATACTATTGATTTCACCTTGTGTCGTATGGCTAATA
Source organism: Benincasa hispida (assembly GCF_027475165.1). Classification (NCBI taxonomy): domain Eukaryota; kingdom Viridiplantae; phylum Streptophyta; class Magnoliopsida; order Cucurbitales; family Cucurbitaceae; genus Benincasa; species Benincasa hispida. The sequence continues at coordinate 5,530,867 of NC_143479.1, read as the reverse complement.
GTTATGGTAAAGCTAGAGATTTTTTTGGAATCATAGAACGTATTTATACTATATTTACCCATTCTCCAAAAAGATGGGAAATCCTGAGAATAAAATTGAAAAATTTACTCTTAAACTGTATTCATCCACTCATTGGGTGACTCGTATTGAGAGTGTTAAAGTTATAAGAAAACAAATGCCTGAAATACATGAAGCTTTACTTCAAGTGGTTGAAATTAGTGATAATGATTTCAAAGTGCAAAATGAAGCTAAATCTTTAACAACAAATGAGCTTAGTGATTGTGAGTTTTTGGTGGCTATTATTATTTGGTTTGATATATTATGTGCGGTTAAGGTGGTTAGTAACACTTACAACCAAAGAATATGCTTATCGATATTGCTATGGAAAAATAAATAAATAAAGGGATTAATTGATTTTTTTGAGCAATATAGAGAGGTTGACTTTAAGAATGTTTGGAATGATTCAGAGAATATGCCACGGAAATGAACATTGATGTCCTTTTTCTTTGAAGCGTGAAATTAAAAGAAATTTTTTTTAATGAGAATTCGGATCACACCCAAAATATGGTTCCATGATCTCGAGAAGAATTTTTAGAGTTAATTATTAATTTTATATATCGTTGATGAAGTTATTGTTTCTCTTAATAGGGGGTTTGAACAATACCAAGAATATGAAAAAAAAAAAAAAGTTGACTTTTTATTTACCTCTCAAGTTGCCATCACTAGATGATACAAATTTGTTGTCTCATTGTACTTATTTTGAGTCTACTCTTAAGAATAATGAAAAATTAGATATTGATGGAAATAAATTGTATATGGAATTGAAGTTACCAAGAGAATTCTTGTCTACTTAAAAAATGGAGCCATTAGATATTTGAGGTTTGTGAAACGTAATATTTTTCTTAACGTTATTATTGCATATATAATTTTGTTGACTACTCATTTGACAGTTGCATCTACAAAAAGAAAATTTTCCAAATTGAAGTGGTTGAAAACCTATATATACTCTATAATGTCACAGGAAAGGCTTAAATGGGTTAGCATTGATAGTAATTGAGAATGATATTTTGAAGATGGTTGACTATAAAGAATTAGATTGACCATTTTACTTCAAAGAAAATTTGGAGAATACACTTTTTAAATAAAATATCACTGTTATGTAGTTGCGTGGTGATATTTTCTAAGTTTCATATATTTTATTATTATTAATTGTAAATAACAATTGTAGGCTACTATAAATTTTGATATTCTATAATTTGTTTTTATTATAAAATATTTTAGGACCTCATCTTGAGATGTAATATAGGATATTATTTTCAGGTGCTTTAATTCCACCCAACAAAACCTCAAAAAATTTGAGACCATTAAGATCTACAGAAAAATATGTGTAAATCAACTTCTAAAATTTTAAATCACTATTGGTCTTTAATTCATTTACAAAATATTGACATTAATCAACATAAATATAGTTTAAATAGCATAAATATGTATTCTTCGATAAAATGTTTCAATCCCAACCCAAAATGAATAAGATGGCGTTATATGTTACATACAATGTTCTATTAAAAGTTTAATATAATTTTAGGTGTGAAAAGAGAAAATTATCATCTTAACTTTTTGTGTAGAAAGAGAAAATTATCATCGAAATTTTTTCTATAAATAAATATAGTGCAAGCTCAAATTATGAACTAAGTTTATAAATTTTTTAAAGAATATCACACAAACTTTTTCTTTTTTATTTTTATTTATTTATTTTATCTATGTGTGTTCTATTAAAGTTTATATAATTTTAGAGTAAAAAGAGAAAATTATCATCGAAACTTTTTCTATAACTACATATAGTGCAAGCTCAAATTATGAACTAAGTTTATAAATTTTTTAAAGAATATCACACAAACTTTTCCTAATTTCTTTCTCTTTTTTTTCTTTTAATTTTATTTATGTGGGTTCATATTAGTTTATGCGCACTTTAACTAATTTATGAAACAACGCGTTTGATCCTACAATATTTAAGTATCAAGGAAACTCGTAGGATATTAAATCATAGGTAAGTATCTACCATAGATTAAAACCATGGCCTCTTAACCCTTTATCCAATGCCATGTCTTCTATTTACCGCCAGGTCAATCCATGATGGCTATCGCACAAACTTAAACTTATGAAAAATCATGAAAAAGAGGTATAAATTATGTCAAGTGTTTACTACTACTAATAATAATATTAGCACTCTGTATTTGTCCAATATTAAATACACAACTAGTTGTTTAATTGATTAATCAATGATTAATTAATTGATTAAGAAATAATGGAGATGGGAGGTTAATATAAATATATGATATTTATGATAATTAATTAAATGTATATTAAATGAGATTTAATATATGGTTATTTAACTAATGTATCACTTAATTAAATAAGAATTATTTAATTAATTAGCACTAAGGGTATAAAGGGAAATGAGTTAACCTTCTCCATATGAATATCCTTATAGCCCATTTAGAGGAGAAGTTTTTATTACACAAAAAACCTAGCCTCCAAGCCTCCACATTCTCTCTAACTTCTCTCTAAAAATTCTCTAGTATTTTCCTCCTTAAAAGTTCTTGGAGACCACCATTCCAAGTTCTTTTGGAATCCTAAAGAATAACAAGGTAACTTTGTTGGTGGTATCCTTCTTCATTGATGAAATTCGAGATCGTTGATAATGGTGGAAGATGAAAGCTAGAAGAATCAAAAGATGTAAGTTTTGGTTTCTTCTCTTCTTCCTCTTTTCTAGCATGTTTATAGTTTTGTTTGAATGTTTATCCTACAAATGCATGTTTTATTTTACTGTTTTTGTTTCCACAAAAATCAAATGTCTAAATGCAAGGCGTTCACACGCTTCTGTGGGAAGTCAATTCCTTCAATTGGTATCAAAGCCAATTCTTGCAACTTTGATTTTCGGTTTTTAGAAACAAAAGATAGAGAACATGGTGGGTACTTTTGTGTACTATTTTCATGAATGATTACAGTAAATTTCATTTGAATATTTCTTTTGACTTAATAGATGTTTTCAATATTTGGTACGTAGATTCGTCTTACTTGATTTGATCATATAAGAGCCCATTGTTTTGGGGAATTTTTATTGTAAATAAAGTCTATAAGTCTATATCATTCATGGCAAAAAGTTGTTGTGAAAAGAATCTGAGAAAAAAAAAGCGAAACAAGAGAAAACGGAGAGAAACAATGCAGTTTGGATTTTTAGAGACAACTTTCACTAATTTGTCGATTTCCAGAGTTCTAACTGTTGGATCCTACTGAAATTTAGTCAGTATGTTTAGGAAACCTAGGGCCTTGTTTTGAACGGTTGGATCGTCGTTTTAGGTTCATTACAAGAATTTTCATTATTTCCGACGAAATTTACCCCGACACAGCAAAAAACGTTGGCGTATGTAACTTCCCCTGATGGTGCTGTTGGGGTTGATACCCTAAATCTCGTAGGGTCCTATAGTTTATAAACATATTTGAACAAACCCTTTATGTATTTAATAAAATATATGATATTTTATTCATTGTCTATAACATATATGATATTTTAGTTGCATTAACCACAAACCAATAAACTAACATCCAAGGTTATCTTTGTAAATTAAACATGCATGTGGAGACATATGGGTGGATCATGTTTAAGTGATAACCTAAATGGTCTGTAGTTAATGGATAAGGTTGGGTACCTTATCCTGGTTACACTAAGAGTATGACCCGTTTTACAGGTGTTACAATTGTTGTAAAGTGCTACAAATGATTTGATCCAGATCATTCATGTATTAGACTTGCGAGCGGAGATATTCTATACAAAGAAATTTGTATAAGAATGGACCATGAAATGTTTAGTCTCATTATATAATGCCGTTCATAATAGAGACTTACATTTTACCAGGATGACCATAGGTAACATGACTTAAATCCTGAGTGAGTTGTGAACACCTGCCTATAAGGATAGTCCTTTAATTTGTATGGGTGAGAGTGGCCAAATCACCAACTCAACAAGTCTACCATTTTGGCCATACGTCTTATTGGGAAGCTAGGATCATAGTTACACAAGATAGAATTCACTCCTTCCCCGAGGTAGGGGTAAGTAGATAAATTATTCCCTTAAGGGTTGATTCTGGGTCTTCAACAATATGACACCATACCTTCTCCTGGCCCGAGAGGGGTTTAGTCATAGTAGGACTATGATCTATTGTTCATTAGAGGGATCAGTGGTACTTAAGGAGTTAGATATAACTACTGGGAAAAAACAGTAATTTGGCCCAGTTGTACTTACGAGCAATTTGGGAAGGGTCATCGTACTGTTGATTGGTTATATCCAATGGGCACAGAAATATATCTGTAGTATGAAGATTGCAACTGTCGGTCTTTAGTGGAATGCCCGATAGTTAACGTATGGTGAATAATATAATTAAAGAGTTAGAGGGATAAGTGGTACTTAAGGAGTTAGATGTAACTACAGGGGAAAAACGATAATTTGGTCCAACTATACTTATGAGCAATTTATGAAGGGCCATTATACTGTTGATTGGTTATATTCTATGGATACAGAAATATATCTGTAGTGTGAAGAGTGCAGCTGTCGGTCTTTAGCAAAGTGTCCGACAGTTAACGGATAGTGAATAATGTAATTAAAGAGTTTAATTAATTATTCATGTACCATTGGAGCTTCAAGCTACAGGTCCATAAGATCCCCTTGGTAGCTCAACAGGATTTAGTTGAGAATCAGTTTTTGGATTAATTTGAATTGTTCAAATTAATAGAAGGATTTAATTATATATGATATAATTAAATTGTTTCAATTATATATGACATATTGTCATAATGTATTTGATACATAATAGGTTAATGGGCGGAAATAAATATTTGAAATTATTATTTGAATAATAAGGAAGGGAGTTACAACTTCCTTCCCCATCTTTTCTCTCCACCCACATTAGTAGGAGTGGTTATTCTATTTGGAAAAAGAGAATAAAAAGAAAATTATTTTCTTCTTGTTCTGGACGTTGAAATTGGTTAAACGATTGAGAAGTTACAGAAGTTTTCTGTGAGTTCTATCTTAAGATTAGAAAGTTCTCAATTTTCTTCCCCCTCCACCTTAAACTTTCTGTCTTAACCAAAATAGTATGAGCCACCACTCCTGGGTTCTTACCCTTAGAATACCAAGGTTTCATTGTGGTAGTTTTCGGGTTTTCTCGTTTGAGGTTTATCTTGAAAAAGGTATTCAAGTTGTTCGTGATTGTTCGAGGGAAAAACACGAAGAAAAGTTCTTCAAAGGTGAGGTTTTACGAAAACTTTTTATTTTAAAGCATGCTGTAATTTAGTTGTAAATGCATATCTTATTGCTTGTTTACTGTAAAACTTTGTATTCGATAACTTATGGAATTTGGTCAATCCACTTCTGCTCAAGGTTCTCTCATACGAGTTCCTTCAGGTGTAAGAACGGCATCGAGATAAAAAACTATTCCCACGGATTGTTTACTACCATCGGGATAACACATCTATCTCGACGATCTAATAACCAACCGTTGGGCGTATTCAACTATCCCGACGGTATCATAATCGTCGGGATATCTTTCTCTTATCTGGATAGTTGAAGTAACACGGTCGGGGTAAAATTAAATTCTCCCGACGGTGGTCGAGCAACTGTTGGGAGTAGTTTGATTTTTAAAAAATATGAAATATAAATGAAATGATTTATGGGAAATTGTTATAGTTCGGCCGACGATATGGAAGTAACTGTTGAGCTAACATTGATCCAACGGTCACTCAAATATTGTCGAGCTTTGTGGCGTTAGCCCAATGGTACGTGGAAAGACTGTCAGATGATTGTTATTACAATAAAAAATTTATGGAAAATGGGGACGTTATGCCGATGGTGGTGTAAGAAGACCGTCGGGAGATGTGGAGTACGTCCGACAGTACATGAAAGACCGTCGGCCCATGGGTATTAAATTAAAAATTAGGTTGGAATTTATGAATTTATGCCGACGGTTGTGTCAGAACACCGTCGGCAGAACTTGGTGTTAGCCCGATGGTTTGCATGTGACCGTCGGGAGTTGACAACTCTCCCGACGGTTTTTGATTTACCATTGCGATATTTTCATTTCTCCCAATGATTTACCAGATGACCGTCAGGAGAAATCCGTTTAAAAGCCTCATGCAGCCTCTTCTTCCTCTATTTTTCTTTTTCTCCTTTCGATCTTTGAAACGATTTTTGATCTTCCTCACTCTTTGCCGTCTAGTCACCGTCGGCTCACCCATTCCATCCAGTCGCCATCTAGATGCTGTCAGCTCGCCGTCCAGTCGTCACCAACTCTGCTTGAATTTTTGGTGAATCTCTTCCCGTGTCTTTTTGAACTCCCATGCGCTATTTTCTGTTGTGTATTTAAATTGCACTGTCCTTGCATATTGATGTCCGCTTAATTTTATCGAGACCCGCGTCGAATGGAGTAAAATATCTTCCATTACAGAAAGAATGAGTGAGAGAACGAGATGAAATTTTGTTCTATTAGCTAAATGGAGATGGAGATGAATTAAATATTGTTATTTCTTTAACAAAAATTTATATTTTTTGAAAAAAAATATATAATTAGTTGTACTCACTTGTAATTGATCATAGTTAAATCTTAGGTATTGATTTACTTTAAGAACTTTGTTATTCTAACAAAAGGAAAAAAAAGGAAACCCAAAGATTTTGGGGAACAGATTTGAGTAATATTTGTAATCGGTTTGAGATGTTTCTAATTCATTAATTTTTCACCTCAAAAGAGAGATTAAAAAAATATACAAACTTTTATATATATATATACATACAGTAACTTATTTTAAATTATATATAAAACAGCTTATTGTTTAAAATAAAAATTCATTAGACTTAAAAGGGGTTTTTTCATGTGTTTCAAAAACTTTTCTCGGCAAAATTACTCTTGGTCCCTATATTGAGTCTAATTTCCATTTAGTTTTAATATTTCAAAATGTTATAGTCCTTTTTGATAACTATTTCGTGGTTTAATTTTTTATTTTTGAAAATTAAGTTTGCACGCATAAGTACAATGGTTGAATTTTTAGCTAAATTTAAAAAACAAGAACAAACTTTTAAAAGCTACTTTTTTTAGTTCTCAAAATTTGACTTGGTTTTTTAAACTATTAGTAAAAAGTAGATAACAAAGAAAGAAATTTAGAGGTGGGAATAGTATTTATAGACTTAATTTTCAAAAACAAAAAATAAAAAATCAAATGATTACCAAACGAGGCTTACATTTTTATTTCTTAAATTTGACTTTTATTTTAATTTGATCCAAAAATTTCAAATAAGTTTACCCTTATACTCACTTTAGTCCTTGACATTAATGTTTGCCAATAAATTTAAAATAATCATAAAGTGAAAATTTTGAATTAATTTTAATAGTTATGAAAAAGATAATAAAACTTAATTCATTATAAGTAAACGTATATGTCTTGGTTTGTTTCAATTCTTTTGAGTTGGTTAAGTTTAAATTGGATTTTAAGTTCTATATTAGGTTTGAGATTGAAATATGTAGTTATGAGTTCGTTGGGTTTAAGTCGGATTTTAAGTTTACATTAGGTTCAAGTTAAAGTGAGTTTTATTTGTTAATGTTCTTATATTGCTTTTAAGTTCTATATTGAGTTTGAGATTGAAATATACAAGTTTGAATTGGTTTGTTTCAATTCATTAATGTTCTTAGTTGAGTTTTAAATTCTATATTCATTTTGAGAGTGGTATATGGTATTTGAGCATTAAACTTATTTAAATTTGCATTTTGTAAGTACATCGAGGTTCATGTTGCAAATGCATCTCTCGACAAATACATTTTAGGTTGCAGATGTTAATGTTATTTTTGATTTAGCAATTGTGGATTAAGGTTGTAGACGCATCTCCCGATACGACCCAACACTATCATGAGCTTGTATTTTTTTATTGAAGAATTGTGGATGTATTGTTGTTAATTTGAGACGAATAATATGTTTAAAATTTGAAATTCAAACATGCTCTCTATATTTACTTTGGTGTGACATTTACTTGATTGTGACATTTTTTTATATTAGTTTAAATGATATTTTTAAAATTCAAACATGTATGACATTTGAAAAAAAGAATAGATTTAAATAAAGAATTTTAAAAGAAAGCTAATTTCGATGGTTAAATATATAATCCCGAGGATACAAGGGTGAAGGAAATCTAAAACGGAGATCTCCATGAGCAACAAAACTAGATCGTTCCAAATTCCATTCGGATTGAACGCGACCAATTACAGTCTAAAACGGAAACATACAGATTATGCATTACTAGAAATTACAACATGCTATAATAGAACTCAAGGGATAGAGTATGCGTATCTTTGAAAAACCATTATTGAAGTATCCCTCGATTAGTCTACAATGCGTCTACAGCAACACTCGAACACAATGAACAACACACATGTAAACGAACACAATGATCGTCTGAATGCTCCTTGAACCCAATCGAGTCCAACTTGATTCACGAACAGAGTAAGGACATTATCACAAGTGTTACCTTGATATTCTTGGGTGAGAACCCAGGAGTTGTGGGCTCTGTATGATCTTGGCTTGAGGAAGAGAGGAGTGTTTAATGTTTTGGGTCATTTTCTTGTTAATGGGCTCTGTTGAATTTTATAATATTCAAGGTTTGTTAATTTTTTATGTTCATAATATTCAATATAGTGTTTATATTGTACCCAACTACCATATGAAAAGGAAAATTAATTAATAGCTTAGAAATAGAAGAAGATTTAAAAATTCAATTATTAAATTTATTAACACATTCAAGCCCTTCCTCTTCATTAGATAACAAAGAAGAATCCTCTTGTGGCCAAAATTTTGAAATCCAAGAAAATACTAATAATTCTGATTCTGAAACATCATTATCCTCTTGTGAAATCAAATAGGAACATGTATATGCAATAAAACTATAAATGTCATTTCAAGAGAATTTTTTTTTTGAAGCATTAGTCAAATTAAAGATCAAGAAATTAAAGAGATAATTTCTCGCTTTGAACCTAAAACAAAACCAGTAACTATTCCCTTTTTCTGGCTGACCTCAATCCTCTTTTGTTTTACTTTTTCTTTTTCCGTTTTCCTTCTCTTTTCCCCTCTGGCGACCCCCATCTTCTTCTTTCTCCCCTCCGCTCTGTCCCTTCCTTTCTTTCTCCCCCAACCGAGCCCCATCCCCTTTCTGCCCGACCTCCATCCCACCCCCACCCCCTCCCCTCCCGTCCCCCAGTTTTTTTCTTTTTTCTTCGATTTTCAGTTGCTTACCCTCTCCACCCATTTCGGTTCCCTTCCTTTAAGTCCCACTAATTAAAATTTCCCTTCATTTTCCTATTATTTTCTCTTTCTTCCTACACTTTTTACATAAACGACCATCGCTCCAATACCGAACACCAACGCACGCTGTCGCACACTACTATCGCCACACGCGCATTGGTTGGTTCTTTTTCTCTTTGCTTTTTTCTAATAAATGTTATTCGCAGGTTGTGTCTGTATTATTATTTTGATAAATGATTTTGTTTCAGATTGAGATTCATTTGTTAAGATTGAAGTTTAATCTTTCCTTTTTATGGATATAATATGCTTTAAGTTTTATGAAATTGTTAAGGATGTTTAAAGAAAATTCACTAAATTTCACACTTTTTACTTGCTAGTGTTAAATCATTGATTGACCCGAAAAACTTAAGTTGATAAGTAAATGTAAATTTGATATCATACCATTTAAAAAACTCTAGTAAATAGTCGTTTTAAAAAAACTTTAGTAAAATTAGAAAATAGAAATATTTGACCATTTTTCTTTACTAATGTTCTCGTCACATGCTTGATACAGACCGACCCTTTTGTAAAGTAAGAAGGAACACTAGAAATGTAATGATTTCTCTCTTGTTCTCATCATAAAGGCTTAAACTTAGAGATGATGGAAAATCTCGTTCATATATCCAAAACTTAGACATGTTTTATTCATTTGGTTCAACGATGAATAAGGATTGGATTAAGCTTAGAGCTAGATTCTCAAGAGAGTACATGACGAAGTTGCAAAATTCATGGAAGTGGCAAAGTGTCATGTAAATGGAGAGGAGAAAATGAGATGCCCCTATAAATATTGTCAAAATTCAATGTCTTAAACATTAGATGGAGTAGAACAACATTTATTTGCTAATGGAATATCTTCTTCATATAGTCAATGGATTTATCATGGAGAATTGGTAAATTTAGCTCAATTTAAGAAAGTCACGACTCATTTAGCTCATTTAGTAGATGATGGATTAAGGGAATAACATACTGCACACAATGATGATGATGAGTTGTTCAATCTTTTAAATTATTTGCAAGGACCGATGAGAGAAGGGGCATATAATGAAGATGAAGAAGACTTTGGAGATGAAGTGCCAGAGAACATCGAACAAAGGGATACTTCATGATGGAACACGAGACATACGCAGCGGAATTAGGATCTAATTACACTCTAATTGCTTTTAATTCAAAGGAAACTAGTATGCAATTGAAGGAAAAATAGTAAATAAAAGTGGATAGGAAACAACCTTTGTAGCTCCCGAACAACGCTTTTCCTTGTTGAATATCAACCCGAACTCTTCCAGACCACCACTAGAGTTGACCTACTATCCTCTGAACTCAGAACTGAGTTGTGGGACCCCGTGGATGAAGAAAACCGAGAGAGAGAAAGAGATGGAAAAAAGAAATGAAATTTTGGATTAGGTTTGGGTTTTAAATTTTTCTCCAAAAAATGTGATTTTTCTAGCCCAAATTTACAAAACAATTTTGGAAAAATGGCAAAACTTTTTTCATTCAAAATGAAAGCCTATTTTATAGAAAAAAAACCATAATTGCATGAACCAAATCTATAAAAACCCAACACCTATAATCCACTATCTTATTGGGTTTAATGTCTCCACTATAAGCCAACACCTAGCCCACTATTTTGTTAGTGAAATTATCCAACAAAAGTTTGGATTTTCCCACTAACTTTAGTCAAAGGGCAAAATAGTCATTTGGTCAAAGTCAAACTTTGACCAAAAAGTCAACATTTTGACTTTTTATGATTTTTTTTGTGTTGACTAATTTTGACCTCCTGAGCATGAATCCACATTCATTTTCTTGAAATTCAAATCACATTTGAATATAAGGTTGGTCAAAGTTTGACTTTTCAAAGTAAAAAGTCAACTATTTGACTTTTTACATCTTTGACCATTTCTATTATTTTCGAGCTTCCGAATATGAACATATTCATATTCTTGATATTCAAATCACATTTAAATATTAAAGTTGTATCTCTAAACTGAAAAATCCGACCATTATATCACATATACTTGTCGGTTTCTCTCTCTTCATCTAATTCGAACATTTCGAATCATTCTATCATACTGTTCTAAGTTTATTCCATATGAGCTAGTAGGGGAACCTAATGAACCTATAGATCATGGGCTCCAACGATTCGAGATTAGCTGGCTAAACTCTTTAGACGAAGCTAATCAACATTCGTTAACTAACGGATCATTCCACTATAGTTCCGTAGTTACACTCCCCTTACTATAGATATATGTGTGTCCATTTGATATAACCATGATTAGTAAGCTAATCCTTCACAGGTTATTCGTAATCTCAGGTGGGTCATAAAAACCGTTTTACCCCCAAGACTACATCTTGTTTCTTAAGTTCCACTAATCCTCTAATGAACAATAATCCCTCTCAGGCTAAGGAGAGGGTGGGGCCCCTTGTTTAAGACCTGGATTCAGTACTAAAGGGAACAACCTATCTACTATCCCTATAACGGCTAGAAGTGAATTCCGTCTTGTACCATATGTTCCCAGCTATCCACTCAATCTTACCCCTGAAATGGGAGGCTTATTGGGCCAGCGATATTGAGCTGCCCTCACCTAGATCTAAGGATAATTCTGAGTGAACAGGAGTTCATAGTTAACTCAGGATTAAGATTAAGTTACCTAGGTCATCAATTAACGAAATAGTCAGTTTTATACATAAAGCGACATTTAGAACGTAAAAAGTGACTATTTCATGGTTCAGTCTTATGTAAACTTTACATAGGATGCCCCCACTCATATATCTCTATATGAACGATTTAGGATCACATCGTTTGTACTAACTACAAAGTGGGTCGCATCCATAGTATCCACAGAATAAGGCGCCCAACCTTATTCATATACTATAGACCATTTTGGCTATATATTTGAACTTGATCCACATTTATGTCACTACATAAAGTTCAAACTACATTAAATAGCCCCAGGACCTTAGTTTATTGGATTCAAGATTACAATTTCAATAAAAATTTTATCAAAAAACAAAATAGAATATGTTTATTAATTTACAAACTACGAGTTTTAGGACATAAAATCTAACACTTTAAACATTTTTTAGGAGTTTATGGATGAAGCACGTAACCCGTTGTACCCTAGTTGTACAAAATTTTCCTCATTAAACTTCTTGGTGAGATTGATGCATATTAAGGTTTTCAATAATTGGAATAACAAATCCTTTGATATGTTACTAGATTTGTTGAAAGATGCCTTTCCAACTGGTGCATGCATACCTAGTTCTTTTTATGAAACCAAGAGGAAATTACGTGACCTAGGACTAGGATATGATTCTATTCATGCTTGCAAGTACGACTGCATTTTATTTTGGAAAAGATATTCTAATTGTCAAAGTTGTCCAGTGTGTGGTAAGTCTCGATACAAAATGAAGGATGGCAAGAATAAGAAGATCCAAAACAAAATTTTACGTCATTTTCCATTAATACCGAGGTTAAAGCGATTGTTTTCATCAAAACACATTGCTTCTGAGATGCGATGGCATAAAGATAAACGAGTTGAAACTGATGGTGTGTTGCCACATCCAGCTGATGCTGAAGGGTGGAAATGTTTTGATAGAGAGTTTCCTGAATTTACTTCAGACTTAACGAATGTTCAGTTAGCCTTAGCTTCCGATGGATTTAATTCATTTGGGAATATGAGTACTACATATGGCATTGGCTCGTGATGCTTGTTCCTTACAATTTGCCACCATGGAAGTGCATGAAGGAATCTAATTTTTTTCATGTCTTTTCTTATTCCAGAACCAAAGTCTTCTAGAAAAGAAATTGACGTCGATTTACAACCACTGATTGAAGAGTTGAAAGAATTATGGAACAATGGTGTGCGCACTTACGATTGCATGAGCTTTCAGTTATGTGAATGTTTGTTGTGGACCATTAATGACTTTCCTGCATATGAGGACTTGTCAGGATGGAGTACTAAAGGTTATCAAGCATGTCCCATTTGTAAACAAGATGGACCGTCGTTTAAGATAAGAGAGATTGGGTTATCGACGTTATCTTCCAGATAACCACAATTGGCATAAGAGTAAGCAACATGATGGTAAATTAGAGCATAGACATCCACCCGTTGTAATGAATGGAGATGAGATCCTAGAGCAAGTTAATGCACTAAAATTTCCAGTACTAAGTAAGCATCTATCAAAACGAGATAAGAAATGAAAAAGAACTATTAATTGGACAAAAAAAGTATATATTTTGAGCTCCCATTTTAGTCTAAACTAATGTTACGACATAAGTTAGATGTCATGCATATTGAAAAAAAAAATATGCGATAGCTTGCTTGGGACTTTGATGAATATTGAAGGAAAAACCAAAGACACGACAAATGACCGTTTGGACCTTGAAGATTTGAATATATGAAAGGACTTACACTTACAAAAAGACGGATCTAAATGTGTAAAGCCACATGCAACATATACTTTTACTACAAGTGAGAAGATAACTTTTTGTAAGTTCTTGAAATCAATGAAGTTTCCTGATGGGTTTGCCTCAAATTTATCACAGTGTGTTAGTGTGAATGATGGAAAATTATGGGGATTAAAGACGCACGACTCTCATATTCTACTCTAGCAACTTATTCCTATTGGTGTTTGAGCATACTTATGAAAGAATATGTATACACCTATTGTGGAGTTATGTAAGTTTTTTTTGGTGATTTATGTGCGAAAGTAATATGTGTCAAAAACTTGGACTGATTGCAATAAGATATTGTACTCATATTATGTAAGTTTGAAAAAAAATTTCCGCCAACTTTTTTTTTATGTAATGGTTCATCTTGCTGTTCACTTGTCTTACGAAGCAAAGGTTGTTGGTCCAGTTATGTATAGTTGGACGTACCCGGTAGCTTGAATAAAGTCAAGAATCAATATTTGTGTCAGTTTGAAATGTTCAAATTGACAAGAGGGAGTTCGATTATATATGATATAATTGGACTGGTTAATTATATATGATATAATTGACTAAATGTATGAGATACATTAATTTTGGAGGAAATTAGATATAAATATGATTTATATCAAGTGGAGGAGAACCAACAGCTTAGCTTTCCTAAACGATCGCATAACGTGCCATATTTTCTAAACGATTGTATACATTTTACTAGACGATCGCTTAGTAAAACCTACACGATCATATAGCTTTGTCTAAACGATAAGCATCCCTGCTTTATGATAGCCGTCTTCTTCTCTCCTACTTGCTTATTGTCTACACGATCAACTTTTCCTCCTACCTATTTATAACTTGTAGAAATACAAGTTATTTATGTTGCTTTATTTAGATATTGCGGTTAAAAGAGAGAAAAGTTGCGTTTATTGTATGGAAATTGGCTAAGAAATGCAAGAATTATAATTTGTCGTCAATACATCCACTGACACCATTGCGATGGTAGAAAAGAATATTTCAAGTTTGTTTTGCAGGAAATCAAGGACCGTGCGTTCATGGCTCAAGATAAAAAGATCAACGCATCTATGTCGCATTGTGCCCATCATTCAGGAATGAATAGACGATCAACGCAATGACGGCGTATGTGAAAATTGATCAAGAGCTTTGCGATCAACGCAACTTCAACTGCATGCGGTAATAAAAAACAACACTACATGCGGACAAACGATCGAAGATGCAAAAGAACAACGAAATTGTGGAGGATCCAGACATGTGTACAGCTGACCGTTGTGCATTTATCATAGGATTGATCGCATAAAGAAGGAATATTCATTCCACCATTTCTGGAATTGCAATAACAATAAAGTGGAGACCATAAGTCAGAGAGTCAAAGTTGAACCTATAAATAGCCTATGAAAATCCATTGCAAAATATATTGGATATGAGCATATTTTGATATTTTGTATATTGAGAGAGAGACTGGTCTGAGTGCTGATCGGAGAAGATCCGGGAAGAATTAAGAGACAAGGCCGAGAGGTGAGTCTCAGGGCAAATCCTTTCAAATCCTCGCTGTGAAGCTCTATACCAAGATCACCTCTACTGGACGAGCAAGCCCGAGATGGAAGCTCTTCTGACCATTCATTCCATATGACGGTAAGCAAATCCACCGTCCAAATCTGTGTCAAAACATTGGCACTCTTCTATATTTGTTTCTATCTCTTCATTATCAATCGTATTCATCTTCTTAATCTTTATCTTTCATACCATGTTTCAGACATTAAATATTAGTATTGAATGTCATGATCATTTTCATCTCCATCTTTCTGTCTATTTCCGTTCATCCATGAATCACTTTCTCCATGATGTTTTCTTAATCCCTTGGTAATCAGCATGAATCTAACAAGTAAATTAATCTGTTCTAAAGAAATAAATATGTTTAGCTAAAGCATGCTAGACGATATCTTCACCTGTGAGAGCAGAAGTGAAGATGCCATTCTGCCTGTCGAGAGAAGTTTAGAAGAATACGTTAACTAAAGCGAGAAGTACTTCCAGAGATGGGAGCAACCTTGCGTTGATTACGTTCATTCCTGTTTCACTACAGAGATGTGGGAACGCGGCCGATCACCGAGAGGTGTACGCCAAGGGAAAGCGGAACCGTAGTTATGTCTTTAACGCAATTAATGACTTGCGATGTTTATACTAGTTATCTTTTCTATTTTTTTTCATACATAAAGACTTGCCACCGCATAACACGACCCTTTGTATAATCTTCACAGTCAGTCTCAAACTCAGTATCATGTATTAGTATCCTGTATCTTGTATCATATTAGCATAGGTTTACTTTTATCGCATTTTATTTTATTATCGCAACTTTACTTTATCGCACAATTTTACTTTACCACAACTTTAAATACCTGTACACACACAACTTTTATTAATTGAAAAACCTCGGTCGCATATATCACGAACGTAACCCATTAACTACGCAATCCCTGTGTTCGACCTCGGATCACTCCGAGAAACTTACGATGGAATTATACTTGGTTTCAACGCAATGAAACTTGTGACAACGCATTGCATACTACCAGTATTTCATTAATAACGCATACATCTAGAAGTAGTTTCGCATAAAGTCTGAATAAGCATAAAATATCATCAACATTCCTTTTCCATCTTAAGTCATCAGGTTTATGGCAACATGAGGTTGTTTGATCCATCATTCATCCCCATCCCTATGCTTATTTAGAATCATCGCATCATTTCATGCCTGTCAAGTTTATACATTAACTTGTACATTTCATCCCCGGTAACGGCGCCATAAACTTGTACAGGCATGAAATGATGTGATGATTCTAAATAATCATGTGGATGGGGATGAATGATGGATCAAACTAGCTCATGTTTCCATAAACCTGATGACTTGAGATGGAAATGGAATGTGGATGATGTGTTATGCTTATTCAGACTTTATGCGATACTACTTCTAGATGTATGCGTTATTAATGAAATGCTTGTAGTATGCTATGCGTTGTCACAAGTTTCCTTGCGTTGAAACCAAGTATAATTCCACTGCAAGTTTCTTGGAGAGATCTGAGGTCGAACACAGGGATTGCGTAGTTAATGCGTTACATTTGTGATATATGCAACTGGGGGTTTTTCAATTAATAAAAGTTGTGTGTGTACAGGTATTTAAATTATGATAAAGTAAAATTATGCGGTAAAGTAAAGTTGTGATTATAAAATAAAATGCGATGAAAGTAATCCTAAGCTATTATGATACAAGATACAAGATACTGATACATGATACTGAGTTTGAGATTGACTGTGAAGATTATACAAGGGTCGTGTTATGTGGTGGCAAGTCTTTATATATGAGTCAGAAATAGAAAGGATAATTAATATAAACATCACAAGTTCATTATTTGCGTTAAAGATATAACTACGGTTCCGCTTTCCCTTAGCATACACCTCTCGGTGATCAGCCGCGTTCCCACATCTCTGTGATGAAATAGGGATGAACGTAATGAACACATGGTTGCTTCCATCTCTAGAAGTACTTCTCGCTTTAGTTAACGCATTCTTCTAACCTTTTCTCGATAGGCAGAATGACATCTTCACTTCTGCTCTCATAGGTGAAGATGCCATCTAGCATGGTTTAGCTAAACATATTTATTTCTTTAGCACATATTAATTTACTTGTTAGATTCATTCTAATTACTAAGGGATTAAGAAAATATAGTGGAGAAAGCGATTCATGGATGAACGAAAATAGACAGAACGATGGAGATGAAAATGATCATGACATTCAATACTAATATTTAGCGTCTGATACATGGTGTGAATGATAGAGATTAAGAAGATGAATACCAATGATGATGAAGAGATAGAAACAAATATAGAAGAGTGCCAACGTCTTGACACAGATCTGGACGGTGGATTTGCTTGCCGGCGTATGGAATTAATGGTCAGAAGAGCTTCCCTCTCGGGCTTGCTCGTCCGGTAGAGGTGACCTTGGTACAGAGCTGTAGTGCGGGGATTTGAAGGATTTTCCCTGAGACTCACCTCTCAGCCTTGTCTCTTAATTCTTCCCGGATCTTCTTCGATCAGCACTCAGACCAGTCTCTCTCTCAATATACAAATATCAAAATATGCTCATATCCAGTATATCTTGCAATGGAATTTCAGAGGCTATTTATAGGCTCAGCTTTGACTCTCTGACTTGTGGACCCTACTTTATTGTTATGGCAGCTCCAGAAATGGTGGACTGAATATTCCTTTTGTTACGCAATCAATCCCATTAGAAATGCACAGTGGTTAGCTATACACGTGTCTGGATCCTCCGCAATTGCGTTGCTCTTTTGCATCTTCGATCGTTTGTCCGCATGCAGTGTTGTTTTTTTATTACCGCATGCGATTGAAGTTGCATTAATCTCTTAGCTCTTGATCGATTGTCGCATACGCTGTCATTGCGTTGATCGTCTATTCATTCTTGAATGATGGGCGCAATGCGACGTAGATGCATTGATCTTTTTATCTTGAGCCATGAACGCGTAGGGTGACTTGATTTCCTGCAAAACAGACTTGAAATATCCTTTTCTACCATCGCAATGAAGTCAGTGGGTGCATTGACGGCAAATTATAATTCTTGCATTTCTTAGCCAACTTCCATACAATTGAAGCAACTTTCCTCTCTTTTAACTCCAATATCTAAATAAAACAGTATAAACAACTTGTATTTCTACAAATTATCACAACTAAATTCACCAAAAACAACATTTTGGATTCTCACTCCGAGAATACCAAGGGCTCAAACTGGTAGTGTCATCCCCGCTTCTTACTTGTTCGTGATTGTTCGTGTAGACAATCGTGCTGTCGTAGCCAACTGGTTTGCTGGACGATAGAGTTCGTGTAGAGGTTCTTTTGCTGCCTTGAGTTCGACGTTTGAAGAGAGTCTTCAACTGGTATGAGAACTCTTTCCCTTGTGTTTTATTTATCGTAGCATGTCGTTGATTAATATTAATTTACATTACTATTTGTTAGAATGTATGTGTTGTATTTCGGTCATAATGAAATCGGAAAGATTCAAACGCGCTCATGGATGCTATTCGTTAAGAGTTCCTTCAATCATACTATTGATTGGTGATAACTGGTAGAAATACAAGTTGTTATAGCTCAAATAAGTAAAACAATGAGAAAATGCGATAGAAAAATAAGCAATTTCATGTCTAAAAGCGCTAAACTAATAGGAATTGTGATCGCAAGCGCTCATCGCATAAAAGCGGTTAATTTACATATTTTGTGCAGGAAAAATGTGATGGTGCAAGGGAAATTGCGATCCAAAGGAACAAGGCGTCAGCGCGCTTGAAGATTGCGATTGCAAGTCATGCAATCGTGAGAAGCTTCTTAAAAAGGTGGTTGCATAAAGACTGCGCATTAAGGTGACAACATAATAAATCATGATGGGACTTCAGTTGATAACGGTCGAATATGAATTTAGTTGACAAGTCGTTCAAGCCACATTGTAACAAGTACACTTAACTTTCGGTGACCACTAATTGGCGCATCAGAGCAGGGGAGATGCCCATCATTGCAATCATTAGCAAGAAAGGCGGCTTCACTTTGAGCTCGATAAATACCGAAGGCCACCAGTGTAAAAGGGTTAACAAGTGAGGGGTGAGAGAGTTAGTTAGTCTGTTCACGCACATACTTGTTGATATACTTAGAAGACGGAGACAAAGAAGGAGACGAGGAAGCTGAGAGATCATTCTCGGACAGATCGAGAGATTGCTGGAAATAATTACAAAGGAGAGAGAGCTAACACTTACGAGAGCAAGAATACACATCTAGAACAGAGTTGGAGTGAAAAAGAACAATGTAAAAGGCCAGGGGAAGCAAGAAATTGCTTACCGGGCTTTTTATTGCTCAAATCCATTTGTTATTTTGTATTCAGTACTTTTACAGAAAATGGAAATCTCATTTCAATCTATGTCCAATCTCTCCATATTTCGCATGAGTAGCTAAATTTCTGAATGGGTTGAGAAGCACTTAGCTAGCATGACTTAATATTTACATTTTATGTGATCATCTTGTCTTATGTATGCATCATTCACCCTTTAGATATACTTGAGAGAGTAGTCTAAAGATAGAATCTAGACTTGAGAGAGTAGTCAGATTAGAATCTGGCTTGAGAGAGTCAGATTAGAATCGCATAAGCAAGAAATAAAAACTTAGACATAAGTTCTATTGCTATTTACACATCGCATGCGCCCTAGAAATAGGAATGATTGTATGCGATCACCTTGCTTTATGTATGCATCATTCATCATCGCATAGACAAGAATAGAGGCTTAGACATAAGTCCTATCGAATTTTTCGTATACACATTGCATGTTTCCTAGAAATAGGAACTATAGCATTTTGCATTGAGAAATGACGTGCTGTTATTTGTGTGTAGCATGATTGCATAACTTGTACATACTCTTAGGAAGTGTTAGCTAAACCCCTTCTCAACCCCTTCATCGCATACTCATTATAACTCTATGATTTCATCAACTCTGCGTTTAACTCCTCGCATAGGAAAATCCTTAATCAAAACACCATCCACTTCATTTGTTTTTACTATCGCAAGAGAATCAAAGTAACTGTTGCATATTTACTTAGTAGTCCCTGTGTTCGACCTTGGACTTACCAGGAAACCTAATAAGGCTTATACTTCGGTATTGTTAGGAAAACTTGCATGATCATCGCATAACACACATCACCGCAAACTCACACCATATTGCATCACAATTTACACGCATCAAGTTTTTGGTGCCGTTGCCGGGGACTACGGTATATATTGCACTAACAGCAAACCTCTTTGATTTTCTTTGTAGCTTTCGACCTTTCTGCATTACCATTCCTTCAGTAAGGAAGAAGCAGACGTCACATGAGTGAAAGATACACTTCTAATCCCAACTACGACCCAGAGATCGAAAGAACATTTCGAAGAAGGCAGAGAGACAACCGCCAACAACAAGGAAGAAGTCCCAGAATGGCGGAACAACCGGAAGAAAGAGCCGCAAATGCGAACAACATTATGGAAAATCCTATCCTCCTGGCGAATGATCGCAATACCCATCCGGGATTATGCGTCTACTAACCTATTTGATTTCTCCCCAGGAATCATGAGGCCAGCTTTGGACAGATCAGATGAAGTTGGTTATGTTACAGATGATCCGGACAGTCAGACAATTTGTTGGACGGTGTGGCGAAGATCCGTATGCCTATCTCTAGAGCTTTATTGAAATTTGTAACACTTTTGTGTTCTCGAATATCTTTGCTGAAGAAGTTCGACTCACACTATTTCCTTTTTCGTGGAGATAACTTCATGGGAACAGGTTGTTGAGAAGTTCATGAAGAAGGATTTCCCTCCTATGGAAAATGCAAGAAGGAGGAAATTAATCAATAATTTTGAACAAGAAGAAGACGAATCACTAAGTGACACGTGGGTGAGGTTTAAGAGATTAGTGCGAGATTGTCTGCATAATGGATTATCAGACTGCCTTCATATGGAAATTTTCTACCATGGATTAAATCCTACATCGCAGACAGTCGCCAATGCAGCAGCAGCAGGCAATCTGCTATACAAGACTTATGATGAGGCTAAAAACATTCTTGATCGCATATCGAAAAATCATGAAGATTGGCAAGAAAGCGATCAACGAGTAAAACCTCAAGAAGGTAATGCAAATAATGGTGCCATCGCATCTTTCAAGATCAAATGAATGCGATGATAAATTTGTTACAGGGCATCACAATCAATAATCCTGGAATGCAAAGAGGGCAAGTCAATACAATTGAATAGACGAGCACTAGTTGTGCAACATGTGGAGAATCGCAATCGATTGAGGAATGTCCATGGAACCTGCAGTCAATCTACTTTGTCAAGAACAACCCTTTCTCAAATACATATAACCCTAGGTGGAGAAACCGCCCTAATTTTGCTTGGAAAAATAACCAACAACAAGGATATCAACCTATGGCGTAAAAAGAAGGAACGCCAGGATTTTTCCAACGAACTAACTATCAACTGCAACAACAGGCCAGCTCGCAAGCACCACCATCATCCTCTCTAGAGAACCTATTAAATCAGTACATTGAAAAGAATGATACGGTCCTCCAGAACCAGACGACTTCCATCTGCAGTCTAGAAATCCAAATAGGATAGATTGCGGGAGAACTGAAAAATAGACCACAAGGATGCTGTCGAGCTCAATTGAGCTCCCACGCAACCCGGGGAACACAGGGAAAGAGCCCTGCCAAACAGTCACCCTGCAAAGTGGAAAGACGACAACAGAAGAAAAGAAGAAGCCTAGCAGGATCAATCCGAATGTGATGGAATGAAAGAAACCATTGACGCAAGATGAATCAGAAGAGCCCGAGATGATGGAACCTGAAGTTGCGACCGCCTCTTAGCCTCTAAATCAAGGAACAGTGAAGGTACAACTACCACCATTCCCGCAAATACTGAAAAGGAAGCAAAATGATGGAGGTCAGTATCATCACTTTCTGGAATTATTAAAACAACTACACATCAATATTCCATTTACAGAAGCGATAGAGAAAATGCCGAAATATGCCAAGTTTTTGAAGGATATGGTGTTAAAGAAAAGAAGTACAAGAAAATTCACTACGGTGGCATTAACGAAAAAGTCAAACACTATAATCCCACCAAAGATGCGCGACCCAGGAAGCTTTACGATACCCTACTCAATTGGAAGGATCTACATTGGTCAAGCAGTATGCGATCTTGGGCCCAACATAAATTTAATGCCCTTTTCAATCTCAAACAGTTGAATGTGAGGCAGCTGACAATGAAAATAGTTGCGAAGAAATATAAATGGGAAGAAGCTCAGGTTTAACATCATAAAGGTAATGAAGTATCCAGAAGATGAAAACCTATTAGAATCTGACAATGAAAATAGTTGCAATGAAGAATTGGAGTCCGAAGAAGAAGATGAAGAAGAGGATGCGACAACATCCATAGAAACCTGCCATGTAATCACGGAGATAGTAAACAATGAAGAAAAGTTGAAATTGACTGAAGAGAAAAGAAGACATAAACTTTCCTTAGAACAACCACCTACCTTGGAGCTGAAAAACTTTGCTGAGTCATTTGAAATATGTTTTCCTTGGGCAAAATGAAACCTTGCCGGTAATAATATCCTCTGCGCTACTAGAAAAACAAGAAAATGTGCTGCTCAACATCTTGAAGAAGTATTAAAAGTAAACGGGTGGACTCTAGCAGATATAAGAGGTTTTAGCCCAACATCTTGCATGCACAGAATTTGACTCGAAGAAAGCCAGAAAGACTTTGTCGAACATCAACGCAGACTGAACTTTGCGATGAAGAAGGTTGTAAAGAAAGAGATCATTAAATGGTTGGACATAGGCATCATATACCCTATCCCGGATAGCACGTGGGTTAGCCCCATGCAATGCGTGCCAAAGAAGGGCGGAATAACGGTAGTCCCGAATGCAAACAATGAATTAATACCCTGAGAACCGTCATTGGCTGGCGGACTTGCATGGACTACCAGAAGCTTAATGCGGCGACGAAGAAGAACCATTTCCCTTTACTTTTTATTGATCAAATGCTAGACTGACTAGCAGGAAATGACTACTTCTGTTTTCTTGATGGGTACGTGGGCTACAACCAGATAATGATCACACCAGAAGACTAAGAAAAGATCACATTCACCTGCCCATACGGAATGTTCGCTTTTTGCCGCATGCCGTTAAGATTATGCAATGCGCCGAGCACGTTTCAGA
The DNA here is from genome assembly GCF_027475165.1 of Benincasa hispida. NCBI lineage: Eukaryota > Viridiplantae > Streptophyta > Magnoliopsida > Cucurbitales > Cucurbitaceae > Benincasa > Benincasa hispida. The sequence goes on along the minus strand of NC_143479.1, from coordinate 5,507,259 downwards.
GGTGCATGATGGCAATCTTCTCTAATTATCTCAAGGATTCAGTGGAAATCTTTATGGATCAATTCTCAGTTTATGGGCAAACGTATGAAGTCTGTCTAAAAAACTTAGAGAGGATAGTAAAAAGATGCAAAGAGACCAATCTGGTACTGAATTGGGAGAAATGCCATTTCATTGTTAACGAAGGAATTGTGCTCGGGAACAAGGTTTTCAAGGAGGGGCTAGAGGTGGATAAAGCAAAAATTGAGGCCATTGAAAAACTTCCACCTTCAGTAAATGTGAAGGCTGTAAGGAGTTTCTTGGGACATGCTGGATTCTACTGATGATTTGTGAAGGATTTCTCTAAGATAGCTCGACCGTTAAGTGCGTTTCTAGAGGCTGATAGGACTTTTGACTTTGATTCACAATGCCTTAATGCATTCAAAGTACTAAAGAACACATTAATTATAACGCCTATTTTGATCACACCCAACTGGACAAAGCTATTCGAGTTAATGTGCGATGCCAGCTGTTATTCGATGGAGGTAGTGTTAGCACAAAAGGAAAAGACAATGTTGCACCCCATCGCATATGCGAGCAGAACATTGAACTCCGCCCAGGCAAACTACAATACCACAGAGAAGGAGCTTCTTGTGGTAATCTTTGCACTTGAAAAATTTAGACCTTACTTTTTGGGATTCAAAGTTATAGTTCACATCGACCACTTGGCAATAAGATATTTAATGACCAAAAAAGATGCAAAGCCTAGGCTAATCTGATGAGTTCTCCTCCTTCAAGAATTTAACATGGAGATAATTGACTGCAAGGGAATGGAGAACCAGATCGTTGACCAACTATCGAGATTAGAGAATCCGAAAGTAGATCACATTTAGTCGGACGCGAACACATCCTTTCCAGATGAGCAGTTGTTCAAATTTAAAGAATTACCATGGTACGTAGATGTTGTCAATTTCCTGGTCTGCGAGTAATTTTCGAAAAATTACACAGCCCACCAAAAGAAGCGGCTCATGCATGAATGTAAGTCTTACTACTAGGACGAGCCGAATCTTTACAGAAGGGGACTAGAACAGATCTTATGACTCTGTGTGTCAGAGACTGCTTTTCAGCATATATTTTTTCAATGCCATGACTCACCCTATGGTGGACATTTCGGAGGACAAGAAAAAGTGTTACAAAGTTGTTATTATTGGCCAACTCTATTTAAGGATGCGCGAGACTATTCTATGAAATGCGACAAGTGCCAACGCACGGGAAACATTTTAAGGAAGAATGTAATACCGATGAACATTATATTTGAATTGGAACTCTTCGACGTGTGGGGCCCCACCACTCCTGGGTTCTCTCTGTTTGCGATCTCCAGAGAAAATCTTTTCCCTTCCTCTCTTCACACAATTCTATCCCTCTCTATTCCAAAATAGTTAGAGCCCCACCACTCTTAGGTTCTCTGCTTGAGAATACTCAGGTCTCCATTGTGGTAGTGCCCATTACTGATTGAGGGATTCTTGAAAACCAATAGACAAAGGAAGGATTTCTGAAACCTTAAGTATCTTGTTTCTAAAAGCATGTTGAATCAATTTGGTAAATGCTAATTTCTTGTTTGTTTCTATGAAAAAATGGGAATTGGGACAATTCGTTTCCGCTCAAGGGTTCCTTTAACGGGATATTTCAATTGGTATCAGAGCTAGGTTTAGATCCCAATTCCATTTTTTTTCTTGAATTGATTTTTACAGTAACGTGAGATTTTGTTTTGTATTATGTCTAGACTTCATACAATGAATGGCTATTGGTTAATGTGGTTTTTTGTTGATGAATGTTTTCAGGATAAGGCTTAGTTTGTGGCTTTATTGTTTAATTTTGGTATGTAAAAGCCCCTGTTTTGGGATTTCTTTTTAGCAATAGAGTTTGTAATTTGAGTCCTTGAGTCGTTTGTGGCCTCTTTAAAGCAGATTTGGAGATTTCGGGGGTTTTTTTCGACCTTGTTTTGACCGTGTTCGTTGCTGTCCAGAAGCGCAACATAGGAAGAATAACGACATGTTCTTTTCGTAGCGTTGCAACGCTGGCACAACGTTGCAATGCTTCGATGCGGAAAGAACTAACTGGTTTTGGTCCAGTTTGGTTAGCAGTTCACCTGGTTCGGCCGTGGTTTAATCTTTTCATGCAGTTTTGGTTAGGTTCGGTGGCTGGTTTACTTGGTTCGAGCGATTCAAGACCCTGTTCGCTTGTATTTGAACTAGTTGACTCTTATTCTTGTAATAAGTTAGTTTTTTAATTTCTTTTTGAGTCCTATTTGAAGGAACTCTCATACAAGTGTACCTATTAGCGGAAGTGGATCTTTCGAATTGATTGTGACAGAATTTCAACATATACATTCAAACATACAGATATGCATTCACAGCGTTAAATTACTAGCATGCTTATAGGGCCAATAAATAAGAGACTAAGAGATCATACCAGTTGAATACTTCTTCACAGCAAATGTCGCTTTTGCTGGAATGGCAAGCTATCGTTCAATAATACCTAATCGTCTACCATGAATAGTTTCTACACAGGCAGAAGGAAATGGGGATGATACCACCACTTGGAGCCCTCAGTATTCTTGGAGTGAGAATCCAAAGGGTGGGCTTTGTTCGGATTTGGTAGAGGGAGAAGAAAGAGTGATCGTATACACGATCAAGCAAGTGGGAGAAGGACTCATCTATTGAATAGACAAAATGCTTGATCATTTAGGTAAAATATACGATCGTGTAGGAAAAGCTAAGCGATCGTCTATACAATCGTTTAGTAATGTACGATCATTTAGTAAAAGATAAGCAATCGTTTAGTATATAGCGCGCGCGGGTGTAAGCGATCGTTTAACACTATCATATAGGCTCTGATTTACTAAGTGATGAATCACAACACACTGTGAGCTATTTAAGCATCTCTAAATGATTCTTCATCTTACTCATCCGTTAAGAAAATAGAAGAGATGCCGACCAATTGTCTCAAAACTATCCAATTAATAAATAATAAATATAATCACATTATATTTATAACCTATGGTTTAATATCATATATTAACCATAATATTTTCCTCCACTAGATATAAATCATAAACATAATATTTTTCTCCACTAGATATAAATCATATTTTCCTCCAAACTGTTGACGCTTTGGCCACTTGCACCCAAGAAAATCAAAGGATCGCCCTCAATGGTAGGAGTTCCCATCTCACTCAGGATTGAGGTCATGATATCTATGGTTATCCTAGTGAAATGAAGTCTCTATCATGAACGGTGTTATATGATGAAGACGTTAACACTTTGTTTTCAGGTTTTATACAAACTCTTTGTATAGGACGCCTCCGCTCACATGTCCTCTAGACGAATGATCAGGATCAGACCATCTGTGAAAAGTCACAACACTTGTAACCATTCCACAAAGTGGGCCGTAATCGTAGTGTTACCAGGATAAGGTTTCTCTTTTATATCCATATACTACAAACATTTTGGTTATCACTTAATACACATTCTACTTATATGTCACCACATACATGCTTAAGTTACATAAAGACAACCAGGGATTTAACGTTTATTGATTTATGGCAAAGCAAATAAAACATCCAATGTGCAAAGTCAAGAAGTGAAGTAAATATCATATATTATACATCACAAGCATTCGTATAAAATGTGTTTACAAATTACAGGACATGAGATTTTAGGACATCAACCCCAACACTATCCCGATCCATCAACTTTTATTTTTTATAAAAATATACATGTGATGTATGTTTTTATTAATTTATATGTCATATAAATTTAAAAATCCCACCATAGGTTATGCATTTATAGTATATTCATGCATCATTTTATATTATAAGTGTTATAATATATGTATATGCATGAATTAATTTATTTAGCGTGCTCATGCATCAGATAGTATAATTGTTATAGTATATGTATGCATACATTTATAGCATAACTAAAGTATGTCAAGCATGCAATGTTTGATTTATTTGTTTAATTTATTTATAACTTTATAACTAAATGAAATTAGAATTAAAATCAATAATAAAGAGTTGTATGCAAACTTTAGGTTAAAATAATTTTTAAATTTTTTTTAAAAAAATATGATTGAGATAGACCTAAGATCACATTTCTAATAAGAATAGAAATCTTAGTTTAATATTTTAAACGATTTAATACGATTAAATTGATTTTTAATAAAAGATTAAATATGTAACAAATGTATCTATAAGGGACCTTTTGCCTAAGGCAAATTCTGTTTAGGCTGGCGTACTTAAGTTACGGAAACGTTGTACCCCTACCTTGGAACCTACCTGGAAAGGTGAACTAGATAGATTTGTTACATACATGCAAGTTTGATTAAAGTTCATTACAGAGTTTAATAAGACTTCAATCAAAGTTGTTTAATCATCGAAGACAAGAGTTGTTTTTTAGCAAATTAAGCATTCATTTAGTTAAAATCAGTAGCCAGGTTTTTCTTAAGTTAATTAACCCTAGGTAAAACACTCAGTGGGAGAAAAATGGGGTGTATGATACTTCAATTTATCCTCTACACATTTCTCCTTGTAAATTCACACTGTGAGATCTACACTCGGCCTCAAGGCACCATGGGTGCCCCCCTACGGGTGGCATTTGGGTAGATTAATATCAAGGTGAATGAGAGAATGTTTATAGTAAACGGGAGCAGGATATGTGACAACACATCCCTCAGTCTCTCTCATTAGGTTGAAATAAAGTTTCATGCATCGCCTTGTGGCATCATGGGCGTCCCCCTAAAGGATGACAGTATTGCATAACTCTTTATTCAATCTCCAGAAATGGATAAGTTTGCTTTAGTTTCTTGTCCTAATTAGTGTTTCTCTATGGTTGACTCATTGGGGCAGAACTCTAGAATCTAAAATGAGGGGTTACATTTAGAACACTTGTTAAACAAGTTAAAAAATTCAGGACCAAATAATGGTGACTGTTAGTCACAATAACAAGGTGTTGTTTCTGTCTAATGGTTGAGAATGTCTCATTTCAGTGAAATGACACCTGATCACCCTATGGTGACTTTTGTCCTGTCTCACTGAAACATCATTGCAAAATTAGATGTCGCTTAAGGTACATTAAATTTTTTCTAAAACTGATTGGTTGTATGAGTGGTTTAATGCTAAGTAAATTAATTGTAAATAGTTTATTCATTTTCAGAAATTATTTTATTATGGCTACCAGTGAAATTATGCTAGTTGGAAAAACAATATCAACATAATACTGAACATTGATGATCTTCGTTTTGTCCTCATGTATGTTGTTACTTCCATTCCATCTTCTAATGCTCCTCGAAATATTCGGGAAGCTTATGAGTGTTGACACGGGCAAACGATAAGGCCCAAGTGTATATCTTGGCAAGCTTGGCAAAGTCTTGGCTAAGAAAGACGAGCCCATGCTCAGAGCTCATGAGATCATGGAGTCCTTGAGAGGAATGTTCAGACAACCATCCGCACAACTCAGGCATGACACTTTGAAACACATCTTCAATGCCCGTATGCAAGAAGGGGAATCTGTTCGAGAACATGTTCTCAATATGGATGTCCATTTCTACGTGGCAGAGATGAATGAGTCAAGCATCGATGAAGCTATTCAGGTTAGCTTCATTTTGGAATCTTTACTTGAAAGTTTCCTACATTTTCGTAGCAATGCTGTTTTGAATAGGATTGACTATAATCTGACCACTCTGCTCAATGAGCCACAGATCTTTGAACCCTTAAAGAAAAGTAAGGAACAAAAGGGTGAAGCAAATGTTGCTTCATCTTCTAAGAAGTTTCATAGAGGTTCGACCTCTGGGACTAAGTCTGTACCTTCTTCTTCTGGCACCAAAAAGTTGAAGAAGAAGAAGGGTGGAAAGGGGAAAGCTAACCCTGTAATTCTTGCTTAAAGGGGTAGAAAACCGACCAAGGCTGCAAAGCAAATTTGTTTCCATTGCAACCAAGATGGGCAGTGGAAGAGGAACTGCCCCAAATACTTGGCAGAAAAGAAGAAGGCCAAGCAAGATAAATCTAATTTACTTGTTTTGGAAACTTGCAAAGTGGAGAATGATGATTTTGCTTGGATTATAGATTATAGGGCACTAACCATGTTTCTTCTTTATTTCAGGGAATTAGTTCCTTGTGGCAACTAGATGTTTGTGAGATGATGATGCGGGTTGAAACTGGGCACATCGTCTTGGCTGTGGCAGTGGGAGGTCTCCAGTTGACTTTACAAAAAAAAAAATTCTTATTTTAGATAATGTATTTGTAGATCCTGATTTAAAAAGGAAACTAGTTTCTGTAAAGTGTTTGACTGAACAATGTTATATTATCAACTTTCTTTTAAATAAAGTGTTTATTTCTAAGAATGGTGTTGATATTTATTCTTCAAAATTGGAAAACAATCTTTATGTGCTAAGACCATTAGCAACTTATTTTCTCCATAACACAAAAATGTTTAAGACTGTAGTAACTCAACATAAAAGGCTTAGAATTTCTCCTAAAGAAAATGCCCATTTTGGCATCTAAGACTAGGACACATAAATCTCAATAGGATTAAGAGATTGGTGAAGAATGGACTTCTAAGTGAGTTAGAGGAAAAGTCTTTACCTGTGTGTGAGTCTTGCCTTGAAGGAAAAATTACTAAAATAGCTTTTACTGGAAAATGTCATAGAGACAAAAAACCACTCAAGCTAATACATTCAGACCTCTGTGGTGTGATGAATGTTAAAGCAAGGGGAGGTTATGAATATTTTATCCACTTTACTGATGGTTATTCAAGATATGGATACGTTTATTTAATACAACATAAGTCTAAATCTTTTGATAAGTTCAAAGAATTCAAGGCTAAAGTTAAAAATGCATTAAGTAGAACGATCAAAACATTTCGATCTGGTCGAGGTGGAGAGTTTATGGACTCAACATTTTAGAACTATTTGATAGAGCATAGAATAGTATCCCAACTCTCAGCACCTGGTACACTGTAATAGAATGGTGTATCAGAAAGGAGATATTGAACCTTGTTGTACATGGTTTGGTCTATGATGAGTTACGCTTCCTTATCTGACTCGTTTTAGATTTATGCAGTAGAGACTGTAGTGTACATCCTGAACCGTGTTACATCCAAGAGTGTTGCTAAAACACCTTTAGTGTTATGGAATTGTCGTAAAGCTAGTTTACACCATTTCAGAATCTTGGGTTGCCTAGCACACATGCTAGAGGCTAATCGTAAAAAGTTGGAACCATGTTCAAAATTGTGCCTATTTGTATGCTATCCTAAAGGAACGAGAGGAGGTTACTTCTTTGATCCTAAAGAAAACAAAGTGTTTGTTAAAATGCTACATTTCTTGAATAAGATCACATAAGGGAGCACAAGCCCCGAAGTAAAATTGTGTTAAATGAAATTTCTAAAGAAACTACTGAATCTTTAACAAGAGTTGCTGAAGAACCTAGTACCTCAACAAGAGTTGTTGATATATGATCATGCAGTAGGTCAAATCCACCACAAGTGTTGAGGGAACCTCGATGTAGTAGGAGGATTGCGGACCCACCTATTCGCTATATGGGTTTAACAGAAATCCTGGCTATGGTAGCTGATGATGAAGTTGAGGATCCATTGTCTTACAAGAAGGCAATGGAGGATGTTGACAAAGATGAATGAATCAAAACGATAGATCTCAAAATGGAGTCTATGTACTTTAGTTCTGTATGGGATCTTGTAGATAAACCTGATGGGTTAAACCTATAGGTTGTAAATGAATCTACAAGAGGAAACGAGGTGCTGATGGGAAGGTGTAAACCTTCAAAGCTAGATTAGTGGTAAAGAGTTATACCCAGGTTAAGGGAATTGACTACGAGGCGACTTTCTCAACAGTTTCCATGCTTGAATCTATCAAAATACTCTTGTCCATTGCCTCATATTATGACTATGAGATTTGAAAGATGGACGTCAAGACTGCCTTTTTGAATGGCAATCTTGAAGAGACCATTTACATGGAGCAGTTCAAGGGATTCATTAAAAGATCTCTTATCGAAGAGTTCCATGAACCCATTCGGATCGTTCCGATCTCACAGTTACTGAAATACAACAATATACATTAAAACGAACAGTTATGCAAACAAATCTTAATTAACGGTATGCTATAAACAAGAAAAAAAACAAGGGAATGAGTGCCATACAGTTGAAGACAATCTTCGAAACTTTGGAACTCAACGCAGCGAAAAACCTCCACGCGATCTACCAATGCCCAACGGAAGCGTCGATTGTAGTAGCACGAACAACCATGAACACGAACGCCATGGGGACGACACCACCAGAAAAGAGCCCCGGGTGTTCTCGGAGTGAGAACCCAAAGTGTGGTCTTTGGTGAATTTGGTAGAGGAAGAAGGAAACATGAATCGTGTAGGCGATAAGCAAGTGGGAGGGAAAAAGATGCTATCGCATAGCAGAATGCTTATTGTTTAGGAGAAGCTACACGATCGTGAAGATTTTATTGAACGATCATTTAGGAAAAGTTATACGATCGTTTAGCAAAATTGGCACACACTACGATCGTTTAGAGAAGCTATGTGATCGTGTAGGAACTAGTGTGCAATCGTTTAAGTGCGAGGTAGACAATCATTTAGGCAGAGAGGCGACTATCATATAGGCTCTCGATTGTTTAATCAATCATTTTCGATTTACCAACGCGCGTTTGCGATTTCTTTTGGATTACTTGATCGGCCATTCAAAAATGAAACAATTTCATTTTTATTTCATCGGTTATAATAACTGACTCATTCCACTAACCCACACCCAAACATGATTTTTGGATTAATTATCATATACTTAACCAATTAAAATATTAATAAATATAATCATATTATATTTTTAACCTATAGTATGATATCACATATCTACTATAGTATTTTCTCCTCTACTTGATATAAATCATATTTATATCTAATTTCCTCCAAAATAATGCATCTCATACATTTAGTCAATTATATCATATATAATTAACCAGTCCAATTATATAATATATAATCGAACTTTCTCTTTTCAATTTGAACATTTCAAATTAAGCCAAACACTGGTTCTCAACTTTATCAAAGCTACCCAGGGGACCTAATGGACCTATGGCTCGAAGCTCCAATGGTCCGTGACTAGCTGACTAAACTGTTTAGCAACGAGATCTACCATCCGTTATCTGTCAGGCATTCCACTAAAGACCAATAGCTTAACTCTTTTTACCACAGATATATTTCTGTGTCCATCGGATATAACCAATCATGAGTACGATGACCCTTCACAGATGCTCGTAAGTACAGTTGGGCGAAATTATCGTTTTGCCCTTGTAGTTACATCTCACTCCTTAAGTACCACTGATTTCTCTAATGAACAATACAACATAGTCCAACTATGTGTGAACACCTCTCGGGCCAAGAGAAGGTGTGTGGCGTCACATCGTTCAAGTCCCAGAATCAGCCCTTAAGAGAGCTATCTATCTACTTACCCCTGGCTCGGGGAAGGAATGAATTCCATCTTGTGTAGCTAAGTTCCCAGCTCCCAAATCAGACGAATCTCCAAAATGGTAGGTTTGAATCGGTGACCTGGCCACTCGTGCCCATACAAATCAAAAGACCGCCCTCAATGGCAGAACTTCCCAACTCACTCAAGATTTAGGTCATGTTACCTATGGTCATCCTTGTGTAGTGAAGTCTCTATCATGAACAGTGTTATACAACGAGACGTTAACACTTCGTGGTCAGGTCTTATATAAACTCTTTGTATAGGACGCCCCCGCTCGCATGTCCCCAACATGAATGATCAGGATCAGAGCATCTGTGACAAGTACTTGTGACCATTCCACAAAGCGGGCCGCATCTGTAGCGTTACCAGGATAACGTTTCCTTCCTATATCCATATACTACAGATCATTTTGGTTATCACTCAAGACATGATCCACTTGTATGTCACCACATACATGCTTAAGTCACATATAGATGACCAGGGATTTTATGTTTATTGGTTTGTGGTAAAGCAAATAAAACAAGCAAATGAGCAAAAATACAAGATGTGAAGGAAATATCATATATTAACAACACAAGCGTTTGTACAAAACGTTTAGAAACTACAGGACATGAGATTTTAGGGCATCAACCACAACAATCTCCCACTTGTCCTAAAGCGAAGTGGGGTGTACAATAAACTAGTGCAAAACAATAAACTAGGGCATAAAAGCCTAGTACAAGAAAATCTTCCACTTGCCCTAGTTCAGCTGCGGGATCCTGTAGACCCATGTTTCGTAGGTGACCCTCAAACACTGTAGCCATGAGAGCCTTCTTAAATAGGTCAGCAACATTAAAATGGCCTGGATTAGACTGATACCTACTGACTCATCTCCTCAACCTTATGAGACTTCTTAAGACACATGTCCTTAGACAAAGTGACTCCATGCCTTAATAACAGTAGGCCCTTCCTGGTGTCCTGCATTGAGTAGTTGAGCAATATCTTGTCAATTACGATGCCTGGGACAATGCTAGCACTTTGTTCTTATGATCCCAAAAGATGCCCGAGCCTCTCCCAAATCTTTCATTTGGAATTGGGTCGCTAGTCAGTTCTTAATTGTAGTCAGTAGACCTACATTATTTCCAATGAGTAGGATATTGTCTACATACAACACTAAGAAGACTACTGAAACGTTGATGATCTTCTTGTAGACACAAGGTTCATCAACGTTTTGGTCAAAGCCATACGACTTGATCATAGTATCAAACCATATGTTCCAAGATCGAGACGCCTGTTTCAGTCCATAAATGGACCGATTCAGTTTGCAAACGTTTTGCTCTTGACTTTGGGTTATGAATCCCTCGGGCTGCACCATATAAATGGTCTCCTCAAGATTGCCATTCAGAAAGGCTATATTGACGTCCATTTGCCAGATCTCATAATTATAATAAGCTGCAATGGACAAGAGGATACGGATCGACTTTAACATGGAAACAGGTGAGAAAGTCTCCTCATAGTCGACTCTCTCTACTTGGGTATAACCCTTTGCCATAAGTCGAGCCTTGAAGGTCTGTACCTTCCCATTAGTAGCCCGTTTGCGCTTCTAGATCCATTTGCAACCTATAGGGAGAACCCCATCAGGCTGATCTATAAGATCCCAAACTAAGTTGAAGTACATCGACCCCATCTTGAGATCCATGGCCTTGACTCATTCATCCTGATCAACATTCTCCATTGCCTTCTTATAAGACAACGGATCCTCAACGTCGCCATCTGCTACGATAAAAGGATTTTCGTGAAACCCAGATAGTGAATGGGTTGGTTCGCAACCCTCCCACTACGTCGAGGTTCCCCTAACTCTTGAGGTGGAATTGACCTACTGGATAAACTCCCATCAACAACTCTTGTTGATGTAGTAGGCTCTTCAACCACTCTTGTTGAAGTTTCAGTAGTTTCATTGGAAAGCTCACGCAACAGACTTTACTTCGTAGACTGTGCTACCATATTGAAACAAACACCCTATTTTCCATCGAATCATAAAAATAACCCCCTCGTGTACCTTTCGGGTAGCCTACAAAGAGGCATAACCTTGACTGTGATTCCAACTTCTTGGGATTAGCCTCAAGCACATGTGCAGAGCAACCCCAAATGCGGAAATGACGTAAACTAAGTTTACGCTCGTTCCACATCTCCAGAGGTGTTCTTGCAACACTTTTGGAGGGAACACTGTTGAGTATGTATACCGCAGTCTCCTCTGCGAAACCCCAAAACGAGTCTGGTAAGAAAGCGTAACTCATCATTGAGTGAACCATTTCTAACAAGGTCATATTTCTCCTCTACGCTACACCATTTTGCTGAGGTGTACTCGGCGCTGAGAGTTAGAAAATGATTCCATGTTCTATCAAATAGTCTTGGAATGCCGAGTCCAAAAACTCTCCACCTCGATCCGATCGAAGTGTTTTAATTCGTTTATCTAATGCGTTTTCAACTTCAGCCTTGAATTCTTTGAACTTTTCAAAGGATTCAAACTTCCGTTGCATAAGATAAACATACCCGTACCTTTAGTAATCATTAGGAAAACTGATAAAATACTCATAGCCACCTTGGGCTTACACATTCATAAGACCACAAAGGTCAGAATGTACTGACTCAAAAAGCTCCTTGGCTCTATAGCCTTTTCTAGTAAAAGGTTGTTTAGTCATCTTACCCTCAAGGAAAGATTCACACACTGGTAAAGAATTTTCTTCTAACTCACTTAGAAGTCCATTCTTCACCAATCTCTCAATCCTATTAAGATTGATGTGCCCTAAATGAAGATGCCAAAGTTGGAAATTTTCTTTTGGAGAAATTTGTCGACGTTTTGATTGAGTTACGACAGTTCTGAACAATTCAGTATTATGGAGAGAATTAATGGCTAATGGCTTTAGAACATATAAATTCAATTCCAGATTTGCCGTGCAAATAAAAACACCATCTTTATGAATAAACGCTTTATCCACATTAAAAGAGATAGTATATTTACATTGCAATAAACACTTTACAGAAATGAGGTTCCTTTTTAGTTTAGGAACAATATATACATCATGTAAAACAAGAAACCTATTCTATAAAGCTAACTGGAGTCCTCCCACTGCCACAACTGAGACGACGTGCTGAGTGCATACTCGCATCCTCATCTCACCAGCCTCCAGCTGTTGCCAAGTTCTAATCCCCTGAAAAGAAGAACAAACATGGTTAGTGGCGCCTGAATCAATTATCCAGGCAGAATCATCATGCTCCACTAAACAAGTTTTAAGCATAAGTAAATTACATTTACCTTTATCGGCCTTGGCCTTAGCCTTGGCTGCTTTCATCTCTTTCAGATACTGAGGACAGTTCCTCTTCCAGTGTCCATCTTGGTTGTAGTGGAAACATTTTCCTTAGCAACCTGTGGACTCCTCCTTGGGGCGACAAGCGGTGGGTTAGCAGGTGCCTTCCCTTTACCCTTACCACCCTACTTCTTTTTCCCTTTTCCAGAGTTATTTGTAGAAGGTGCAGACTTTGTTCCTGAGGTCGAACCTCTATGGAACGTCCTGGAGGATGAAGCAACATTTGCCTCACTCTTCTGCCTCTCCTTACTTTTCAGTAAATATTAGTATGTCTGCAACTCGTTGAGGAGAGTTTTAAGGTTATATTGCACCATGTTAAGAATCACATTGCTAACAAAGTGCAGAAAACTCTCCGACAAAGAATGCAGGATTATGCTAACCTGGCTCCCTTCATCGATGGTAGACCCATTCAACTCCGCCATATTAAAGTGGACCATCTGAAGGAAATCGGAAGCGATGATTTCCATGAGCAGCATAATAAAACTATTCCAAATTACAATCATGAATCAACAAATCATTTACAGTCGACTTCAAACAAACGGTTATGCGATTCATACAGAAATTACAGCATGTAAATAAATACCAAATGTATAGAGGGAAACTCTACACACATATGCAGAAGCGTCTCCACGCTCCGATGCGTGACCGCTCGAACAACAGCAACCACGAACACTCGATCTACACAATCGTAACACCGCACGAACAAAGTATGTATTCTTCGCACTCGTCCTCAACAATCTCCTCGGTCACGAACTCCTCTGCAACAGCGAACGACCACCACATCACCACAAACGACATGTAGAAAAACTCGACGATGTCGAGTTGAGTCTGACACCACCAACAAGGTCACTTTGGTATTCTCAGTGTAAGAATCCAGTGGGTGGGCTTTGTTCGGACTTGGTGTAAGGAAGATGAACGGAGGAAACAACGATCGCGTACACGACTGGGCAAGTGGGAGAAGTCGGAAACCTATCACATAGGTCGATTCCAAATCGTTTAGATAGAACTATGCGATCATCTAGCAAAAGCTATTCGATCGTTTAGCTCTAACGTTTAGCTCGGTCTGTTGCGTACAGACTCTACACGATCGTTTACCTTGGGCCAGCGATTGTCTAGCAAAGCTATTCGATCGTTTAGTAAACACTGCACGATCGTTTAGCTTGCACCTGCATGATCGTTTAGCTCGCCCAGTCGTCGTTTAGTAAATATGTATTTACTTGACGACTTCTGTGAGTTTCTATACGCCGAGAGAAAACTCAAAATTCTTTTCAATCTTTTGTAACACTTTTTTTTCAAAATAAGAAACCACTTTCATTTTAAACTCACGATTATTATGATCCAATAATCACCCATTACTTTAGTTATTTAAAAGAAAAAGTATTACTTATCTAATAATTAATATTATTATAAACACAAATGATAACCAACTTATCATACTATATTTATAACCTATAGTTTTAATATTTCATCTCATTAAATATATAAACCATAGTTCTTTTTCTATTCCATAGTACTTAATGTAAATCTCATTTACATCAATCCTCCACTAGATGTATCTTATACATCATACCAATTATACCATATATAATTAAAATACGTCTTGTCAATTTGAACATTTCAAATCAACGCCAAGAACTGATTCTGAACAGAATCCAAGCTACCAAGGAGACCTCATGGACCTGTAGATCTGAAGCTCCAACGGTACGTGAATAACTGACTAAACTCTTTATTCACGAGATCTACCATCCGTTAACTGTCAGATACTCAACTAAAGACTGACAGCTGAACTCTCCTCACTACTGATATATTATATGTCCATCTTAACCAATCAGTAGTGCGACAACCCTTTATAGATCGCTCGTAAGTACAATTGGGCCAATAATCGTTATGCCCCTATAGTTACATCTGTCTCCTTAAGTACCACTAATCCCTCTAATGAACATAAGTCATAGTCCTACTATAACCAAGTCTTCTTTTCCAAAGGGAAGCTGTGGCCACTATGTTTAAGCCCCGGAATTAGCCTTTAAGGGAGCAATCTCTCTATTTATCCCTGCTTTGGGAAAGGAGTGAATTTATTTTTGTGGATTGAGTTCCCAGCTCCCAGATCAGACAAGTCCCCAAAAAGGTAGGCATGTTGAGTTAGCAATTTGACCACTCTCACCCATACTAATCAAAGAACCGCCCTCAAAGGCAAACGTTCACAAAATACTTAGGATTGCGGTCGTGTCACCTATGGTCATTTAGATGAGATGCAAGTCTCTATTATCAACGGCGTTACATGCAGAGTCTAGTCATCTCGTGGTCCAGGTCTTATACAAACTCTTTGTATAGGACATCTTCGCTCCACGTCTCCACATGAATGGTCAGGATCTACCAGCTATAGTAGTTTATAACACTTGCAAACCTCTCAAAGCAAGCTGTATCCATAGTGTCACTAGGATCAGGTATCCCACTTTAATCCTTATACTACAGACCGATTTAGGTTATCACTTAAGGCATGATCCACTTGTATATTACATACGCATGCTTAAGTTCACATAAGATAACCAAGGAGGTTTGTTTATTAGATATGAGTAAATGCCAGAATTAAATAACACTTATTTTATTCAGTGAACAATGTGTATCTTTACAATACAACGAGACTCTGGGAGAATTAGGACACCAATCCCAACAATATCATGTTTAGCACATGTTCACGAACAAAGGTTCCTTCTTGCATTTTGGAGTTGAATATGTATTTAAGAGCCTCATGCATAAGGTGTTCAGACGATTGTCCAAACATCCCGCCGCAGGGACTCCATGATCTCACGCGCTTAGACCATAGGCTCATGTTTCTTGGCTAAGACTTCAGAAAGACTTGCCAAGATGTAGACTCAGGCCTTTTCATTCGCCCTTGTCCATCATTCGTATGCCTTCTGAACATTTTAAGCGGCATTGGGAGTTGGAATATGAGGATAAGCCTCCGTGAGAGTGAATATGAGATCCTCGATGATCAGGATCATCGTGATCATGTGTTTCCATGTTGTGAAATTATCGCCATTAAGATTTTCGGCGCTTAACAATGCTAACGTGGTGGTTGCCATTTTTGAAAATGTTGTTGAAAATACGAACAAAACTTTATTAGATTTTGCTAAACCAGTTTTAAACCAATCAGTTTTGCAAAACAGTTTTAAGTACCCTAAGTTATAGACTTCTATTTTGCAATTATGCCCCGGTGAGGCAGGACAAACATCACTGGTGGGGTGATCATTTGCCCCTTCGCTGGGATGAGACATTCTCAACCATTAGGCAGAACTAACTCTTGGAACTGAACCTAACAGCCACCATTTTTCGGTCCAGAATCGTTAACCTTTAACTATTTTGCGTAAGTGTAACCCTCGCTTTCGGTGCCAGAGTCTCGTCCTAATGAGCCACCATAGGGAAGAAGCAAATTAGGACAAAAGACTAAGTTACCTTATCCTTAGCGTGACACAGGTAAACGATCGTCTATGTGATCGCTTAGCTCGACACTGGTAAACGATTTACCTCGCGTTACTAAGCAATCGTTTAGTCAGGTACTAACCTTAATTAATTAGATCATGTAATCTAATAAAATAACTCAATGTGATAAATAATTAATCTACATACATAACTCATACTTTAGTTAAACATATTATTATTTAAACATACCTAACATCTGTGTCACGCTAGTCTCTTTCAGCTCTCTCTGTTGTATCCCCTCTACCAATCACGTCCACTGCCTTGAACTGATTACTGATTTTTTTGGCAATTTAGGGAATGGGTTGTGTTCATCATCATCATTGGCTGCCGAAACCTCGAGTTCTCCTTTGTGGGGTTTTGACAGTAAGCTGAAATATCGTGGTAATCAAGTGCGAAGAATATGGATGTCTCCGGTCTGTATGCAGGCGTTCCTGCAAAATTGCTGGCAGGAAGGTACATGTTTTTCAAATATTATCACTGTCTTTTTCATTTTTTTGGAAAAATTTCATTTGCTCCGTGAAGAGGAAATGTTTATTTGATTCTCGACGATAGTAACATTATTACTTTGGATTCTGGGTAGTCTTGATATAGTGGTTTTGCTGGTTGCATCGCCTGTCTAGGTGGGTTGATGAGCACAAACGTCTCTGGCTTGTATTTTTCCTAAATTATGAGTTGGTAACACTTTATTTTCTGTTTCATTTTGTCCACTTGACTTTAAAGAGGTTAGGCTAAAGCAATCTCAAGTTCTACTATTCTTTTACTGTTACATATATTTTGAATATTGAAACTATGATTATTGGGTATTGAAACTATTGACTTTGGAATTTCTTTTGAGTTGATTTTTATTGTTATTTTTTTTAGTTCATAATACTCTGACAAGTTTTCTATCGTAAGTTTAATTATAAGAGATATAATTACTTAATCACTCTTTGTTGAAATTATTATTTTTTATTTATACGTGTAATTCCTAGTGTATAGTAGAAATCTTAGGTCACTAAGGGTTTTTCATTTTTGTTTTTATTTATTATATTTATTAGTATATATATATATTTTGATGTATCTCTATCTATAACTCATCTCATTTGTTTTCAAGCTTTGTAAAATTTAAAATATTAAGATGTTGATTAATTTTCATGGTAATGTATGTATATTAGCAATGTATCTTAGGTTTTTTAATTAAATCTTGATTAATCCATTTAGCTTGACTCGGGTCTTAATTTATCCATGATGTTTGGATGCTAGATTGAAGTCCTAGAAGCTTTTGAGGTACTGTCCGAAAACTTTAAGATTGTTCGACGTCCTTTTGATAAGTTTTATGGGTTATTCTTGAAATCCATGGATACTCATTAACTTTCCTCATAGATCTAATGTTGCCCACAATAGAACTCATTAATTTTTCACCTTGTTGGAATCTTAGAAGCATTGTCCTCCTGAATTGGTTGCTAAAGATATATTTTTAAAGGATGTGGTGTCATCGCCAAATGATATACTTGTCTATGTGTTATCTTGTCCAAAATCAATCATGTAAGAAAAATTTCTTGTATTGTGAAATTCATTAAATTGAAAATGCATTTTTCTAAGGAACTTTGTTAGTCTACATCTTAGATTATTTTCCTCTTTCATATGACATTGTTTTAATTTAATTTAATTTAATTTACTTCTACTATTATACGTTCTACATTCTTTAGGTATTAATAATTGCATTCTCAATCCTTTAGTGATAAATCCCATCTTCCAAGTATTTGAAAAAATGATGCTCTTGTGAACCCATTTTAACTTGATATTGTTTGTTTTTATTTTAGTTTAGGTCGTGGAATCCAAGTTTGAAGGCATTTAACTACTGTATATATTTTCCTTTTCTCGACCCCATGTTAAGAAGAATTATAATGCTAATATTGAAATTTAATTACTGTATGTTTGAATTTTCAATTTTTAATTAGGGTGGTTCTGTTGTTATTTGAGTGATTACCTAATCTCCATGTTGTTAAATATTTGTTGTTATTTGATCTCTATGTTCCTGTCCAGTTGATTTATTGTTGCAGATCTACAAGTTGTTCTGTCAGCAACTACGATCATGGTCTGAATGTCAAGGAATAGTAATTGTTTCATTTTAACTTCACTTGAATCCATCGTTCAATTTTCACCCTTCCTTACATTGCTATTTTCACGTTTTTATATGTATTTGTTTTTCTGTTATATTTCTGGAAGTAAAATGAAGTTGCGCTCGTAGTCTAAGTGGGGCCTTAATTAGTTATGCTATGAATAAATTTACTTATAGTTAATTACCTTAGTGCTATGAATATTCATTTTACTTTCATATCATCTTTTCAGCCTTGGGCGGATGGGATTATATAGGAGCAAAATTATATACATTTTCCTTGTTAATATGTACATTTTCCTTATGCTTTGAAATGGTTGCCATTTTCTTTCTCCTTGATAGGACTTAGTAGGTTGTGGATCAAAGGGCTTTTGGGAAAGAGTTTTAGACATTACAAGGGAACCGAAGCGTGTGTTTTGCAAAGATAAAAGGGAGTTCGAAGTTAAGACTTTGTTAAGGTAAGAACATAACATTATTGTATTTGTCTCTTTGGGTTTGTTAAAAGGCATGTGACTCTTCAACTAAATGTACGAACTATTCTTCAATAAGTTGATCTATATATTTTCTTGGAGGTATTATTTAGACTTAAAGTTGTTGGTTTTAATGTTCTTTTCTTTTTGTTTGTAGATTTCAAGGAGTTGAGGATAACATCTAATGAGGCTTTGATTTTGGAGTTACCTACGAGTGTTGTGGTGCTTGGAAGAGGGTGTAGTCTCTCTTTCTTATTATTACACATGCTCTATGTTTTATAATTAAGGATAATATATATAACTCATTTTTTGTTATTAAGTATATTGTGTCCAAATGAGTTTTAATCACTTTTGGGAGAGATAGTTTGTAACTTTTGAATTATTCACGAGATTGTTAGTGTTGTAGTATAGAATTGTAATTTTGGAATTATTTATATAACTTTTAGTTTAGTAATGTTGTAGACATATATTTGTGAATATATATTATTTGTTAATATGGTTGACAATATTGGAAATGTGTATTGTTTATTTGTAAGCTAAGTTGGTGGAAAGTTTTGATTGATTCAAGAAGCTTAAGTAGTTCAATATATGTGTTGTTTGTTTACTTTTGTTACGAAATTGACAATTAAAAAATACAAAAAAGAACGTAGAGATAAAGAAGATCGACACACAGATATACGTGGTTCACTGTGTGTTAGCTATGTCAATGGGTAGAGGGAGAACAATATTATTAGAGAGAATGTTTTCAGACAATTACATCAAACGGCGTCTCTAGGGTTAGATAGTTTATACAACGCACTACTCTAAACCCTAGGGTCATAATCGTAAATAACTATAAATAAATAAATATGCTAAATACGAATTCTGAATAGGTTTCGAGGGCGTTGCCCCCGAACCCCCACCAAGGTGCGCCACCCTTGGACCCTGGCTTGCTGACCTAGCAGCGGACCCCCGTACTTGGTTGTTCGAAGTGCCAACAAACAAATTCAAGGCATTCTAACAAATCTCCACCTTGACTTGAATTCTCTCCTATATAACAGATGTACCAAATGCAACATAAATTAATATTGCCAGACGTACCCAAACTTCTCCCTCATGCCTCAACGTGTTCCACAAAGGTGGCCACTAACAATTCAAAACATTCAGCAAGTCCAAACAATGTTGGAACTTGCCTTGTGGGACCGATTTGGTGAATATATCAGTAGGGTTATCGGCAGTACCAATTTTCATCACTTTAACTCTCTGCTCACTTCTTAAGAAGTGATATCTTACATCTATGTGCTTAGTTCTCTCATGGTGAACTTGATCCTTGGCTAGGCATATTGCATTCAAACTATCACAATGTACAATAGCTTGGTCATGATGCAAACCAAGATCACCAACTAACCCCCTTAGTCATATTCCTCTTTAGCAGCTTCTGTCAAGGCCATGTACTCTGCTTCAGTAGTAGACAAAGTAATTGTAAGCTGTAAGGTTGCCTTCCAACTAACAACAAAACTACTAAGAGTAAACACATAGCCAATCATAGACCTCCTACTGTCAACATCTCCAGCGAGACCCCCGTACTTGGTTGTTCGAAGCGCCAACAAACAAATTCAAGGCATTCCAACAATTTTGTTAATAAAATGATGATCATCTATATCATTGTTGGACTTCAAAACGTGAGCAATTATATAGGTAATTCTAATAGTATATTTTTTTTTTTTTAAAAAAAAACTTTGACAAGCAAAAGGCATCAAGTATTCATTAAGTTCTCAGTTTTTGGGTGTTAAGAAGAAATTACATTTGACAAGTAAAAACTATCAAGTTATGAAAACCTTATTCATAATAAATATCAAGAATTTAGATACTTGACACTTAAAATAAGTCAACATATCTTATATGCTTGATAGTTATAACATATTAAGTAAATTACAGCTTGATGCTTTTAGCCAGTAAAATTTTTTCTCTTATTCTTGACATAGGATTACTTGACGTTTTTAAAAACGTCAAGTAACACTGATTTTGATTGCCAAAAAACGTCAAGTAATATAATTTTTTAGTAGTGATTACAACTACCCTTACTATTGTTAGGAAATTGTTATTTTTTTATTATTTTACTATTTTATTATTTTTATTATTATTATTATAAATGGAGATGGAGAGTTTGAATCATGGATCTTTTGGTCCTTAACACATATAAATGTCAATTGAGCTAAGCTCTTATTAGTTATTTATTATTATTAGTCGTGAACATGTTATTTAATTTTTTAAGAGTGGTTGTTTTAAATGGTAAAACTGTTGAAATTGTTTTCAAGTATAGTAAAGTATCATTGTTTATTAGTGATAGATCGCGATACACCACAATAGAAATCTATCAGTGGAAGATAGTTGTGAGAGACATCTATTATCGCGGTCTATCATTAATAGATAGCCACAGTTTACTATATTTTTAAATAAATTGTTTCATTTTCTTTTATCCTAAAACAACTCTTTTTTTAACGTGGCTCTAATCACCTAATATGCGCCTAAACCACTCCATAAGCATATTATAATGTTAAAACTTTGCACGAGATAACTATACTTTTAATTAGTGGGCAAATAGTAAAATTATATTTTATTTTTAGTCCAATAAATTTCCTTGTATTGTTTTCTCAATACAATTATCTTATAGATTTTTTTTTTCTTTTCACTACCACTTCTTATCCTATGGTTTTATCAGATCCAATTATCAATTTTCTCTATTATATATAGTTTTTTTAAGTACAATTCTCTTATAATTATGTTATTATTTTTGTCATTATTCATTTAACGGTACTCTACATCTCATAGTGCAAGGTTTCCTTTCGATATATTGGTCGGTTCTTTTTTTTTTTTTTTTTTTCTCAGGTAAAAGATAGTGGTATTTATTTATTTATTTTAAGAAAAATTAATTTCAAATAAATTTTTTAAGCAACGTAACTAAAAAGACTACGCATATTAAAAGGTCTCAATCTTTACACTTGTAATGTAAGGACAAAACAAAAATATATAACATAGTTATCATTGTGGCCTTCATAGAGTAGGCTTTTAGGTTTTGTTTTATTGATTTTTCTTTTATAGTACACTAAGAATTTTGTTTTAATTCGTCTTATAGTGACAATGACTTGATGTTTCTAATAAGCTTAGTAAAAAGTAAGAGGAAAATATTAAGTTTTCAAATGAACTAAAAAAAATTATAAACCATTTGTGAGGTTACTAAATTTTTGAGAAAGATATCTTTTTATGGTTTGTTTGAGGCGAGAACTATTTTAAGGCTATAATAATTACTTTTTACTACAGTAAATACTATTTTGTATTTTTCAATTAATTACTATCAACACTATTTCAAAACCTTCATTTGCTATAATATTTATTATTTGCTATAGTTTTTACTATTTTACCTTCATCAATTTTTTTTTGTTCTTTGTTACCGTGTTTACTATTTTCTTCTCAAACTAAAATAGTTTATACCTCAAACACATACTATTATAACCAAAACTAAAATAATCTACCATCCAAATACAAACTATTACAACCTAACTATAATAACCTAGGACTTTAATAAACAACCCCTTGCCCCAAATGCCCTCTTAGTTCCTAGGTTTTGGGTCTAGTTTCTATTTGATTACTAAACTTCAAAATGTTATACTTTAATTCTTATGTTTTGATCAGTTTGGTTTCGATTCAGTCTCAAGTTTCAAAAGGTTATTTTACTTTTGAGATTTGAGTTTTGTTTCAATGATTTCTAAATTTCAAGATTTTACACTTTTAACCTCTTTTTTTTCATTAAATACTAAACTTTAATGTATATTAATTAATTTAAAATAATTATGAAATGAATTAATTTATGAAATACTAAACTTTCTCACACTTAAATCATATGAAGATGAACCAATTGAAAATTTTATATTCAAAGGAACTAAACTCAAACTATACAAACCAAATTAATTGATGGTTAAGAAAAACTACCTAGACCAAATTAATTTATGGATGGTTAAAAAAGCTTTTAGTGTTTCAACCTTTAGAGAAGTTACAATCTAGTATATAAACTTTAATTTGCAACCATTTTAATTTTTTGACTTTCAGTTTTATAGCAATCTATTAGTTCCTAAACTTTAATATACATGTAATAATTTGTCACTATATTTTATAATTTGTAATGATTTAATCATCCCTTCATGAACAATGACACTAATATTTAATGTGATTTTCTTATTTGCATAACTAGAAAAATTTATTAGGGGTCAAATGTATTTATAAAGTTACATTATTATAATGCCAAAGTGAGTACAACTTATCATAGTAATTAATGTGAAAAGCTAAGTTAAGATGTAATAAAAATGAAAGACTAAATTATTTCTTATTTCATGAAACATTAGGGATGAAAGTATTCTTTTAATTATTATTAATTATTTAACAATATTGTGAACAAATTAGTAATTCGACCCATTAATTAAATAAAATTTATTTTCAATTTGCTCACCAAACATATAATAATAATAATAATAATAATAATAATAAACCCCTAAGACTTTGCTCATTGAATCAATTGAATTGTTAAACTAACCATTATATCGATTATAATTATAATTTATCATAAGTGAGTAAATTTAAATAGCAAAAGGAATTATCACATAGTCATTCGTGTAGAGAAAAATGAGAAGATAAGAATTTTTATCCACGTGAAGAAAATGTAATGTTAACAAAAAAAAAAAAGTTTAAAGATATGTTTGGTTTAATATTTTTAGTGTTTAATTTTGAAAATAATTTATTGAAAAAAAATTAAAGTGGTTGAGAATCATTTAAAATAACTTTTGAAATATTTTCAAAGTCTATTTGAACGAATTTAAATAAAATTATTTTTTTAAAAATATTTTTTTCTCTAATCTATCTAAATAGTTCATTAATTTGAAGTTTGAATGCTTTTTTTTTATATATAAAAAATATTAAGTAGTTTTAAAAGTTTTGTCCAAAACTCAAATCTTCTTTTCTCCACTTAATATGTTATTTACATAAAAATGATAAAGTATCAAACATAGAGAAGTATAAATGCTCCACATTATTGTGGAATTAATTTAGATCCACCAATAAAAGGAGAAAGATTGAGGGTCAACTTAATTATTTTATTTATTTATTTATTTTCATCCACTACCAATAAAAGGAGAAATGTCTTTTTTATAAGGATAAATAATATTTAATGGTGGATGTTATTTGAAATTTGAGATCTAACTCGTAAGATACATATTTTCGATTAAGAGATTAAAGACTTAATTTTTCATTTTTAAATATTTTATTTTTATACGTGTATTTATAATAATTTTAGAATTGAGAATTCAAACTTACAAGGAAGATGATAGGGTTATGTGTACTTTGTCCTAGTTGAAAGTGTGTTATATGTGTGTGTGGTTGGTGTTAACCTTAAGTGGAGAGAATGGTCCATTCATACCATTTGTAGCAGTATTGATTTGGAGTTTGAGGCAACAAGAAGTCAGTAGAACAATAATAACAATAATTAATTAGTTACCATAAAAAATAGTATAATCTCTAAAAAAAAATTATAATATCAAAGTTTTCTTATATTTTAATCATGAGTTAATTCATTAGTCAAGAGGCCGGTTTAGTTTGAATCCTTCCATCCACTAAAAAAGAATTAAACTATCCCAAATTATCTTTTGTATCTTTAATTATGCCTCTAGCTAGAACGATGGGGTGGGAGACTGAACTCTAGGTACGGAGGCCACTCCAATACCACTATACCAAACTCACATAATGATTTTATACTATTACACTTTAAATATAAGTAGTAGTTCCAAAAAAATTAATACAAAATAAATCTCGATATCCTATGTAAAAACATTCTTGACCTAGCACCCCAATCATCCTTTAAACCTCTCCACAACAAAGTTTCAACAAAAAATTAAAAAGCAAGAATAATAAAAGAAATAGTAAAAAAAAAAACAAACTACATACTTTCAAGGAGCTTTAACCGAAAAGAAACATTAACTTTGAAATGAAGTCTCTAAACAAAAAAAAAAAAAAGAAAAGTATGTGAATAAATAATCATAAAAGTCCATCTAAGGGAACAACCTCAAATTATACAATAAGATCCAAATAAAATTTTTTTCACCCATATACAAACTTTAATTTTGATTCAAGACAAAATGACACCCCCCATCCTGGTTAAAGACAATCAAAAGAGCACAAAAAAGAAAAGAAATGGAGAGATTACAAGAAATCCATACTAAAATCTCGCAATTCATTAACATAGAGAACATGATTCATATCTGAAATGTAAAATTTTATTGTTCAATAAACTCAATAGGACAAGAATCGTAAAGTTGGCTTCAAATCAAATCATACTATAAGATAAGAATCAAACTTTAATTACAAGCAAGATACTCAAAAATAAAGTCCAAACCAAACTTTAATCACACAAATAACCTCCAACTACAATTAAATAAATTACAATTTCTATCACTTTAGTCAAAAAGTAGTCTCTAATTGAACATAAGTTATATAAATAACATTCAAATCGCTCTTTTAATCTCTCAAATAACAAAATTTCAACTTAAAAAAAAAAAAAAAGAAGCAAGAATCTACCTACCGAGCTTAACTAAGAAGATCAAAATCAAGCTAAGAAGGGATTTTCTTAACAAAAGCAACAAATCGTCGTAATCTTATGTGACTTCATTGCAAGTATACTACGGCCAATTGAATTTTCGTTACAAAAATTATAGAGAATTTCTATTTTATCGAAACTTGTTAGCGTCAAATTTATGTTTCGTCGTAACATTTATAATCAATTATATTTTCGTCATAGAACTTGTGACTAAAGTTTTTTCGTTAAAACTATTTAACTTGTAGGGTAGATTTTGAATTTTTTTCATTTTGACCTAATTTAAATTTTAAAATGGTTCCCGTAAGAAGATTTTTATGTTAAAATATGAATGGTAATTGAACTATAGTTGATGGGTAAAAATTAAAAGATATTCATGATATTACTTTACTTGAAACATTATTATAAATCAACATGACAGTTGATATGTAAAAATTAATTTTGTGATTATTCTCTAAGTTATGATAATGATATTTTTAGAGTTTGAAATAATGACAATAATAATTTTTAATCTTTTTATACATGATCGTAAGTAGATTAGTGTAATTTAATTATATGGGTTAAAGTGTATTTATTATTTCTGTTATTTTCATACTATATTAGATTTACAATTTATTTTTGTTTAATCTAAATTACTATATATAAGTTTAAAATAAATAATGGTTATACAAAATTGACAATAAAATAAATAATGGTTACACAAAATTGACAATGCTTTCAGAAAAATCACATGTGACATGAAATAAAAATAGTATTCAATAAATTTCAATTTTAAACTAAAAAAAAGCATACTAACGTATTTGATAAAATTAATATGACATTGTATATTCTAGCTATTAATAATTAAAGTAGACATATTATTTGAATTATGTATTGATATTTTATATCAAAATTACTAAGATAATTACTTCAAATTTTATAGGCTTTAATTGAAAATAAACCATATTTCCATCTAAATTATCTAATAAAAGTTGAAAAAATGTTATTAAAAATTGAAAAGTGAAAAGACATGAAAGGAATAATATATTTATACTTTTTTTTTAAATAATAACTAGAGAGAATATATTTATTTATTTCATTTTTTTTTGGCAGAAGTTGAAATAAAAAAGTTAAGATTTTAAATGAATATCATATCTACCAAACTGCAAAAGGTTAAGATTCTCCCACAATTGTTTTTCACTCCCAATCCAAACCTAAATCAATAAAAAATTTATGAGGGAACAGATTTGTAAAAATATATTAGTATTAAATGGAAATTTTGAAATTTGTAAATCGTTAGCGATCAAGATGGCATATTTTTAAGAAAGTTAAATTGTTAATATCAATTGATTCCAATTTATAATAAATTAAAAAGTGATTCTTAATAGATGAATAAATAATTGGACAAATTGCAAAAACTACCACTAAAGTAAATGGTGATAATAATTACACATCTAAACTTTCAATTTTAAAAATTAGACCCTCTGATTTTAAAAGATGTAAAAATTGGATCCCAAAACTTTCAAGAATAAAAATTTAACCTTCAAACTATGATAAATGTAATAATTAAACCCATCTTACACAATATTTCTCATATATTTCTTATTTCTCTTTCTAATTTCACTCTCTACCTTCCCCTTTCAAGTTTCATCTATGGTCATTTCCTTCTCCTTCAATCATCCACTTTCCCGTTGGCGATCTCTCATTAATTTTTCGTTAGGACATTTTGCCACGATAAACCAGTATCTTAAGGCATATCGTTTTTTTCTTTTTTTGAAAGATATTGATAGGTTGAGGGATCAGGAAGCGTACCCAGACATCTCAACTAGGTTGAAACATCCTTAGTGCCTTTATCACATCCCGGTCCAAAAGGAAACATATCATAGATGGAAGGGAAATATACAAGGCGCATGAGTTAAAGTACGATAAAAAAAAAAAAAGAAAGGAAAGAGGCTAGAGAAAAGTCTTTCAATTGAGAGTTATACAAGAATGCATCATAATTGTAAAATAACTTAAATCTAGTACTCCATAAAACAGCAAGACTGATGAGATATCCCATAATTGGCCCAACATGATGGCTTTCTCATTAAATATTCTTCTATTACGTTCCAGTCGAAGAGTCCAGAGGCAAGCACCAAGGTGTGCGGAAGGGGGATGGTAGAAGCAGAGTTAAAGGATGGACCAGAGGTGCTACAAAAAAAAAAAGTTGTGATAAGAAACACTCATTTTTTCGTGCAATCCAGATAATTATAATGTCCTGCAGTTCTATGTAACGTTGTAAAGTTTGTTTAACTCTTTCCATAGTTTCATTATGTTCTTCCCCAACGATTCGGGGAGTTAAGGAGAGAGAGTTAAAAGGCCATATCGTTTATTTCAAAAACAACCCATTTCCTTCAACTTATCAAAATCAACTGTTTTAGTATTTTAATACTAGAGAAATAATTTTTACTAACGTTTTGGGATTCAATTCTTACACATTTAAAAGTTTGAGGTTAATTTTTAAAATTGAAAATTTAATGATGTAATTATTGCCACCATCGTACTTCAAGAGTAGTTTTTGCAATTTACTTGAAGTCAAGGCACAATCAAAACACAAAAATACTACTAAAGGAATTAAGAGGAATACATTAACAAAAAAATACAAACCAAATACATAGAATAGACATATACTACTCAACGAAAAAGATCCCAAGAAGATGAACCCTATTTGAGTCCCTTCAATAGAAGCCACGAGCTAACCGAGAACAACAAAATTAACGGAATGATGGTATAGAGGGACCCTTTATAGGGGTCCAAATGAAAAGTAGCCCCAAGTTTCAGAACAAATTAATTTTAGTCTACTAATGTCAATATTTTGTGAAATTACTACTTTAACCCTTCTTTCTTCTTCTTCATTTTGCAATTTCATTTTTTTTTTCTGTGTTTTTTCTTCTTTCTTCTTCTTCTTCTTCTTCTTTTTTTTTTCTTCGTTTCTTCCTTCGCTTTTTTTTTTTCATTTCTTTTTCTAACTATTTGTTTTTTTTTTGGTCATGTGCCTCATCTTCTTCTTCCATTTTTTCTGCATCATTCTTCTTCTTCTTCTTTGTTCTCCAATTTTTTTCTTTTCATTCTTTGTTTTGCAGTTTTTTTTCAAGCTAGAGGAAGAATCTTAACAAAGAAAAAAATTGAAGAAAAAAATTATTGTTGTGTCTGATAAAGAACAAAAAAAAAATGAGTAAAAAACTAGAATGAGAAGCTAGAGGTAAAAGCGAAAAGCGAGAGGAAGAATCTGAACAAGGGAAAAAAATCGAAGAAAAAAATTTCAATTGTGTCTTATAAGGCACAAAGAGAAGGAGTGAGAAACGAGATGAAGGAACGAGAATTTGTTTGAGCACCAAGCCCTCATGCACGGTTTGGGAACAAGATGGTACTTTTACACGTGGTTGACATAAGCAAAAGGCTATTTTTCGAGCAAATTTGAATCTTGGGCCTTCCGTACAAAAACTCCAAAGCTAACCACCCAATGAGCGTGTAAGGTAACACTATGAACACAAAGATTAAGTTTGCACCAAATATGATAGACAATAGCATATCAAACGATTCTCTCAAACCTTACACGACAAAACGATGACCTGCATTAGAGTGAAAAATTCAATTAAACTCGATATTCCAATGAGTGGTCATGTGGGAATATTAAAGTTTTATTTGTTTGATTAAGTTAGGTATTGTCACTCCCATATAATTTAGACTCCGTTTGGTAACCATTTGATTTTTGTTTTTATTTTTAAAAATTAAACCTATTTCATACACATTTCTTATAATGATTTGCATCTTTTTTTAAGTACATTGGTTGAATTCTTAGCCAAATTTCAAAAATATAACCAACTTTTGAAAGCTACTTTTTTTTAGTTCTCAAATTTTAGCTTAGTTTTTTTAAACGATTAGTGAAAAGTAGATAACAAAGGAAGATATTTAGAGGCAAAAGTAGTATGCATAGGCTTATTTTTCAAAAATAAAATGATTAAAAAAAGCCTTAGTTATTCCAGTGCAATCTTTACTTATTACTCTAGCTTACTTATTACTCTTATCTTTGGATTCTATAGTGGAAAGCACACGTTTATTTTATTTTATGTTCTAGTACATAAATTAGATTCGAGTGAAAAACAGAACTCAAATTTGTTGTTGTTTTTTTTTTTTTTTTTTTTTTTTTTTTTTTTTTTTTTTATGAAAAGAATCCACTTTTTAATTAAAAGCTATTCTCTCAATTTCTCTAATTTCTTCCATTTCTCTCTCATAAAATTCAAAGATTGAATTGTAAAAAAAAAAAAAAAAAAAAAAATCAAAGATTTAGAACTGAAATATTCACAAATATTCGTATATTTTAAACTTAAAAAAAGGAAGAAAAAAAAAAAGATGATAAGGACGTTTAGGTAATTAGATCCAGCAAAGAACTCAAATTTCCTTTGTTTAAATATTATCTTTGTTGTGAATTTGAGGAGCACAACGTCAACATGGATACCAGTAACATATAATATTAAAAAGAATATAATATAATATATACTAAATCAATAAAAAAATATAAAATATGAAAATTTCTCAAGATTCTCCACTTTCTCAAAATTCATGGATTTTGCCCAATGTATGTGTCTTAAAAGTCCACAAATAACAACTTATTTATAGGGATTTTGGCAAGTAAGATGTGACACATTTGGATATCAAGCACAAATTGTTGTATGAAATATGGCCAACATATGTGGTAATAGAAGGAGAAGATTTGACTTTTGACACTAAGCTTGGGCATATGTCTAACACATATTATAATATTTATAATTCTCCCCCTTAGATGCCCATTATATATATGACATATGCCTCACTAAAACCTTAGTAGGAAAAATCCAATGGGAAAAAACCCTAGTGAATGAAAAAGAGTACACATTTCATATAATATATACTCCTAAAAGAATACAATATATTTACTCCTCTCATGAAAATATCACTAAAGATCCCCGACTCGTCGTATTCTAATGTTGTGCACTAATTTTTCAAAGGTTGCGATTGGTAATAATTTTGTAAATAAGTCTGTCAGGTTATCCTTCAAACAAATTTGTTATACAGTGGTGTCACCATTTTTTTCAAGATCATGAGCGTAGAAAAACTTTGGTAAAATATCTTTGTTCTATTTTCTTTAATATATCATTATTTTATTTGGGATATGCATGTTGTGTTGTTTTCGTATAATATTGTTGGAAGATTTTTATTAAAAGACAAGCCACATGTTTCATGATTGTGCTGAGTCATTGATCTTAGCCATACACATTCTCGATTAGCCTCGTGAATTGCAAGAATTCAGCATGATTTGAGAAAATGACCATTATGGTCTGTTTCATCGATCCTCATGATATAGCAGTTCCTCCACATGTGAATAGATACCTATTTGAGATATAATTTTGTGTGGAGCAGATAAATATCTGAAATCTACATAACCAACTAGATTAAAA
Source organism: Benincasa hispida (assembly GCF_027475165.1). Classification (NCBI taxonomy): domain Eukaryota; kingdom Viridiplantae; phylum Streptophyta; class Magnoliopsida; order Cucurbitales; family Cucurbitaceae; genus Benincasa; species Benincasa hispida. The sequence goes on along the minus strand of NC_143479.1, from coordinate 5,476,271 downwards.
TTTAATTTATTTGAAAATAAAACAATATCGATCATTCCTTAGAGAAGAACTATATCTAGCTGATTAATTTACTAAAAATGCAATATCTGGTCGTGTATTATTAGCAAGATACATAAGTGCACCAATTGCATTTAGATATGGTACTTAAGAACTAAGAAGTTCTTCATTATCGTTTTGAGGTCGAAATATATCTTTCTTTATATCCAATGAACAGACTTCCATTGGAATATTTAATGGATATGCTTTGTCCATATAGAACCTTTTCAGAACTTTTCCTGTATATGTTGACTGATAAACATATATCCCATTGACTAAATGCTCAATTTGCAAACCAAAATAAAATTTTTTTTCTGAGATCTTTCATCTCAAATTCTTTCTTAAGATATTCTACTACCTTTGAAAGCTCTTCAGGAGTTCCAATTATATTTAAGTTATCGACATATATAGTTATAATTGCAAATCCTAACTATGATTTATTTATAAAGAAATACAAACATATTGAATTATTTTGATATCCTTCTTTCCACAAATATCCACTCAAACGATTGTACCACATTCATCCTGATTGTTTCAATCTATATAGTGATCTCTAGAACTTTATTGAATACTATTCCCGAGAATTTTATTTATATGTTTTAGGAACCTTGAATCTTTCTGGGATTCTTATATAAATATCGTTATCAAGAGTTACATATAAATATGTCGTGACTACATCCATAAGATGCATATCCATACTTTCATACATAGTTATGCCAATTAAATATCTTAGTGCAATTGCATCCACCAATGCCAATTAAATATCTTAGTGCAATTGCATCCACCATCGAAGAATATGTCTCCTCATAATTAATATCAAGTCTTTGTGAAAAATCTTGTGCAACTGATGTGTTATTTTACGTGATGAAATAATGGAATGAAATAAGGTGATGGGAATGCATTGAGCAACAAGTTTTCTCAACAGAATCCAAGTATAAATTCCACTGAGTTTCCTGATAAGTCCAGGGTCGAACTCAGGGACTAGGGAAAACAGTATGCGGTGATAATTTTCTAGAAGACTTTGCAGTAACAAGTAAATCAAATAGTTGTTTGGATTGTTGTTTGCGGTATAAAATAAATGTATGCGGCGGATTTGAGAAAAGATCGATTATGCGGTAGATACACTGAGTATGTAGTGGAACGAGTTGAGAAGGTCTTTAGCTAGCGTTTCGTGGGAATGCGTCAAACTATGCGATCATGCTACACTCATGCGACAGCAAATCATTTTTCAATGTAAATGCGGTGCTCCTAGTTCTAGGATGCATGTGTTGAATGCAATAGTGTCCATAGGGCTTATTCCTAAGTCTCTACTCTTTTCTATGCGATGATGCAAGATGCACACAAAGACAAGATGACCGCACACAATCATATCCTATCTCTAGGATGCATGTGATGCGTTAATAGCAAACAGTGTTTATTCCTAAGCTCCTATCTCTTGATTATGCGTTCTAATCTGGCTCTCCCGAGCCTAGATTCTAACCTGGCTTTTCTAAGCCTAGATTCTATCCTTAGACTACCCTTCTGAGTATCTCTAACGGACGAATGATGCATACATAATACAAGATAATCTCATAGAATGAAGATCCCCAATTAAACTTGCTAAGTGCTTCTCAACCCATTCGACAAATTTAACTACTCATGCGTAATAAACAGAGAGTGAACAGATATAAAAAAGTAGATTCCATTTCTATAGATAAGTTTAAGTACAAAATGACAATGGAAGATAAGGATAGAGAGCCTGGTAGCAATCCCTTGCTTCCCAAGGCTTTTACACAGTTAACTCTATTCTGTTCAAAAGATATTCTTGCTTCCGCAGAAGTTGGCACTCTCTCTGATCTCGACGCTTCCGACACTCTTCCAAGTTCACCGGAACGATCTCTCGGTACAATCTCGCTTCTCTCACTTCCACCTTAAAATACAAGAAAAACTAAGAACAAGGCTATTCTATCAAAGGAAAAATTCTCTAACTATCTGAACTTCTTTACTGAAGGTTGCCCTCGGTATTTATAGAGCTTCGGGTTGAAAGGCGTCTTCTCTCTTATGATTGCACTGATGGGATGACATTAATTCTCTGTTTGATGCGCTGAATATTTGTCACCAAAAAGTTGAGTGTACTTGCTACAGTAGTTTGTTAGCGGCTTGTCAACTTAATTCGGACTCGACCATCATCAGCTTTCTGTCCCATCATGATTTATTATACTTTTCACCCAGATGCGCCCACCAAGTTGCGGTAGCTCTATACGGCAATCCTTCTTGAGCAGATGTTTGCGAGCACAAATCACCGCAAAGCCTTGCAGTAATGCTGCGCTCGACCATTGCTTTCTCGTGATCGTATTTTCCACCTTGTGTCAACGCATATTCTGCATTAAAAATACAAAAGTTAACTATTTTCATACGATGAACACTTGCGACTACAATGTCATAAACTTACTGCTTTTTGGACGCAATCTTATATCTTTTATAACACAAACTTGCATTGTTTAATAACTTAGTACCGTAATAATGTGCATTTCTGCCCGTTATTAGCAACTAGTCTTTCTTTATATCTTGTGACTAAAGGAACTCGTTTTAAAGAGATCCTTGAACGGAAGTGGATCATCCAAATTCCATTTTGATTGAAAAGCTAAATTTATAGTAAACATACAGTATATGAATTCATAAACAAACTACAACATGCTTTTTATAAATAAATAGGGTTCAAAAGATACTACCTTTGAAGAACTTTTCTTCTTGTAAATCCCTGGAATGATCATGAATCTTGAACTCAACAAAAAAACATGAAGAACCTTTTTAAGAACTTCTCGAACCAAAACAAACGCTACCACAGGGAGCCTTGAGTATTCTCAAGGTGAGAGTCTAGGAGTGGTGTGCTTCGACTATTTTGGTTTGGAGGGATTATTTTAGTTTAGAAGAGGAAGAAGATTGAGAACACATAACGTTTCCGTTCTTTCATCGTATAGAAAACTTGCAGTCATGTAGTGTTGTCTAGAAGAAAAGAAAACTATTTTCTTTTATTCCATTTTCCACAAAAATCCAATTAACCCCACAAAGGTGGTTGGAGAGAAATTAGGAATTATTATCCAAAATAATAAAATTAATATAAATAAATATGATAACTAACTTATCATATCTTATTTATATTAAACTATAAGTTATATCAAATATAACACATAACTTATAGTTTTAATATTGTATCATATGTAGTTCATTTTCTCTATTTTATGACATTTAATATAAATATACAACTATAAATCTCATTCATAGAAAATATATTTGAATCTCATTAAAATATTTATTTCCTCCAATTAAACTATAATGTATCAAATACATTATAACAGTTATATCATATATAATTGAATCAATATAATTATATTATATATAATTAAAATCCCTTTTATTAATTTGAACAATTCAAATTAACCCAAAAACTTTTTCTCAACTAAATCCTTCTGAGCTACCAAGGGGACCTTATGAACCTGTAGCTTGAAGCTCCAACAGTACATGAATAATTAATTAAACTCTTTAATTACATTATCCACCATCCTTTAACTGTCGAACACTCCACTAAAGGCCAATAGCTGCACTCTTCGCACTACAAATATATTTCTGTGTCCATTAGATATAACCAATCAACAGTACGATGACCCTTCACAAATTGCTCGTAAGTACAGTTGGGCCAAATTATCGTTTTGCCCCTATAGTTACACCTAACATTTTAAGTACCACTAATTCCTCTAATGAAAAACAGATCATAGTTCTACTATGACTAAACCCCTTTTGGGCTAGGAAAGGGTGTAGCGTCACATTGTTCAAGACTCGAAATCAGCCCTTAAGGGAGTAATTTATCTACTTACCCCTGCTTCGAGGAAGGAGTGAATTCCATCTTGTGTAGTTGTGTTCCCAGCTCTTCAATCAGACGAATCCGCAAAATGGTAGGCTTGTGGAGTCGGCGATCTAGCCACTCTCATCCGTACAAATCAAAGGATTGTCCTCATAGGCAGGAGTTCAACACTCACTTAGGATTAAGGTCATATTACCTATGGTCATTCTAGTGAAATGAAAGTCTCTATTATGAACGGTGTTATATAATGAGACGAAACATTTTTTGGTCTGATCTTATACAAACTCTTTTCTATAAAATATTCCCGCTCGCAAGTCTAATACATGAATGATCACGATTAGATCATTTGTAGCACTTTACAATAATTGTAACACCTACAAAGCGGGCCATACTCGTAGTATCACTAGGATAAGGTACCCAACCTTATCCATCTACTACAGACCATTTAGGTTATCAGTTAAACATGATCCACTTGTATGTCTCCACATACATTTTAAAGTTACAACGATAACCTTGGATGTTAGTTTATTGGTTTGTGGTTAATGCATCTAAAATATCACATAGTTTATAGACAAAGTGAATAAAAATATCATATATTATTAATCACATAAGAGTTTGTTCGTACAAAGTTTACAAACTATAGAACCCTATGAGATTTAGGGTATCAACCCCAACAATCTCCCACCCCCTAAACTGATTTGACGAGGAATCCATTCTCGCGAACAAACACATGTCTTAAAGCGAGTGGGGTGTATAAGATAATAAAATATAAGTACACCTAACAGTAAGCTAGGGCATAACAAGCTCAATACAAGATCTCCCAGTTGCCTTAGTCCAGCCGTGGTCTATGCCATAAACCCATACTCTACAAGTAACCCTCAAACACTATAGCCGTAAGGACCTTTGCAAACGGATTAGCAACGCTGTGCTCTGAAGCTATCTTCGTGACAATCACGTTCCCTCAATGCAGAATCTCTTAATAACGGGCAGAAATGCATGTTATTACAGCGCAAAGTTATAGAACAATGTAGGATTGCGATAGTCAAAATATACAATATTGCATCCAAAAGTATTAAGTTCACAACATTGCGATTACAGGCGTCCATCGCATTAAAATAGCTAACTTATGTACTTTTGTGCAGAAAATGAGTTGGTGCAAGGTGGAAATGCAATCCGAAGAAATTAACGTCCGAGCGCATTAAGAGATTGCAATCGCAAGGAAAAGAAATCATTTTCGCTCACAAAAATCTGCTCAAGAAGGTGGCCACATAGAGCCGGTGAATCAAGGTAGGCGCATCTAGGTGAAAGCTTAATAAATCATGATGGGACAGAAAGCTGATGATGATCGATTCCGAATTAAGTTGACAAGCCGTTAACGACCTACTGTAGCAAGTACACTCAACTTTTCTGTGACAATTATTCGGCACATCAGACAGAGAATTAATGCCATCCCATCAGTGCAATCATAAGAGAGAAGAAGCTTTTCACCCTGAAGCTCTATAAATACCGCAGACCACCTTTAGTGAAGGAGTTCGTTCAGTTAGTGAGTTCACCCAGATCTTAGAGTTTGGATAGTTTGCCTTGTTCTTAGTTTTCTTATACTTAGAAGGGGGAAGCAAGAGAAGGGAAAAGACGCCAGAAGATCGTCCTAGTCAGCTCGAGAGAGAACCCAGGGAGCGTGGAAAAATAGAGAGAGGGCCAGCTCTTGCGAGAGCAAGAATATCTTTTGAGTAGAGTAGAGAAGAACAGTGTAAAAGCCTTGAGAAGCAAGAAATTATTACCAGGCTCTTTATTCTTATTCCGCATTATCATTCTGTACTTCGATTATATATATATAGAATGGAACTTTCTTTTCTACATCTGTTCACTCTTTGTAAATTACGCATGAGTAGCTAAATCTATCGAATGAGTTGAGAAGTACTTAGCTAACATAACCTAGGATTTTCATTGCATGCGATCATCTTGTCTTATGTTGCACCCATCACCTTTTAGGGCTACTCGAGAGAGAGTCTAAAGAAAGAACCTAAGACTTGAGAGAGCTGGGTTAGAATCTAGACTTGAGAGAGCAAGATTAGATCTGCATAAGCTAGAGATAGATACTTAGAGAAAAGCTCTGTTTGCCATCATGCATCACATGTACCCTAGAGATAGGTTAGGTGAGTATGCAGTCGCCTTGTATATATGTGTGTCATTCATCATCGTATAGACAAGAGTAGATGCTTAAACGAAGGTCCTATAAACACCATCACATACATCGCATGCATTCTAAAACTAGTAGCCATAGCATTTACATTGAGAGATGACTTGCTGTTGTATGTGTGTAACATGACCGCATAACATGAACGCATTCTTAGGAAGTGTTAGCTAAATCCCTTCTTAACCCTTTCCCCGCATACTCATCGCATCTTTCGTATTATTTACTTTTTTCTCAAATCCGCTGCATAGATTTCATACTTTAAACAACTAACCAACCAATGCATTATTTTATTTGTTACCACAAAGTGATAAAAAATTACCATCGCATAATGTTTTCCTTAGTCCCTGTGTTCGACCCTGGGCTTACCAGGCAACTCAATAGGATTTATACTTGGATTTTGCTGAGAAAACTTGCATGCTCAATGCATTTTCCACCAGCACATACTTTTCCATTATTTCATCACATAACAACACGCATCAAGTGTTTGGCGTTGTTGCCGGGGACTTCGGCAATACATTGTACTAACGGTAATTTCTTGATTTTCTTTGCAGCTTTAAATCTCTGGCGAATTACGACCTAGAGATTGAAAGAACGTTCCGACGAAGATTGAGAACCAATCGCCAATAACAACAAGACAGAACTCCAAGAATGGTGGAACAACCAGAAGAGAGGGTCGCAAAAGCAAATAATATAATGACCAACCCCATCCTCCTAGCGAATGACCGCAATAGACCCATTCGGTACTATGCATCGCCCAACCTATATGATTTCTCCCTAGGAATCATGAGGCTAGCGCTAGAAGGATCGAGGTTTGAAATGAAACTGGTTATGTTGCAGATGATTCAAACGGCCGGACAATTTGGTGGAAGGGGTGGCGATGATCTGCATGCAATGAAAATTCTCCACCGAGGAGGTTCACTAATGTTGTTCTCATTTTCCTTATGCGATCAAGCAAGGAAATGGGCTTATTCTCTCGAACCAGGGGAGATAACATCATGGAACAAGTAGTGGAAAAATTCATGAAGAAATACTTCCCTCCAACAGAGAACGCAAGAAGGAGGAAGTTAATTATGAATTTTGAACAGGATATTGACGAATCACTCAACGACGCTTGGGCGAGGTTTAAGATGCTGGTAAAAGATTGTCCACATAACGGCTTACCAGACTGCTTACAAATGAAGATCTTCTACCAAGGATTAAACCCTACATCGCAGACGGCTACCAATGTGGCAGCAGCTAGTGGTCTGCTTGATAAAACTTACGATGAGACGAAAAATATACTTGATCGCATTTCAAAAAATCACGAAGACTGGAGAGAAAGCGATCAAAGATTAAGAATTAAAGACAGTGGCATGAACAACGGGGCCATCGCATCCTTTCAGAATCAAATGACTGCGATGATGAGTTTGATACAAGGCATCACAATTAATAGCATAGGAACACAAAAAGGGCAGGTCAACACAATTTCTCAAACGACCACAAGTTGTGTCATCTGTGGAGAAGCATATCTGATGGAAGAATGCCCAGGAAATCTGCAGTCAGTATGCTTCATAAAGAATAACCCCTATTCCGATCGTACAATCCCGGGTGGAGAAACCACCCCAATTTTGCGTGGAAAAATCAACAACAAAGCTTTCAACTGGTGGCGAAAAAGGATGGGCCACCAGGATTTTTCCCGTGAACAAACGGCCAGACGCATAACCAAGTCAGTAGTTCGCAGGCACCACAATCTTCATGCTTAGAGAGCTTCCTGAAGCAGTACATTGAGAAGAATGAATCAGTGCTTCAAAATCAAGCAACGTCCATCCGAAATCTCAAAATTCAGCTACGACAGATTGCGGGCGAACTCAAAAATAGGCCGCAAAGAGCGTTGCCGAGCTCAACTGAGCTCCCTCGCAACTCTGGGGGTACAGGAAAGGAACAATACTTAGCAGTCTCTTTACTAAGCAAAAAAATGATAGCGAAATAAGGGGAGGAACCCATCACGAGCAACTTGAATGCGGTGACAACCGAGGACCCGTTGACATATAATTCAGAAGAGCCCGAAAAGATGAACCCAGAAGTTGCGTCCACCTCCAAGCCTCTAGAGCATGAGATAGAAGAAGTCCAACTACCACCATTCCCGCAAAGATTGAAAAAGAAACAGAAGGATAAAGATAAGATCACTACAGAGGAAGTAACATAAAATACGACGATCCCACAAAAAATGTGCGACCCAGGAGTCTTCATGATACCATGCTCAATTGGAGGGGTCAACATTGGTCAAGCACTATGTGATCTTGGGGCAAGTATAAATGTAATGCCATTATCAATCTTCAAACGATTGAATATGGACAAATTCACGCCCATGATGGAAACTCTCCTACTTATGGACAAATCCCGGATACATCCCCAGAGAGAGTTGAAAGATGCCGCAATCTCGATTGACAAATTCACCTTGCTGGCAAACTTCATCATTCTAGACTATAAAGCGGACGAAGATGCACCCATCATATTGCGCTCAAATTGATGTGCACAAGGGGGAGATCGTGATGAACGTTAACAAGGAAAAGCTCTGGATTAAGGCAATCAAGATCCCAGAAGACTGAGAAAAGAAGGAAAAGTCGCCGTGGATGTAAAAAGTCTAGATTGAAATAAGCATTCCCTGCATTACTATGCGACTCAAACTCATCAGGGATGCAATCCTTTTGGAATATCCTCTTTTTATATCAATGCTTCATGAACTTTCATTACCTTGCTTTTATCTGTTATTGTATGTTTTTTTTGTTAACTTTGTTTTGTTATTTGACCCTCTCAATGTTTTCTTTGCAACGATCGTGGTGAACGATTGCGGAGGCGCTACACGAAAGACGCACTGAGCTTATTCCGTCACTGCAATCGAAGAAAGCAGTTCGTTGCAAAAAAGGATGCATTCACAATTAATGTGGGCGACAACGCAAATTTAGGGGTTGTATCTTTCCTTGACTTCGTTATATCCAAATTTTGCTCTATTGCATCGCATTTTAATTTTGAAAATTTTATCATTGTATCCTCTTTGGTTGGTGTAATCATTTAACACTGATTAATTTAGTGAGTCACCGCATTATTTCTCCTTGCCAATTATGATTTCAATGATGAAACACATGCCTTTATTTTTTTCATATATACTAGAGTCAAATTAATTTTAGGATAGTCAACTCATGAAATATTTCTAGAAGTTAATGGTCTGCTAGCTTTCTTACAAACTCACTTTTTACAAAACTTCCTAAGCACATCGCATGACTTCTTTCAATCTTTCAACAATAGGGACATTGCCGCGTTTTAAATTGGGGGTGCGGTATTCATTTTCAACCTTGCTATTTTTAGGATTCTAAAAAAAAAATCATCATAACGTTGCGATCGGATCCTACTCGTAGTTGGATGCTCGCATTACACACGTGGGGGCAAGCCAAAACGAAGGTAGGAATCGTGATCAACACATATATAAATGTTCGCAACTCCGCTGCCAAATGGGCATGAGTTTAGACTGAGAAAGAGCGCTTCGCTCGTAGTTGGATATCTGCATGACACACGTGGGGGAAAGCCAAAACGAAGGCTAGGCACTTGGATCAGCGCAAGGTCATAGAAAAAAAAAAAGAAAAAAAAATGTCGAAAATACGCAGGGATTAAAATCATTTGAAAATAGCCCAGTTGGAAATTTTTTTTTTTGTGAAATAAATCATGCGATGCCTTGGAATCTAGTAAAGTCTTTTTGAAGTTTAAACTTGCGGTCTCTAAATTTTAGAAATATTTTAAGAGGCCTAGATAAAAATTAAGGAGATTTTGGTGCATAGGATTTAAATAAGGCATCCGTGAGAGATCTAGGAAAGAGAAGGCGATCGACTTTCTAGAGAAAATCTTTAGCTTATGCTTGAGGACAAGCATTGTTTTAAATTTGAGGGTGTGATAACGGAAAAAATGCACCTTATAAAGCGCAAAGTTATAAAACAATGCACGATTACGATGGTAAAAATATACAATATTGCGTCCAAAAGCATTAAGTTCACAACATTGTGATCGTAGGCGTCCATCACATTAAAACAGCTAACTTATGTATTTTTGTGCAGAAAATGTGTTGACGCAAGGGGGAAATGCGATCCGAAGAAATTAACGTCCGAGCGCATTAAGAGATTGCGACCATAAGGCTATGCGATCATTTGCACTCGCGAAAATCTGCTCAATAAGGTGGCCGCATAGATCCGGCACATCAAGGTGGGCACATCTTGGTGAAAGCTTAATAAATCATGATGGGACAGAAAGCTGATGACGGTCGTTTTCGAATTAAGTTGACAAGCCGTTAATGACCTACTATAGCAAGTACACTCAACTTTTCGGTGACAATTATTCCGCGCATCAGACAGAGAATAAATGCCATCCCATCAGTGCAATCATAAGAGAGAAGAAGCTTTTCACCCTGAAGCTCTATAAATACCACAGACCACCTTCAGTGAAAGAGTTCGTTCAGTTAATGAGTTCGCTCAGATCTTAGAGTTCGGATAGTTATCCTTGTTCTTAGTTTTCTTATACTTAGAAGGCGGAAGCGAGAGAAGGAAAAAGACGCCGGAAGATCTTCCTTGTCAGTTTGAGAGAGAACCCAGGGAGTGTGGAAAAATAGAGAGAGGGCCGAGTCTTGTGAGAGCAAGAATATCTTTTGAGCAGAGTAGAGAAGAACAGTGTAAAAGCCTTAGGAAGCAAGAAATTGCTACCAAGCTCTTTATTCTTATTCCGCATTGTCATTCTGTACTTCCATTATATTATAGAATGGAACTTGCTTTTCTACATCTGTTCACTCTCTATAAAATACACATGAGTAGCTAAATCTATCGAGTGGGTTGAGAAGTACTTAGCTAACATGACCTAGGATTTTCTTTGCATGCGATCATCTTGTTTTATGTTGCACCCATCACCCTTTAGAGCTACTCGAGCGAGAGTCTAAAGAAAGAACCTAAGACTTGAGAGAGCTGGGTTAGAATCTAGACTCAAGAGAGCAAGATTAGATCTGCATAAGCAAGAGATAGAGGCTTAAAGATAAGCTTTGTTTGCCATCATTCATTGCATGTACCCTAGAGATAGGTTAGGATAGTATGCGGTCGCCTTGTGTATGTGTGTGTCATTCGTCATCACATAGACAAGAGTAAAGGCTTAAACGTAGGTCCTATAGACACCATTGCATACATCGCATGCGTTCTAAAACTAGAAGCCATAACATTTACATTGAGAGATGACTTGTTGTTGTATGTGTGTAGCATGATCGTATAACATGAACGCATTCTTAGGAAGTGTTAGCTAAATACCTTCTCAATCCGTTCGCCGCATACTCATCGCATCTTTCGTATTATTAACTCTTTTCTCAAATCCACCGCATAGATTTCATACTTTAAATAACCAACCAACCAACACATTATTTTATTTGTTACCACAAAGGGATCTAAAAATTACCATCGCATACAATTTTCCTTAGTCCCTATATTCGACCCTGAGCTTACCCGACAACTTCGTAGGATTTATACTTGGATCTTGCTAAGAAAACTTGCATGCTCAACGCGTTTTCCACCAGCGTATACTTTTCCATTATTTCATCATATAACAACACGCATCATCTCTCAGATGAGATGATATTTTCGCTCTATGTGCTTGTCGTGCTTATGACTCCAAGGCTTTTAGGAATTAGCCACAACAGCACTACTTTTACAATAAAGTGTGATGGGTTTACACATGTCTGGAACAACTTTTAGATCAGTCAAGAATTTTCTGAGCCAAACACCATCCTTAGCAGCTTCACAAACCAATACATGAAGAAAATCTGACATGAGGATTTCTATAAGCAGCGGAAGGATCGTTCCAAATTCCATTCGAAATTGAACACAAACAATTACAGTCAGAAAATGGAAACTAATTGGTCATGCACAACAAGAAATTACAGCATGCTAACAAGATAATCAAGGCATAGAGTATGCATACCTTTGAAGAACCATTCTTCAAACTCCCTCGATCACTCCAATCATCCAAGAACAACAACTCAGCCATCAAACACAATGACTAGAACACAACACGATCAACAGCACGAACACAACAATCACGAACCCAATGAACGACCTCCAGAACCTCGAACTCAATCGAGTTGAGTGAGGACACCACCACAATGGTTACCTTGGTATTCTCGGTTTGAGAATCTAGGAGTTGTGGGCTCTGTATGATCTTGGTTAGAGGAAGAGACTGGAGGAACATCAATCGTGTAAACGATTGAGCAAGTAGGAGATGACACAGTCTATCGTATAGACGATGTGCTCAATCTTGTAGAAGATGGAAGCCTATCGTATAGAAAATGCCACACGATCGTTTAGCTACGACCAGCTAAGTGAACCATCGTTTAGTAAAACTCCACGATCGTTTAGTCTCTCTACTAGCTATTTTTTAGTGAAACACTTTCACTTGATAGCTTTTCCATGAGTAACTTTCCGAAAGTAGCAGCTCTTCTAAATTTAGGAAAACCTTTTTCCTTTTATCTCACAGTTACCATAAAACCACCAATAACCTCCCACTCAATTGGTTTCTAGAAAAAGAGATAATTATCAAATAATTAATATTATTATAAATAAATATGATAACCAACTTACCATATTATATTTATAACCTATAGTTTTAATATTTCATCTCATGAAAAATATAAACCATAGTTCTTTTTTTAATTTATGGTACTTAATGTAAATCATATTTACATTAAACCTCTCCTCACAACAGATATATTTCTTTGTCCATATCAACCAATTAATAGTGCGATAACCCTTCATAGATTGCTCGTAACTCCTTAAGTATCGCTGATCCCTCTAATAAACATAAGTCATAGTCCGACTATGATTGAGTCCTCTCTTCCATAGAGCGGATGTGGCCACTATATTCAAGACCCGGAATCAGCCATTAAGGGAGAAATCTATCTACTTACCTCTGCTTCGGGGAAATAGTGAATTTCATCTTGTGTAACTGAGTTCTAAGCTCCCCAATCAGACAAATCCCCAAAAAGTTAGGCTTGTTGATTGTTGGGTTTGATGCCCTAAAGTCTCATGTCCTGTAGATTGTAGACAGTTTGTACGAACACTTGTGTTGTATAATATATGATTACTTCACATCTTGTTTTTTCCTCAGTTGTATGTTTTATTTGCTTTACCACAAACCAATAAATATAACCCTGGTTATCTGTATGTAACTTAAGCATGTATGTGGTGCCATATGATAACTTGTAGAAATACAAGTTATTTATGCCACCTTATCTAGATATTGCGGCCAAAAGTTAGTAATTATGCGCTATTGTATGAAAATTAGCCTAGTATAACAATAATTATAAATGTTTGCGATTACACCCACTAACGCCAAAAAGATGGAAGACAAGCCAAACTTTACTCTGTTTTGCAGGAGACCAAGTCACCACTTGTGCTCAAGGCTCATGAGAAACTAATTAACGCATCTATGTCACAATTGTGCCAGTCGATCAACCCTAAAGAGACGGTTACCGAAGTGACGGCGCAAGGCGACAGTTAGTCCAGAGCTATGCTTCGACCTTATGCGGTAATAAAAACGAACACAACATGCGAACCTATGATCGAAAGATGCAACTGAGCAACGCGAGTGCGGAGGATTGCGACACGTGTACAACTAACGGTTGTGCAGAATTGATGGTCTGATTGCATAACAGAAGAAATAATATCCCTCCATCTGCGAAATTACCATAATCATCAAGTGGGGACCATAAGGTCGGAGTCAAGGATCTACTCCTATAAATACCCCATTGATTTCAAAGAAAAGTGTGCTACTGGATACGGGGCTACGTGCTGTAAGATTTTAGAGAGAAAAGGTTGAGTTGTGCTGAAGAGAAGAAATCCGGGAAGAGAACGAGATAAGGCCGAAAGGTGAATCTCAGATCCGACCTTCCACATACCCGATTGAAGCTCTGTGTAGAGATCCTTGCTACTGGTGGAGAAAGCCTGAGAGGGAAGCTCTTCCTGCAATCGAAACCATCCGATCCGGCAAGCAGATCTCCATCGAATCTGTGCCAAGACATTGGCACTCGTTTGTATCTATTCTAGCTCTCTTTCATTGTATTCCTTATTTTCTTTACCTCTTCATTCACAAATCATGTATGAAACGCTTAGTAGAAATATTAAATATTTCGATAGATTCCATCTACCATTTTCTATCTATTTCCATTCACCTATTAGTCACTTTCTTCATGATGTTTTCTTAATCTCCTGATGAGCAATACGAATCACCAAGAACTTAATCTTTATTAAAGTTATAAAATATGTTTAGCTAAAGCATGCTAGATGACATCAGCACCTGTGAGAGCAGAAGTGAAGATGTCATTCTGATTTATCGAGAGAGGGTTAGAAGAGTGTGTTAATTAAAGCGAGTAGTACTTCCAGACATGGAAGCAACCTTGCGTTCATTACGTTAGACTCTATTTCACCACAGACATGTGGGGAACACGGCCGATCACTGAGAGGTGTACGCTAATAGAAGAGCGAAATAGTATTTTTACCTTCAATCTAATTAAGAACTTGCGTTGTTTGTAATACTTATCTTTCTCTTTCTATTCTGTTCATAAGACTTGTTGCCACATCCCACATCTTTGCACAACATTCACTACCAGCCTTAATCCTAGCATCTTGTACATGAAGTCTGTATCTTATAACATCTAACTTAGGTTTATTGTATTTTTATGTTTTATCGCATATTTACTACTTTCCTTTATTTTACCGTAATTTACATACCTGTACAAACTCCTTTATAAAGAATTGAAAACCTGGTCGTATATACCATGAACATATCGCAATAACCGAAAACCATTTCCCCTTGTTCGACCTCGAATCATACCGAAAAACTTACGGTGGAATTACATTTGGCTCCATCATAAGGAAACTTGTGACAACGCAGAGCATACTACATGAATATTCCTAATTGACGCATAAATAGGAGTAGTATCACGTCATTTTGAGCATTTAATATCATACATACCTACGAGTCAACAACATACAAGTGGATCATGTCTTGATTGATAACCAAAATGATCTGTAGTATATGGATATATGAGGGAAACCTTATCGTGGTAACACTATCGATGCGGCCCGCTTTGTGGAATGGTCACAAGTGTTGTGACTTGTCACAAATTATCTTATCCTAATCATTCGTGTCGGGGACATGCAAGCGAGGGTGTCTTATACAAAGAGTTTGTATAAGACCTGATCACGAAGTTTTAACGTCTCCTTATATAACACTGTTCATGATAGAGATTTCACTTCACTAGGATGACCATAGGTAACATGACCTCAATCCTGAGTGAGTTGGGAACTCCTGCCATTGAGGGCGGTCTTTTGATTTGTATAGGTGTGAGTGGCCAGGTCGCCGATTCAAACCTACCATTTAGAGGATTCGTCTGATTTGGGAGCTGGGAACTCAACTACACAAGATGGAATTCATTCCTTCCCCGAAGCTGGGATAAGTAGATAGATAGCTCCCTTAAGGGCTGATTCCAGGGCTTGAACGATGTGGCGTCACACATCTTCTCTTGGCCTGAGAGATGTTCACACATAGTTGGATTATGTTGTATTGTTCATTAGAGGAATCAGTGGTTCTTAAGGAGTGAGATGTAACTACAGAGGCAAAACGATAAATTAGCCCAGCTGTACTTATGAGCATCAGTGAAGGGTCATCGTACTCATGATTGGTTATATCCGATGGACACAGAAATATATCTGTGGTAAGAAGAGTTCACTCAAATCTAGATTCCTAGACCATACTGCGCCTCGCCCAAATTTTTCATTTGGAATTAGGCAGCTAGCCACTTTTAAATTTCAGTAAGAAAGCCTACATTATTCCAATGAGTAGAATATCATAAGAAAGCCTACATTATTCCAATGAGTAGAATATCATCCACATACAGTACCAGGAAAGCTACTGAGTTGTTGATGATCTTCTTGTAAACATAAGACTCATCATCATTCTTATCAAAGCCAAACGATTTGACCGCACTGTCAAATCTAATGTTCCACGATCTAGATGTTTGTTTCAGCCCATAAATTGACCTATTGAGTTTGCAAACTCTTTGCTCTTGATCTGGAACTACGAACCCCTATGGTTGAACCATGTAGATGTTCTTCTTAAGATTACCATTAAAAAAGATAGTCTTGATGTCCATTTTCCATATCTCATAATCATAAAATGTGGCTATGGTCAAAAGTATCCTGATAGACTTGAGCATGACAACAGGTGAGAAAGTTTCCTCATAGTATAGTCCATCGACCTGGGTATAAACCTTTGCCAAGAGTCTAGCCTAAAAGGTTTGCACCTTTCCATCTACACCTCGTTTTCGCTTGTAGATCCACTTACACCCTATAGATTTTACCCCCATTAGGCTGATCCATAAGTTCCAGACTTTATTGAAGTACATAGACTCCATTTCCTGGTTCATGGCCTTAATCCACTCATCTTTGTCAACATCCTTCATTGCTTGCTTATAAGACAATGGATCCTCGATCCCATCATCAGAAATGATGTTCTGGGCTTCAGTCAAACCCATGTAGCGTTTCGGTGGGTTCATAACCCTCCCACTACGTCAAGGCAGTCTCAACTCTTGAGATGGTTGACTAGATGAACCGACCTCAACAACTCTTGTTGATATGTCAGTCTGTTCAACAACTCTCATTATCTCACTAGAAGTCTCATGGAAAACAAGCTTACTTCGTAGTTTATGATCCCTGATGTGGTCTTCTTCCAAGAAGACAGTGTCTGTCGACACAAAAACTTTGTTATCACTGGGATCATAGAAGTATCCACCCCTCGTTTCCTTGGGGTAACCTACAAAGAGGCAAACTTTCGAATGCGGTTCCAACTTCTTCGAGTCAGTCACTAATACGTGGGCAAACATTGATAACTTGTAGAAATACAAGTTATTTATACTGTTTTATTTAGATATTACAACCAAAAGGAAGAAAAGTTGCATCGATAGTATAGAAATTGGCTAAGAAATGCGAGAATTATAAATTTTCGTCAATACACCCACTAACACCATTGCGATGGTAGAAAAGAATGTTTCAGTTTTGTTTTACAGAAAATCAAGTCACCGTATGTGTTCATGGCTCAAAGATAAACTGAACAACGCATCTACTTCGCATTGCGCCCATCAATCAATAATGAAGAGACGATCAAAGCAATGATGGTGCATGCCAACAATCGATCAAGAGCTTTGCAATCAATGCAATTTCAACCGCATGCAGTAATAAAAAACAACACTGCATGCAGGAGATAGATCGAAGATGTAAAAGAGCAACGTAATTGTGGAGGATTCAGACGTGTGTACAGTTGTCAGTTGTGCATTTCTGATGGTATTGATTGCGTAACAGAAGGAATATTCACTCCACCATTTTAGGAACTGCCATAACAATAAAGTGAGGACCACAATGCAAAGAGTCAAAGCTTTTCCTATAAAAAGGTTTTGCAATTCCATTGAAAAGATATACTCGATAGGGAGACTTGAATGCTGATCTGAGAGAGAGACTGGTTGAGTGATTAATCATAATAGATCAAGGAAGAATCAAGAGACAAGGCCGAGAGGTGAGTCTCCGGGCAAAGAATCCTTTCAATCCCCGCCGTTGAAAACCTATACGAAGGTCACTTCTACCAGATGAGCAAGCTTGAGAGGGAAGCTCTTCTCTTCATCTATTCCACACGCTGACAAGAAAAACCTCCCCCCAGATCTGCGTCAAGACGTTGACACTCTTCTGTATTTTTTTCTATCTCGTTTTCATCACTTGTACTCATCTTCTTTACTATCATTCACACCATGTACCAGACGCTTAATCTTAGTATTAATTGTTATGATCATTTCCATTATCATCTCTCTGTCTATTTTCCTTCATCCATGATTCACTTTCTCCATGATGTTTTCTTAATTCCCTCGGTAACTAATAAGAATTAAGCAAGTAAATTAATCTATGTTAAGGAAATAATTATGTTTAGCTAAAGCATGCTAGACAACACCTTTACCTGTGAGAGCAGAAGTGAGAATGCCATTCCGCCTATCGAGAGAGGGTTGGAAGAATGTGTTAACTAAAGTGAGAAGTACTTCTAGAGATGGAAACAACCTTGCGTTTATCACGTTCATCCCTATTTCACCATAGAGATATGGGAATGCGGCCGATCACCGAGAGGTGTACGCCAAGGGAAAGCGAAACCTGAGTTACATCTTGAACGCAGTTAACAAACTTGCGATTTTTTTACTAATTATTCTTTCTATTTCTTATTCATACATAAAGACTTACCATCGCATACCACGATCCTTTGTATAACTTCACAGTCAGTCTCGAACTCAGTATCATGTATCATGAATCTTGTATCATGTATCTTGTATCATAATAGTTTAGGACTTTACTTTTATCGCACTTTTATTTTATCAACGCAATTTATGTTTATCACAATTTAAATTCATGTACAAACCAAATATTTTATTAATTGTAAAACCGGTTGCATATATCACGAAATTAACACATTAACAAAAACAATCACTGTGTTCGACCTTAGATTACTCTGAAAAACTTGCATTGGAATTATACTTGGTTTCAGCGTAAGGAAACTTGTGACAACGCATTATTCCATAGCATACTACAAGCATATAGTTGAAAATGCATATATTTAGAAGTAGTAATGCATAACACAATATCCACATTCCATTTCCATCTTTATGTCATCAAGTTTATGGCAACATGAGCTTGTTGTTCATTCATCCATATTCATATTTGTTTGCATGCTATAAGCATAAGATACATTTTAGCTTATAGACATCCTCAAATCCTATAGTGATGTAAACTACCTTTATGGCCTCTCCATAACTCAAAAGGTGTTTTAGAAACACTTTTCGAGGGAACGTTGTTCAAAGTATAACATGTAGTCTCAACTGCAAAACACCATTCTACTAAGGTGTATCTTGGGCCGAGAATTTAGACGTAATTCTATGTTCTACCATATAGTTCTGGAATTGGAGGTCCATATACTCTCCACTACGCTCAGATCGTAGTGTTTTCATCTTCTTACCTAACTAGTTTTCAACTTCAGCCTTATACTCCTTGAACTTGTCAAGGGCTTCAGGCTTCCGTTGCATTAGGTAGAGATACTCGTACCTTGAATAATCATATATGAAAGAGATGAAATATTTATAACCATCTCGAGCTCTAACACTTATCGGACCACAGAGGTCTGAATGTACAAGCTCCAAGGTTTCTTTGGGTCTATAACCTTTTCCAGTAAAAGGTCATTTAGTCATCTTGCCTTCAAGGCATGACTCATACACTAGCAACGAGTTTTCTTCTAAACTCTTTAGAAGTCCACATTTCACCAAATGCTCAATCCTATTGAGGTTGATGTGACCTAACCTTAGATGCCAAAGATGGATGTTTTCTTTAGGAGAAATCTTTGGTCTTTTAGTTATTGTCGCCATACTAAACATTTCAGTATTAAGCAAGGCTTTTATGATTAACATGTTGGATTCACACCAACACGTAGAAGAGTTCAAGATCCATAAGCACTCTAATTCATTAATTTTCGTTTAATAGAAACATGCTCAAACAGAGTTTAATGGGTTTCAAGAACATACCTTGGCTGAACCATTAAAATCTTGATTTGCAGCTGCAAAATCCTCCAAATCCTTATGTAAACCACCTCATGATCTTTGATACTATCCTCTTGGTGCTCTAGCTTGAGTTGTGGGACTGAAAATAAACTGGGATCAAAGGGAGTATGGAGAAAGCTCACTGAATCAACCCATTGAAGAACACCTTCTTCATCCAAAATTTTCACCAAAAATTCATTCGGTTCATCAATCTCAACTTTACTCAAATCTCTTCAATATATTGCAGACTATCATGCAAAGAGATTTGCTGCATGGGATGCAGCTCATGCTTGGAGTTTAATGAAGGAAGATGTGATGGGTTCCTAGTGAGCAAGTTGAAGATGAACTTGAAAAACCCATTTTTCAATTTTGTATAATTTTTCTATTTCGAAAATTCATTTTGATTTTAAAATCATATTTTATTTCTAAAATCAAAATTATTAATTTTTCAAATTAATTTGATAAATTAAATTTCTAATAAAATTAATAAATAATTATTTAAATAATTTAAATAATTCTAATTAATTTAATATCCAATATTAAATTAATTTTCATATAAATTCATCTTCATATATTTAAATCATATTTAAATATATTTTATCCAATTCCATTTGATTCTAATTTGAACGTTTCAAATTAACTTATCATGCTACTCTAGAGCTTATCCATTTTCGAGCTAGTAGGAGGATCTCGTGGACCTACAGATCATGGGCTCCAACGATCCGAGATTAATCGGCTAAACTCATTAGACCGATCTAACCCCCATTTGTTAACTAATGGGTTACTCCACTAAAGCCCATAGTTGAACTCTCCTCACTGTAGATATATTATGTCCACTCGATATAACCATGATTAGTAGGTTAACCCTTCACAGGTTGTTCGTAATAATGACTAGGTAATTCTGGTATTCCTAGTCCTAATAGATAATTCTCAAACACTTTAGCCGGGAGAATTATTGTAAACATTGTTTAGTATACAATAGGCTTTTGATAAAAAGATATGGGGATTGCATCTTATTCTCAATAATGGCTAGGAAGCACACTTTCCTCCTACTACATTAAGGTACTCTCAACTCTTGAGTAAGATGCCTCTGACCTGTCTCAACAACCCTTTGCTAACAGTCAGATCTACAAATCTTTAAACTTTCTATAATTTGATTTAGCCATTTAAATAATTGAATATTTACAAATGGCTTTTAACAATTTGATTCTTAACAGAGGTTGCTAGAACAAACATAATTTTAGAAAAATAAACACTTCATTTATCACAAAAATATATACAATTTGTTCTGTATAAGATTTACAAAACAAGTAAAATCAAGCAACAACTACTCCCACTTGATGAGCTGAGCAAATGGTCCCAGGGTCAAGTTAGCCTGTTTACCTTTCTTTATTCTTTTCTCGACAAGATACTGAGGGCAGTGTCTTCTTCAGTGCCCTTTTACGTTGCAGTAGAAACATTTTCCTTTATCTACAACGTTATCTTTGCCTTTCTATCTAGTAGGCTTCTTCTTCCCTTTCCCTTTGCCCTTCTTCACAAGAATACTCTTACTCTTCAAAGAGGAGGCAACATCAGGCTTGGAGGACATTCCTTTCTTCTTGGCAGTAGTAACATTTACTTTTGACACAAGACCCTTTGTTCCCAACAATGTTTGGTAAGCTTGTAGCTCATTCAACAGAGTAGTCAATCTATATTAATGCATTCAAAATTACAGAAAACTCTTCGGAAGAGATTTTAGTATAAAACCCACTAGACTTCTTTCATCTATGACAGCACCGTTTACTTATTCCACATTAAAGTGGACCATCATGTCCAGGACATGCTCACGAACATTAGCTCCACTTTCATGCGATTGATGTAAACATACTTAATGGCATCATGCCTCAAGGTGAAGGCGGTTGTCCAAACATCCCTCATAGAGATTCCATAATCTCTTTGGTAGTACTGATATCATCATGCTTCTTTTGTTAACACATCAGATAAGCTGGCGAGGATATAAGCATGGGCCTGACCCATCTGTCATATACATCCCGAACATTTTTGTTTTTGTTAGAGCTAGGAATGGGAGGACAATCCTCAGTTATGAAAAACTGCAAATTTTCTATCACAAGTATTGTGTTCAACTTTTTATTTCTAATTCACATAATTATGCCCGATAAGTTTATCCGATGCCAACACTTGTATTATTGAACTCGTCATTCTGAAATTTAAATCCAATCAAGTTTTAGCAATTTTAATAATTTACCCAAGATTATTCTTTTGAAACGATACTACATCAAGATATTCTTGACTAAATACTACCTCTAAAATAACTCATATTCTGATAGTTATTTAGGTACCGCTTTTGGTCAGCAATTATTAACACTTAATAATTCTGTAAGTGTAGACCTGCCATTTTCGGATCTTATAGAACGATATGAGTATCGCTTCGAAATAGAAGACAATACCCAAGACGGAACTATAAAACTCTATTCATTTTACTAAAGCTTGTGTTGTTCCAAATCCTATGTTACAACCCTCTGTAGGGATAACCATTGTTAACGACTAGCAAAGGGCCGCTTAAAGCTAACCAACATGCACAACATAGGAATATCACGGTTTAGACTAATGAAGGAGACTGTAGGATATGTTGACACATTTTCTTCACCGACTTACTATGAATAACTTCCTCCATTCACCTTGATATTGACGCATACATCCGCTTTCCGAAGGGAGGTCACTTCCAGGGTGACACGAAGCGTCATATGAATCTCATGGTGTGAACTTGGAGACATGGCAGTTGAAATCGCGCTCTGGATTTCTGTTCTAATAACTTTCCCTTATTCACCAGAGTCTAAATTTAAGCTAAAGATACTTTCTGAATGGAGGTCACTTCCAGGGTGACATGAAGTACGCTTAAATCCCAAATGTGAACTCTTAGGAATGCGAGAGCTAGGAATAACATATCGTGTAGGTTATTATTATTAATCTCCCGTTAAAGTTTTCTAATAACTCTATCATATAGAAGTTATTCACTACCACTGAAGTGTTCTAATTTTTCGGTAAAAATATACTTAGTGTTATTTTTTGACTAATTAAAAACAACCCTAAGTCTATGTAGTTTATCCAAGTATAACTCTTATAATTGGACTTAAACCTATGATGTCTAGGTGATAAACCCTTTTATTACCTCACATCACTCACGAATACTCATAAAGCTAGTTACCAACGCTCAATTATTCGACCAAAATCCTCAGGTAGGAGGTGTTCCGTAGACCGTCAACTTAAATACCCCCAACCTTTTACAGGATTATGTACTGGTTGAGTTTGTAACCCTAGTTTTACAAGTTTAACGACCTATTTTAACTAATTAAAAGAAATGGTTAACCTACGTAAGCATACAACTATTCTTCGTTATGGATTTTAAATGTCTAACCCAATTTTATAACAACTTATAAAACTTTAGACATGTTAAACATCCATAATATACAAGCATTCAATATCTAATATAACACTTATATTAAATACAAGAAACCCTAACATGCATACTATATATTATAACAAATTATAACATACTTTCAATGCATGTTGCATGCTTCCTACGGTGGGATTTTAAATCTAAATGACATACTTTATGCACTACAAGATTTATTTAATTATAACATACATCCAATGCATAAATAATTCAAAATAGACTGATATGGTTTTGGTTTTGAACTAAAAGTAAACTTTTTGGTGGCGTTTTCTTCGCTGGGTTAGATTCCCGATAGTTGAAGTAATGAGCCTCACAATATTGTGAGCAAATGATTAATTTCATTTTTATTTAACCTATCTTTATTTTGTTTTGCCTTTTCTGTTTTCATTCTGAAAGGTGGAAGCTAAGACGAAAAAAAGGAGAACGAAAATGTGATGGCTAGGGCAACAATATCCATTATAAAAACAGCTTCAATGCTGCTTGAACCGCTCCAAACCGCTTGAAACGGACCCGAACCGTCTGAATCGAACCAATAGAGTCTGAACCGGACCAGCCACAAACTATTTAAAGCTGAACCGGACTATACCTCAAGAGAACCGGCCAAACTGGCTTCTCTTGCTCTCGCTCAATATCTTACTAAGGCTGATCGTTTAGCATTGACAACCATCGTCATCCATTTGCCTGATCATTTAGCGTTTGCTTGATCGTTTAGCAACTAATGCCTATCACTTAACAAAGCTACACAATCGTGTAGTGTTTGCCTTCTATCGTATAGTACCATCGTCTAGTGCCAAAGGATGCTACACGATCACTTAGTGTCAAACACTATCATGCAGCTCCATCATTTAGCATGGTCAATTTACTATACGATCGTTTAGCTTCCATCGTTTAGCGTGGCGTCTTGATCGTTTAGCGCACGCCCGAGGTAAGTGATCGCCTAGTGCTATCGCATAGCTCTCAACGCATTACCTAGCTACCTCTCAATGGTAAATGATCACTTAATGCTATCGCTTAGCAGTTCAACGATTTGTCTAGTTGCTGTGCACAAGTAAACGATCACTTAGTATTTCAACGCATCGCTTAGATACCTCATAGAGGTAAATGATCGCTTAGTGCTATCACATAGAAATTCCACGCATCGCTTAGCTCTCGATCAAAGGTAAACGATCGTGGTAAGTGATCGCTCCACGCCATCGTATAGCTCTTCTTCGCATCGCTTAGCTCCCATTCGAAGCTACACGATCGTGTAGTGCCATCGTATAGCAATACAATGCATCGCTTAGCTCCAGGGGTAGACGATCGTCTAGCATACAACACCTAAACGATCAATGCCTAAAGCTACACGATCGTTTAGCTTTTTCTTCACATCGTCTAACGCATGAAGCTAAATGATCGCTTAGCTACTGAAGCTCAACGACACAGAGGCTAATTGTCTGCAACTCTGTCTCTTTGCTTGTTTCTTCGAATTACAGCTTAATTTTAACTCTAATGATTCCAAATAAATTACAGACACTTAGGAAGACATTAAAGCTCATCAAACAAGAGCCAATTACAAATTTAAACTGGAAATTAAAGAGAAATTAAAGGCCAAAACTCAGAAAACCATTTAAGTACAACAGTTTCATATTTGTATATAAAACACCCACCAAACCAGAATTAATCCGAATTGAATTCTTATATGATGCTTTGATACCAATTGTTGGATCGACACCAACACGCAGCGGAAGAGTTTAGGATCTATAAGCACTCTAATTCATTAATTTTGACTGAAAAGAAACATGCTAAAACAGAGTTTAATGGGTTTCAAGAACATACCTTGACTGAACCATTGAAATCTTGATTTCCAACTGCAAAATCCTCCAAATCCTTGTATGGGCCACTACTATCCTCTTGATGCTCTAAATAGAGCTGCAGGACTCAAAATAAGCTGGAATCAAAGGGAGTATGGAGAAGGCTCATTGAATCAACGCATTGAAGAACACCTTCTTCATTTGATTTTTTCAGCAAAAAATCAATCGGTTCATCAATCTCATCTTTACTCCAATCTCTTCAATATATTGCAGAATATCATGCAAAGAGATTTGCTACACGGGATGCAGCTCATGCTTGGAGTTTAATGAAGGAAGAGGTGATGGGTTCCTAGTGAGCAAGTTAAAGATGAACTTGAAAAACCCATTTTTCAATTTTGTGTAAATATTCTATTTCTAAAATCCATTTTGATTTTAAAATCATATTTTATTTCTAAAATAAAAATTTATTAATTTTACAAATTCATTTGATAAATTAAATTTCTAATAAAATTAATAAATAATTATTTAAACAATTTAAATAGTTCTAATTAATTTAATACCCAATATTAAATTAATTTTTACACAAATTCATCTTCATATACTTAAATCATATTTAAATATATTTTCTCCAATTATGTTTGATTCTAATTTGAACGTTTCAAATAAACTTATTACGCTACTCTAGAGCTTATCTATTTTTGAGCTAGTAGGGGGACCTCGTGGATTTACAGATCATGGGCACCAACGATCCGAGATTAATTGACTAAACTCATTAGATCGGTCTAACCCCCATTCGTTAACTAATGGGTCACTCCACTGTAGATATATTATGTCCACTCGATATAACCATGATTAGTAAGTTAACCCTTCACAGGTTGTTCGTAATAACGACCGGGTCAAATCTTTGTTTTACCCTTGAAATTACCTCTTGTTCCTTAAGTCCCCACTGATCCATTGATGAACAATTGTTTTGTGATCCAATTAACAAAACTGAGTCCTTCTCATGCCAAATGAGAGGCCGGGATCCCTTGTTCAAGCTCCAGAATTAGCACTTAAGGGAACAACCTCTCTACTATCCCTAAAGTGGGTAGGAGTGAATTCCCTTTTGCACCCTATGTCCCTAGCCATCTATCCGGTCTTACCCCTGAAATGGGAGTCCTATTGAGTCGGCGCTATTGAGCCAACACTCACCTATGTAAATCTAAGGGTAATAACAGATAAACAGGAGTTCATAGTTATCTCAAGATTAAGGTCAAGTTACCTAGGTCATCACTTTGAAATAACAGTCTTAAATAGTAAACAATGTTATAAAGTAAGAGTGACTCATTTCGTGGTTCGATCTTGCACAAACCCTTTTGCACAAGGACACCCCCACTCCTCATGTCTAACATGAACGAATTAGAATCACTTCATTTATAGCACTTTACAACTCCTTGTAACAACTACAGAGCAGACCGCGTCCAATAGTGTTACCAGAATAAGGTACCCAACCTTATCCATTTACTATAGATCATTTTGACTATTTACTCGAACCTGATCCACCTTTATGTCTCCACATAATGTTCAAGTACTCATCAATTATTCAAGGAACTTTTAGGTTTATTGGATTTCTATTCAAATAATAGATCTATTCAATATCACTTTTATTGAATTTTCAGAATAAGTTCCATTGTTTACATACCACGAGTTTTAGGACATAAATCTCAACATAACGGCCTTAGTACATATAAGTTATTTTCCATTGAACCAAAACCAATCTACATACCATTCTTGAAATAAACACTTTACTCTTAGTAAAGGAGACAGTATAGCCTTGTTCAATGAGACAAGAAATCGAGATTAAGTTCCTTATGATATGAGAAACTACAAAAACATTATCCAATAATAGATAATATTTCTTGTCCAAAAATAACTTCAACTTGCCTATAGCAACAATGGAAACAACCTCACCAATATCGACTCAAAGAGTCAACTCTCCCCGTGGAAACGTTTGCCAGGAACTAAATCTTTGATAAGAGGAAATGACGTGTTTGTAGCACCTGAATCAAGGATCCAGGCAGAATCATCATTATCCACCAAACACATCTCCAAGACCAATAAATCATATTTAGTGTCTTTAGACATCCTCCTCTTTTGGAGAGTAGTGGGATTAGTATAAGAACTGAAATAAGCTCCAAGTTCCATTTAAAAGAACACTTTTCGTCGATGAACTTTAACAGAGTTAGCAACACTTGCTTTCTCTTCCTAGAGGTTATCTTAGGAACTGACACTATTGGTTTTGTCATCCATCCCTTTGTGCTAAAAAAGTAAGAACTGATGTTCAAACAATTTTTGCAACGAGTTCATGATCTTACATGCAATGACCATGTTCTCAACCCTTTTGGCAAAGCATCATGGATGCTAGCCAAAATGTGAAGTTGGGCCAATGAATTAGCCTTTATCTACACCTCATATGAATTACAAATACTTCGCGGTGCATCAAGGGTCGGGACTCAAATGAACCCCGTGTGACATCTAGTGTCGCAATGACGCTTCAAAGGTTTAGGACAAAAACCGCCGAAGTGTGGAATCCCTCCTCTGAATTGAGACATTTACAACCATCCATTAATACTAGAATACCTCTTGCTCCTATAATGACTAGCCATCATTGTTTGGGTCAAGAAATCATAACTTGCTTAACAATGGAGTCTTTGATCAACTGTCACATGCTTGCAGAAAATCTATCTAATTCACCTTTTCAGATAGGTTCTCAGGTAGGGGTGTTTCGTTTCCGTCAGCTTAAGTACTCCAGCCTAGAATGAACCGCCTTAGACAAAAGGTCCCTTATAGATAGATTTAATACAATTTTAATCTTTTATGCCAATCAATTTAATCCTATTAAACCGATTTAAATAGATTAAACTTAGGTTGTTAATCTCATTAGAACCTTGAACTTAGGTCTAACTCAATCCAATTTTAAAACCCTTTTAAAACATGAGTTCACCCAAGTCCGCATGCAACTCTTTCTTATTGATTTTAGTTCTAATTCCCATATAACGCTTATAACAGAAACAACCAAAACCATTCACAATGCGAAGTAAACACATACCAGGCATTCATAACTTTTATAAACAAACCTAAGTGTCATGCTCCATGCATTGTTCATTCATTGCTACTTTTATATAAAAATTATACAACCAAGCAATGAACCAAGCAAACATGCTTGCATACACCCTTATACTATAACTCTTATAATATAAAGATGATGCATGAATATGCTTACTTCATGCATAAATATAACTCTTATATTTAATGATGCATGCGCATGCTCTCTTGTAATTTTATCATGCCATATTATAACACTTATAATACATGATGCATGAGTAATTGCACAACTTAAGGTGGGTTTTAAGTCTATATGACATACACTATGGCATATAAACCAACATACATCTCATGTACATTAAACAAAAATGGATGAACTTGGATAATTAGCCTCAAAATCCTCAAAACCAAAGCTAACTATTACAAATAGCAAATAGTCTATGGTTCAAACAGATGAACAGGGTCTTGAACCGTCTGGTCGAAGTACGCGTCTCCTTGATCGTGTACCAAATTCCTTGTGATAGCCTACACGAAAGAGTAAACGTTTTACTCAATCGTTTACCAACTCTTCCTGAGCTAAACGATCGTTTAATAACGATCGTGTACCTTGACTTTGCGATAAAACATGAGGCATGCGATCGTGCAGTGCGCAATGTACCACACAAGCCTCAAACGATCGACGAAATGAAAATGATGTAGTGAAGCACAATCGTCTAAATGATCTCTAAGCAATCGTGAGGTATCACATACCGGGTGATCGTGTAGTCAGTGACTATGCGATGAAGCATGCTAACTACACGATCGTTTATTGTGCGCGCCTTTTCTTAAATGATGAGCATTAAATGCTCTATACGATCGTTTACCTCCAGGTCCACCCGATTGGGCAACCAATGCTACGCGATAGATCAAAAAATTTACCCCATCATTTAGCATTAGCTAAACGATCGTTTAGTAAATACTAAACGTTCAGGCAGAACATTTCTATACGATCGTTTAGTAAAAACTCAATTATTGTCTACCTTAGGCTACACAATACAACCAACCTTTGGTCTTCTTCCTCGCTGAGAACTGCATCTCCATGCTTCGAAACTTCATCACGAACGACTCAACAAACTCAAACACTTTGAATTACATACTCGATTGCTTGTTAATTATGCCCAAAATTACAGGGGCCCTTACAAATTAACACTTTGTAATTGAAAGGAAAGCTTTAAACAAAGGCAATTAACCTATGAAGATTCATCAACATCATCAACCAATGCATTTAACATTTAAACGCAATGCAGAAAACCTACCACGACTGTAAAGAAAGTTCAAAACATAAATGAAATTTGGAATATTAGAACAACTTGACTCTGATACCCATTGAAGGAAATCAGACATGGGGATTTCCATGAGCAGCAGAAGAATCATTCCAAATTCCATTCGAAATTGAATACAAACAATTATAGTCACAAAACGGAAACTAACTGGGCATGCACAACAAGAAATTACAGCATGGTACAAGATAATCAAAGGATAGAGTATGCGTACCTTTGAAGAACCATTCTTCAAATTCCCTCGATCACTCCAATCGTCCAATAAAAACAACTCAGTCATCGAACATAACGACTGGAACACAACACAATGAACAACACGAACACAACGATCACGAACCCAATAAACAGCCTCCAGAACCTCAATCTCAACCGAGTTGAGTGAGGAGACCACCACAATGGTTACCTTGGTATTCTTGGTGTGACAATCCAGAAGTTGTAGGCTCTGTATGATCTTTGTTAGAGGAAGAGACTGGAAGAACAAAAATCGTGTAAACGATTGAGCAAGTGAGAGATGACACAGTCTATTATATAGACGATGTGCTTAATCGTGTAGAAGATGGCAGCCTATCGTATAGACAATGCCACGCGATCATTTAGCTACGACCAGCTGAGTGAACTATCATATAGTAAAACTCCACGATCGTTTAGTCTCTCTACTAGCTATCGCTTAGTGAAACACTTTCACTTAATAGCTTTACCATGAGTAACTTTCCGAAAGTAGTAACTCTTCTAAATTTAGGAAAACCTTTTTCCTTTTATCTCACGGTTACCATAAAACCACCAATAACCTCCCACTCAATTGACTATTAGAGAAAAATAGATAATAATCAAATAATTAATATTATTATAAATAAACTATAGAAAAAGAGATAATAACCAACTTACCTTATTATATTTATAACCTGTAGTTATAATATTTCATTTCATGAAACATATAAACCATAGTTCTTTTTCTAATTTATGGTACTTAATGTAAATCATATTTACATTAAACCTCCACTTGATGTCTCATACATCACACCAATTATATCATATATAATTTAATTTTCTCTTGCCAATTTGAACATTTCAAATCGCTCGTAAGTACAGCTGGGCTAATTTACCGTTTTGCCCCTATAGTTATATCTAACTCCTTAAGTACCACTGATCCCTCTAACGAACATAAGTCATAGTCCTACTATGACTGAGTTCTCTCTTCCAAATAGCGGATATGGCCACTATGTTCAAGACTTGGAATCAACTCTTAAGTGAGCAATCTATCTACTTATTCCTGCTTTGGGAAAAGAGTGAATTCTATATTGTGTAACTGAGTTCCAAGCTTCCCAATCAGACAAATCCCCAAAAAGGTTGGCTTGTTGAGTTGGCAATCTACTCACTCTCACCCATACTAATCAAAGGATTGCCCTCAAAGGCAGGAGTTCCCAAAACAATTAGGATTAAAGACATGTCACTTATGGTCGTTAAGGTGAGATGTGAGTCTCTAGTATTAACAGTGTTATATAAAGAGACTAGTCATCTCATGGTCCAGTCTTATAGGACACCCCCACTCGCATGTCTTCACATGAATGGTCAGGATCAGACCATCTGTAGTAGTTTACAACACTTGTAAGGCTCTATAAAGCGGGTCATATCCGTAGTGTCACAAGGATAAGGTATCCCTCCATAATTCGTATACTACAAACATTTTTAGGTTATCACTTAAGGAATGATCCACTTGTATATCTCATATACATGCTTAAGTTTACATACAATAACCATGGAGCTTTGTTTATTGGATATGAGTAAATGCAAAATAAAATAACTCTTATTTTATTTATAACAATGTGTACAGTGTTTACAAACTATGAGAATTTGGGACTCAGCCTCCATGGTGGAGTCCACAATGCACCCCTACTTGGTGCTTCGCCATACTACTACCCCACCGTTAAGAGTAAACACTGATCTTGATGTGGATATTTTAGAATCCCTATCAGTCTGAAAATAAGAGTCTGTGTATCCTGTAAGGATCAAATCCTTAGAACGATACACAAACATGTAGTCCCTTGTTCTCTATAGATACTTGAGGATGTTCTTAATGATTATCGAGTGATTTAATCTTGGATTAGAATGATATCTATTGACTATCACCACTGCATAGTAGATGTCAGGTCTAGTACATAACATCACATACATCAAACTGCCTACAACAAATGCATAGGGGACCTGTCTCATATCCTCAACCTCTTGAGGTGTCTTAGGACACTGTTCCTTAGACAATGTAACTCTGTGCCTGAAAGGAAATATGCCCTCTTGGAGTTCTGGATCGAATACTGGACAAGCATATTGTCAATATACGACACTTGAAATAGTGCTAGCATTTTGTTCTATCGATCTCGAAAGATCTGAATACCCAGAACAAACTGAGCCTCTACTAAATCTTTCATTTAGAATTGGGTCACTAGCCAGTTCTTAACTGTAGTCAGTAAACCTACATCATTCCCAATGAGTAGGATATCATCTACATACAACACTAGAAAAAAACTATTGAATTATTGATGATCTTCTTGTAGCACAAGGCTCATTAATGTTCTGATCAAAGCCATAAGAATTATGAAAGTTTGTAGGTAGAATATGCGACAATCATGATAGGAATTCACGAGAAAGTGAGCTTGCATCAATCAGCATGTTGAATCTCAGCTAACCTGTTATTTTGTGTTAATTATGCGTTCAATGTTCTATTTTTGTAGCTAATGCAGGAAATGGATGCAAACGCGGAAACCGGACCACCGCATAGACGATCGTATGCGGAGAAACACTCCATCGCAAGGTTGAACGCATCGATCAATGCATGGATGTTGCGATAATCAGCTGTATGCGTCCATCGCATGGGAGTTGCACTCGCCTAGCGATTGCGGTCATCATGTAGAGTGGCAGTATTAAGCGAATATGATCATTGAATGATTGCGGCTACGCGACAACACATACTAATGGGATCAACGCAAGGTTGGTGGAATAAACGCATCAACATATCTACCTCGAGAAAAACCAAAAGATGATGCTAACATTTCACCTACCACGTTGTTAGTAGCAGAGGTTTAGAAAGGACTAACGCGCCGAATGTCTGACTCAAAGAAGTCCAATTAATGATATCGGCGACCTAAGCTCTTTAAATAGAAGCCGATGAGCAGAAATTTAAGCATCCAAGATTTTCGCCTGAGGTTCGCCTAGGGCGGATCCTTGCGATCCAGAAAAACACGTGAGAAGAAGTTTGAGAGTTTTTCACCTCCTTCATTCATTCCGAGTGACGACCGGAGCCTTCAATCGGAGCTAGATCTCGAGAGAGTCAGTTTCTCCGCCCATTCATGGCACCACCGGCAGCCTTGACGCATATCCACTGGGAGCAAGTCTTTGCTTCCAGTCGGTCATTTCCTTTTCTTTTCTTTCTTATATTGTATTATATGACATTTTGTGATTAAGGAATTAATACAATTTATTTTCAATACATTTCTCTGTTTCCTTCGACTCCATCTCCATCTTCTTTACTTAGCATCTTTACTTTCATTGCAACACTTAGTGGGATTGTTTGGGTATCGCATACTTAGTCATGTGGATTGGGGATATGAAGCATGTAGCAACCCACCGAGAGGTGTGCGTTACGTGAGTGTGTGAGTAATCTTATTTACTTAGTGTGAAGCTGCTGCAATGCCTGTCTATAGGCTAACGCATTGTTTATCTATGAGTAAAGTTAGCAACAACCAACTGCCCGAGAGGGTAAGTGGTTGGTCGTATTAAGCAATGTAAGTCATTGTTCACTAGGGATAGGAACAATCTTAGGTCAGCAAAGTTTATTCGATTGTCTTGTATTATGTCTGCTTCATTTTTCCATTAGGGATACTCAGGAGGGTAGCCTAAGGACAGGATCTAGGCTTGGGAAGGTCAGGTCAGAATCTAGGCTCGGAAGAGTCAGATTAGAACACATAACACAAGAGATGAGAGCTTAGAAATAAGCACTGTTTGCTATTAACCCATCGCATGCATCCTAGAGATAGGATACGATTGTGTGCGGTCACTGCGGTATTGTGTGCATCTTACATCATCGCATAGGAAAAGAGTAGAGACTTAGGAATAAGCTCTATGGACACTTTTGCATTCAACACATGCGTCCTAGACTTAGGAGCACCGCATTTGCATTGGAAAATGATTTGTCGTGCATGAGTGTAGCATGATCGCATAGTTTGTGTTGACTAAGGTTGCCCTTGCGGTCACTCTTAACGCTTACAATGAAATCATTTCCGCATTTTATCTATTTTCCCATACATTTATTTCATGTCAAGGTTGTTGTATCTCTACCTTTCATGCATATTCTCATTGTGTTGTCTGTTAGATAGGAGTAGGAGTAGGATTAACTTAGCGACCTCTCTTCCATTCTTTTATTTAAACCGCCGCATGCACATCAACGCATACATATAGCTACAAGTCCCTGTGTTCGACCTCAGATTACCCAAGAAACTTGCGTTCGCGTTATACTTGGCGTGAGCACAAGAAAACTTATGGCAGGACGCATGGCCATCGTATACATTCGTTAACACATTATCATTCCAACGCATGACTACTAACGCATGACTATCAACACATATCTTAGGAACATACATCGCATACCACGTCCAAGGGGTTTTAGTTGTTGAATAATTTGACTTCTAATTTCCCATCGCCAGGGTGGTCCTTTGATTAGTATGGTTGAGAATGGCCATATTGCCAACTCAACAAGCCTACCTTTTGGGGGATTTGTCTGATTGGGGAGCTGGGAACTCAGTTATACAAGATGGAATTCACTCCTTCCCCGAAGCAAGGGTAAGTAGATAAATTGTTCCCTTAAGGGCTGATTCAGGGTCTTGAACATAGTGGCTACACCCTCTGTTTGGAAAAGAGGACTCAGTCATAGTAGGACTATGACTTATTGTTCATTAAAGGAAACAGTGGTACTTAAGGAGTTAGATGTAACTACAAGGGAAAAATGGTAAATTGGTCCAACTATACTTACGAGCGATTTGTGAAGGGTTATCACACTATTGATTGGGTATATGGACACAGAAATATATCTGTAGTGAGAAGAGTACAGCTGTCGGTCTTTAGTAAAGTGCCCGACAGGTAACGGATGGTGGATCTCGTGACTAAAGACTTTAGTAAGTTATTTACGTACCGTTGGAGCTTCAAGCTACAGGTCTATAAAGTCCCCTTGGTAGCTTACTGGGTTCAAGTTGAGAATTAGATTTTGGGTTAGTTTGAAGTGTTCAAATTAACAAGAGGAAATTTAATTATATGTGATATAATTGGTGTGATGTATTATATACATTAATTGGAGGACTTAATATAAATATGATTTATATTAAGTACCATAAAAATGGGAAAAAAAAACTATGTTTTATATGTTTCATGAGATGAAATATTAGAACTATAGGTTATAAATATAATATGATAAGTTGGTTATCATATTTATTTATAATATATTAATTATACGATAATTAATTATTTTTCTCTAATAACCCGATTGAGTGGGAAGTTATTGGAAGTTTTATAGTAACCTTGAGATAAAAGAAAAATTGTTTTCCAAATTTAGATGCTAATTTTTCATTTGAAAATTCTCACGGAAAAAGCATCAAGTACAAGAGTTTTACTAAGTGATAGCGTTGACAGAGTCTACACAATCAGCTAAGAGTTGGCTATAGGATAGTTACTCTTTGATCGTTGCTACATGATCGAGTAGCAAAGTCTATACGATAGGCTTGTGTTTTCTAAATGATGGAGTACATCGTTTATGCGATAGACAGTGTTCTTATCTCCCACTTACTCAATCGTCTACTCGATCGTAGACCTCATTGTTGAGGTACCAGGCTCTTCAACAACTCTTGTTGAAGATTCAGTAGTTTCTTTGGAAAGCTCATTTAACACGATTTTACTTCTGGTTCTGTTCTCCCTTATGTGGTCCTTCTCATGAAAAGTAGCATTTTTCGATATAAACACTTTGTTTTCTTTAGGATCAAAGAAATAACCATTTCTCCTTTCCTTTGGGTAGCTTACAAATAGGCATAACCTTGAATGTGGTTCCAGTTTCCTAGAATTGGCCTCAAGCACATGTGTTGAGCAACCCCAGATTCTGAAATGACGTAAACTAGGTTTATGACCATTTTATAACTCCAGAGGAGTTATGGCAACACTCTTAGAGGGAATGCAATTCAGGATAGAAGCTACAATCTCCACTGCATAACCCTAAAACAAATCAGGTAAGGAAGTGTAACTCATCATTGATCGAACCATGTCCAACAAGGTTCGATTTCTCCTCTTTGATACACCGTTCTACTGAGATGTACCAGTTTCTGAGAGTTTGGATACTATTCCATGTTCTATTTAATGCATTTTCAACTTCAGCCTTGAGTTCTTTGAACTTTTCAAAAGACTCAGACTTCTGTTGCATTAAATAAATGTACCCATACCTTGAATAATCATGAGTGAAAGTGATGAAATATTCATAACCACCATAGCTCTTACATTCATTGGACCACAAAGGTCTGAATGCACTAGTCTAGAGGTTCTTTAGCCCTATGACCTTTTCCCGTAAAAGGCCTTTTAGTCATCTTGCCTTCAAGGCATGACTCACGCATAGGTAAAAATTTTTCTTCTAACTCACTTAGAAGTCCATTCTTCACCAACCTCTCAATCCTATTGATATTAATGTGTCTTAATTGTTGGTGCCAAAGATGGGCATTTTCCTTAAGAGAAATTCTAAGTCATTTGTCTTGAGTTACGCTAGTTTTAAACATCTCTCTATTATGGACGAAATTTTGTGATAATGGTCTTAGCACATACAAATTATTTTGTAGTTGAGCAGAACATATACCATCACTATTCTTAGTAATAAACACTTCATTATAAGAAAATTTAAGTTGATAATTACATTCCAAGAGATACTTTACATACATTACCAGTAACCTTATAAGGTTTAGCAGTAACCTTCCTCTTACCACCCTTCTTCTTTTTCCACTTTTTAGTGCTGGAGGAAGAAGGTGTAGACTTAATTCTAGAGGTTGAACCTTTATGGATCTTTTTAGATGATGAAGCAACATTTGCTTCACCCTTCTCCTTGCTTTTCAACAAGGATTGGACAATCTGCGGCTTGTTGAGTAGAGTAGTAAGGATGTAGTCGATCCTGTTTAGAACAACATTGCTATGGAAATGAAGGAAGCTATCTGGTAAAGATTCCAAAATGATGATAACTTGGTTGGCCTTATCGATGCTTGACCCGTTCATCTCAGCCATGTTGAAGTGGATCATCATGTTGAGAACGTGTTCTCGAACAGATGACACCTTTTGTATACGTGAGTTGAAGATGTACTTGAGAGCATCCTGCCTGAGCTGTGTGGATGGTTGTTCGAACATTCCCCTCAGGGACTCCATGATCTCACGTGCAGTGGCCATGGGCTCATGCTTTTTGGCCAAGACTTCATTAAGGCTAGCCAAGATATACGTTTGAGCCTTCTTGTTTGCCCTTGTCCATCGCTCATACGTTTCTCGAACATTTCGAGCAGCATAGGAGGTGGAATGGGAGGACACTCCTCCATTAGGATGAAACGTAGATCATCGATGATCAATATCATGTTTATGGTATGTTTCCAACTAGCGTAGTTTTCGCCAGTTAGTTTTTTGGTGGTAAGTAAACTTAGAGTGCAGTAGCCATAATAAAATTGTTGAAACAGAAAAAAATTAATTAAGTCTACCTGCATTAAACCACTTTTAGAAAACCAATCAAGTTTTAGCACAATAGTGTAGTATACCCTAAGTGATATCTATTTTGCAATGATACTTCAGTGAGGCAGGACAAAATTCACCGTAAGGTGATCAAGTGTAAGACCCTAACACTAAATCTAAAGTGGGAGGTTAAATAGAGAAGAAAAATCCTAAGTAAGGATATTGGGGCAAAGAGTGGAAAACATAATACTAAATTATCCAAAAAGGTGACCAAAAGACCAAACACATATGGAAGGCTTAAATATGTTGAATGTAAGAGTGCATGGAGGATGGAAGGAAGAAGACTTGAAAAATGGCCAAGGGCTTGCATACAACAAACGCAAGGGCATGCAGACGCAAGCAGAGCATGCGTTAGAGGCATGCGTCGAGTGAGCATGCTAGGCACGCAGGCCATGGGTCGAGGCCAAGTGCACAGGTCATGTGTCGAGGCCAATCGCACAGGCCATGCGCCAAGGCCAAGTGCACAGGTCATGTGCCTATGCGTCGAACGGGCAAGTCGGACGCCTTTCCTATGCGTCGAGCACTACCGAGTCTGCGAGCAGCCATGCGTCGATGCCTTATGCCAAGCGCACGCCCATGCGGCAAGGCACGCCCATGCAGTGAGACACGCCCATGCGATCGAGCCGCCTATGCGACCGAGCACGCCTATGCGACCGAACTTTCCTATGCGGCCAAGCGCGCAAGCGCCTAGGCAGCACACCCATGCATCGATGGTCAGCACCGTGCGTCCATGCTTAGTAGGCTGAGCAAGCATACCTAGCAAGCCATCCGTCAAGGGTGAGCGGCCACCCTATGCATTGGTGATGGCCGACTCATGCGATGGCTAAATTGGACTTTGATGAAGGAAGGGTGAGTTGCTATGCATTAAGGATAAAAGGTAAGGATAAAACTCTAAGGAAAGATGCCAATAGTTATACGAGCATAAGTTTTAAACAATTTAAGTAGAGAAATATGTTTAAGTATTTAAGTAATTTTAGGTGGCAAAAGGAGGATTACACAAAGTTCTAGCAGGAGGTGGACAAAGGAGATTTCATGCAATGAAAGTCTTATCACCCTAAGCAGGATGTGGGTGAAGGAGATTTCATGCAAAAAAGGGAATTTTGGCTGGCAAGCTGAGATAAGAACAACTCAAGGCTAGGCTGGGTAGGCTAAGTGTTGGCAGCTCCAAAGTGAGACAAATGGGAGTTGAGTTGTCACAAGGAGGTGAGTTTGGAATGGCTATAAATAGAGGGGTTGGGCGAGAGGGATTTATTCATACCATCATAAAAAATTTTGTGCTGAGAGCATATTTAGAGTGTTACGTTTGAGTTATTAGGCTACCAAGTTAATTAAAGATCAAAA
Source organism: Benincasa hispida (assembly GCF_027475165.1). Taxonomy (NCBI): domain Eukaryota; kingdom Viridiplantae; phylum Streptophyta; class Magnoliopsida; order Cucurbitales; family Cucurbitaceae; genus Benincasa; species Benincasa hispida. The sequence goes on along the minus strand of NC_143479.1, from coordinate 5,437,755 downwards.
GAAACAAAGGTTGCGTTGGTGAGGCATTGAGTTAACCCGGGCGTACAACCAGCCCACACCCTGCGCACACGCCTTGTAGCGCTGTGTCCGTCTGCGCACCTCGCTCGATGTATCCTACGCGCTAGCCCAGCGCAGCTACCCCCCTCGTGCGACGCATCACGCCCAGTGCAACAAGCCATCGTGCAACGTGCGCCTAACGCGTCAGCCCCTGTGCAGCACAGCACGCCCACCCTACCAACTGCTAAACACCCAGCTGCCTACCACAGTCCAAATAACCTCTAAAGAGGCTAATTTTAGGATTTTGGCTAAATTGGAGTAGGGTAAGCTGGTATTTTCATTATATAATGGTATTTTGGCTATTTTGACATTATTTATTGATATAACAAGTATTAATTGGGAAATTTCCATTGATAAGGAGGAATTCTCAGGAAAGTATTCTCAAGGTGATTTTAGTGGAAAATTTTGCTTGCAGTGAGTGTTTACTTAGTTTTATGCGTTGATATATGGATAATGCACATGTAAGTGCAAAATGCATGCTTATGATGTTATGTTGTTTGCCATGATATTGTTTGTGAAATTTATATGGAAATTGAGATTATACCCGGACTACATAAGTTAGCATGCTTAAAAAGGGTACTTGGCGGGAAAATATAGTCGGTCTCGGTCGGCGGGAAATAATAGTCGGTGACGACCGACGGAAAATATAGTCAAGTTACCTAAGCATGACTAGCGGGAAAAGAATCGTCGATGTGCACATTGGCAGGAAATGTGGGTTATAGGAAAGTTTCCATAAAAAGTGTTATGATTGATAATATGTCCATGATATGAATATGCCAAGTATAGCATGGAACTGAAGGATGATGCTTGAATGAATGTACACATGATCATGCATAAATTATACTGGAATTGTGATTATGTGATTGATTTCCCAAAAATTGGTTTTGCAAAATGGTTATTATTTTAAAAGCACCACTCACTGGGCTTAGTAGCTCACACTTTTCCAAATGTTTTCTTATACCCCCCTCCCCCCCAGGTGGCAAAGCGGAGCGTTCGGGAAGGAGTCTACAAACCAACACCAGGACTTTATAAATTCTCAGGGCACAGCTCGGATCATGTGATAAAAGAATATAGGAAATTGAACTATATGTATGAAAGTTAGATACATTATTGTAAACATGTTAAAGTCTTTAATAGATAAGGGGGGAAATGTTAAATTAAAATTTTTCTTGGAATAAACCTGGTGTATCCTCATGCTCCCTTCCAAGTCTTGGGGGCTAAGGCTAGGGAGGGGGTGTGACATCAAGTGCCCCTTCACTGAAATGAGACATTCTCAACCCTTAGACAGAAAGAACTCCTTGTAACTAAATCTCATAGTCATCATTGATCGGTCCAGAGTTTAGTAACATCCTTAAAAATTTTGTGTAAGTGTAACCCCTCATTTTAGGTTCTAGAGTCCCGTCATAATGAGCCAACCTTAGGGAAAAGCCGATTAGAACAAGAGACTAAAGCAACCCTATCCATTTCTGGAGATCAAATAAAGAGTTATGCAAAACTACCATCCTTTAAGGGAACATCTACAATGGCACGAGGTGATGCATGAAACTTTATCCAACCTAATGAGAGAGACTGAGGGATATGTTGTCATATGTCCCGCTCCCACTTATTATGAACACTCTCTCCATTCACCTTGGTATTGACCTACCCAAATACCACCCATAGGGGGACACCCATGGTGCCTCGAGGCCGATAATAGATCTCACGGTGTGAACTTTTAGGGAGAAACTTGTAGAGGTTAAAATGAAGTATCATGTACCCAATTTTCCTCCCATTGAGTGTTCTACCTAAGGTTCATTCACTTAGAAAATTCGGCTACTGATTTTATCTAAGTATTTGTTTAAGTTGCTTAAAAACAACACTTGCTTTTGATCATCAAATTTGCATGCATGTAACAAATCTATCTAATTCACCTTTCCATGTAGGTGCCTTATAGATACATTTTTTACATATTTAATCTTTTATTAGGAATCAATTTAATCCTATTAAACAGATTTAAAAGATTAAACTTAGATTTCTAATCTTATTATAAACGTGATCTTAGGTCTATCTCAATCAAATTTTCAAACACTTTTAAAAAAATGATTAAAGCCTAAGATTTGCATGCAACTCTTTATTATTGATTTTAATTCTAATTTCATTTATTATAACACTTATAAGAAATGAAACAATTAAAACCAACCAACATTGTAAGCTAGACATACATAAGTTATTTATAACAACTATAAATCAACCTAAGGTAGTGTCATGCTTCATGCAATGTTCATTCATTACTAATATATAACTTTTATATTAACAAGTAATGAGCTAAGCTATAGCATACATTCCATACAACCATTCAACCTTATATGTGGGAGACAGATAACGGTTTGGATTGAGTACAAAGATGCAATGAAAATGATTCGGGTGTTCATTTATAATATAAATGATGCATGGATATGCCATATAGTATAACTCTTATATTATTTGATGCATGACATGCTTTATGTAATTTAAATCATGCATACTAATATATTATAATACTTATAATATAAGATGATGCATGAAAATAAATGCATAACCTATGATGAGTTTTAAAACTATATGACATACATTATGACATATAAAATAAACATGCATCAGATGTATATTTAACTAAAGTTGATGGACCGAGATATATAATCTCAGAAACTAGAAATAAATGGCTAAACTATTACAAAAGTGAGTCTACCGATTCGGAACAAGTGAACCGGGTCTTGAACTGCATGCCTTGAACCACTCCAACAAGAACCCTTGCAGCTTGATCGTGTAGCAAACTCCTGATCGTCGAGTAACGAGGCGTCGAGTATAAACAATCGTTTATATGCGATGGCGTAGCTTTTGACTATGCAATGAGCATGAAAGTCTACACGATAGTGCAGCATGCATTGAGTATCGTATACCATGCTATCGTGTAGCTAATTAGTATGCCATGAGCATGATAGTTTACACAACCGTGTAGCGAGCGTCGAGTATCGTATACTATGCGATCTAGCTACTGACTATGCGATGAGCATGATAGTCTACATTATCATTTAGCACGCAAGCTTTGTGTCGAGTATCATATACTGCACGATCATCTACCCATCAAATGCCTATGCGATCATGCAACCAACCCAACAAGATCGTGTAGCAAACTTTACATGATCGTGTAGCAATATGCGATCATTTAATAGATGCTACACGATCGTATAGAAAACTCTACCCATTCGCATAACAAAATCTAAACGATTGTTTAGCTCTAGCTACACGATGCGGCCAACAACGATTCATCTTCTCCATTGAAACGCACTGCAACCCTTCTTCTGAAGCTTCACGAACGACTCAAAACTAAACGAATACAAACTTGATTGCATGTTTAATGCCTAGAAAATGCAGGGGCCCTTACAAATTAAATTTGTAAAAGTAAACAGAAAGCCATAAATAGAGATTACTATCCCAAAACATCCATAAAAAATACCATCCACATACATTTAACATTTAAACACAATACAGAAATTAAAACCCACCACTAGTGTAAACGATTTCAATACAGAAATGGAATTTGGAATCAGAACTACAACCTGTCTCTGATACCAATTGAAGGAACTCATTTTAAAGAGATCCTTGAGCAAAAGCGGATCGTCCAAATTCTATTTTGATTGAAAAACTAACAATAAACATACAGTATATGCATTCATAAACAAAAGACAACATGTTTTTTTTTTATAAAGAAATAGGGTTCAAGAGATACTACCTTTGAATAACTTTTCTTCTTGTACATCCCTCAAATGGTCATGAATCTCTAACTCACAATAAAACTTGAAGACCCTCTTCAAGAACTTCTCAAACCAAAACAGACATTACCATAGGGAGCCTTCAGCAATCTTTGGGTGAGAGTCCATGAGTGGTGGGCTCTGACTATTTTGGTTTGGAAGGATTGTTTGAGTTTGGAGGAGGAAGAAGATTGAGAACACGGAACATTTCTGTTCTTCAATAGTATAGAAAACTTGCCAGACATGTAGTGTCCGGAGGAAAAGTAAACTATTTTCTTTTATCCCATTTGCCACAAAAAATCAATTAACCACCCACTAAGGTAGTTGGAGAAAAATTAGAAATTATTATCCAAAATAATAAAACTAATATAAATAAATATGATAACTAACTTATCATATCTTATTTATATTAAACTATATGTTATATCAAATATAACATATAACCTATTGTTTTAATATTGTATCATATACAATATAAGCTATGGATCATTTCTTTATTTTATGGCATTTAATTGAAATCATATTTATATTAAATTTAACAACTATAACTCTCATTCATAGAAAATATATTTGAATCTCATTCAAATATTTATTTCCTCCAATTAAACTATTATGTGTTGGAGTATATCAGCATGCAACGGAAGCAACAAAGATCAATAAGCATTCTAATTCATTAATATTGGTTATAAATAAAGTATGCACATACAATAATAAGAGGCTTTCAAGACACACCTTTGTAGAACCTCTTGAAACTCGAATTCAGCTGCAAATCTTCTCCAAATCTTCTTGTGAACCACCTCAAAGACCTTTCCTACTATTCTCTTGGAGACTTAGATTGAGTTGTTGGACTCAAAACAAGCTTGAATAAAGGGAATTTGGAGAAGAAGCTTACTAGTGCAACTTGAAGAACATCTTCTTCTACCTCTCAAGTTTTCAGCAAAACTCAATAAGTATATCAGTTTTGCATGCTCGATTCTCAATCCAATCTTCCCTATTTATTGCAAGACCATCATGCAAAGAAGATAGCTGCATAAAGAGTCATGTTTGGAAGATTGAATAAAGAAATGGTGGATATTGAGTAAGCTACTTGAAGAAGGTAAGTGGAGATTTCCCACTTTTTTCAAATTTTGAATCTTTTGATTTTAAAATTAATTTCCAAAATCAATTTTGTTTTCAAAAAATTGAAAATTGTATTAATTTTATAAAATTAATTCCTTAATTAATTTTCTAATAAAATTAATAATAAATAATTAATTAAACAATTTAATTAATTCTAATTAATTCAATATCAAATATTAAATTAATTTTAACACAAATTCCACCATCATGAATTCATATTCATGAATTTAATATTTAAATCATATTTAAATATTAATTGATTCTCCAATTCCATTTAATTCCAAAATTAAACGCATAATTATATCACATATAATTACTTATTCCCTTAATTCTAATTTGAACGTTTCAAATTAACTAATCATGCTACTCTAAGGCCAATATATTTACGAGCTAGTAGGGGGACCTCGTGGACCTGTAGATCATGGGCTCCAATGATCCGAGATTAATTGGCTAAACTCTTTATATCAAATTAACCCTCATTCGTTAACTAATGGGTCACTCCACTAAAGCCCATAGTTGCATTTCCCTCATTGTAGATATATTATGTCCATTGGATATAACTATGATTAGTAAGTTAACCCTTCACAAGTTGATGGTAATAACGGTTGGGTCAAATGTCTGTTTTACCCCCGAGATTACCTCTTGTTCCTTAAGTTCCACTGCTCCTCTAATGAACAATTGATTTGTGATCCGATCAATAAACTGAGTCCCTCTTGAGCCAATGAGAGGGTGAGGCCCTTTGTTCAAGACCAGAAGTAAGCATTTAAGAGAACAACCTCTCTCCTATCCCCAAAAATGGGTAGGAGTGAATTCCATCTTGTACCCTATGTCCCCAGCTATCTACCCGTTCTTACCCCTGAAATGGAGGTTTATTGAGCCGGCACTGTTGAACTAACCCTCACCTATGAAAATCTAAGGATAATCCCGAATAAAAAGGAGTTCATAGTTAACTCAGGATTAAGGTCAAGTTACTTAGGTCATGCTTTGAAATAGTCAGTTTTAAATAGTAAACAACGTTGTAAAGTAAGAGTGACTGATTTTGTGTGTCCAATCTTGTACAAACCCATTGCACAGGACGCCCCCACTCCTCATGTCATAACATGTACGAACTAGGATCACATCGTCTGTAGCACTTTACAACTCCTTGTAACAACTACAGAGTGTGCCGCATCCAATAGTTTTACCAGAATAAGGCACCCAAACTTATTCATATACTATAGATCATTTTGACCATTTACTCGAACCTAATCCACTTTTATGTCTTCACATAAAGTTCAAGTACTCATGTAATAATCATGGATCTTTTAGTTTATTGGATTTATTTCTTAAACGAAATAAGCAATTTTTATATATTCAATAACAACTAATTGAATTTTCAGAAATTAGTTTTATTGTTTACAAACTACGAGTTTTAGGACATAAAACCAAACAAACTCCCACTTGGAGTCAGTGATAGCTTATATACCTAAATATTTAATAATGAGTTTTTTAGTTTTTCAAAGAAATACAATAAACTAGGGCATCACATACCCATGGTTTACCATTCGGTATCCCATACCCAGTTTTTCTCCCACTTGCCCTAGGTTATATACCTGGTAGTCCTAGTCTTACTAAGAGATTCTCAAACACTTTATCCGAGAGAATCTTTTTAAACATGTTAGTGTACAATAGACTTCTTATTAAACTATATGGGGAATATCTCATTTTTACAACTCTTGTTTCTCAATAATGGCCAGGAAATCATACATTCCTCCCACTACATCGAGGGTACTCTCAAATCTTTGAGTATGATGCATCTGATCTGTCTAAAGCAACTTTTGTTTACAGTGTCAATTTTAATAACTCTTTATTGATATATGCAAGCTTTTATGGAAACAAACAATACATGGTGATCTTGAACAATATTCCAATAAATGGAATAATGTTGACAAAACAATTAAGGCAACTAGAAAGTTTCTTATTTGGATTTCATGTTCTATCAAATAGACCTAGAAATTCAAACTTTTTGTACTTGGATCCAATCGAAGTATTTCGGTTTTATTTTACCTAACAAGTTTTGTACACTTTGAAATTTTCAATTGTTCTAAACTTATCACTTAGTTTAAATAACTACTTGCGTTTATTGATTTCTAGTCATTTTAAATATCTGAATATTTGTAAATGGCTTTTAACTAGGTTGGTTCTTAACAGAAGTTGCTTTACAGTAGAACAAACATAGCTTTTGCTAATGAACATTTTATTTACAAAAATATATACAATTTGTTCTTTACAAACAAGATAAACTAACTTTTATTACAATAACAGAAGCTGATAAGATCATTTTCAGACAGAAACATCTCCCATTGGTCATGTTAAGGACAACAAGCGATCTTCAGGAACTAGTTTGCCATTTTTTCTTTCTCTGCTCTTTTTTCAGCAAGGTACTGAGGGCAGTTTCACTTTCAATGCCCTTCCTCGTTGCAGTGGAAACACTTTCCTTTGTTTGCAGCATTAGCCTTTCCTTTTCTACCAGCGGTTTTCTTCTTCCATTTCCCTTTGTTCTTCTTAACAGGAATACTCTTACTCTGTGAAGAAGAAGTAACATCAGGATTTTTAGAGGTCATTCCTCTCTTCTCAACGGCAGCAACGTCTACTTCAGGTTCCAGACCTTCGGCTCTCATCATTTTCTGGGAAGCCTGTAGCTCATTTAGAAGAGTAGTAAAGCTATATTCTATTTTATTCATGAGCACGTTCATATAGAACTACAGAAAACTCTTCGAAAGAGATTCTAGAATAAACGACTTGACTTCTCTTGTCAACGACAACCCCATTTACTTTCGCCACATTGAAAAGGACCATCATGTCCAGGACATGTTCTCTAACAGAGGCCCTCTCTTTCATATGGTAGTTGTAAATGTATTTAATAGCATCGTGCCTAAGGAAGAATGATGGTTTTTCGAACATCCCACGAATAGATTCCATAATCTCTTTCTCAGTACTTATAACTTCGTGTTTCTTTGCCAAGACATCAGATATGTTGGTGAGGATATAGGCACAAGCTTTATCATTCACCTAATCTATCTATCGTATGCATCCCGAACAGTTTGGTTTGCATTTGAGTCAGGAATAGGAGGACAATCCTCTGTTAAAATGAACCTTAAATCGTCTATCACAAGTATAATATTCAGGTTTGTATTCCAAGTTGCATAATTATCCCTAATCAGTTTATTAGATGCCAACAATTGTACTAATGAACTCATCATTATGAAAAATATAAACAAATTTTATCAGGGAATTGATTTTTATAAACCCAATCAGGTTTTAGAAAAGTAATTATATACCCAAGATTATTTTTGGAACGATACTACAACAAGACATTCTTGACTAAATACTATCTCTAGAATAACTTATATTCTGATAGTCATTTAGCTACTGTTTTTTGTCTGAAATTACTAACTCTGTAGTAATTCTGTAATTGTAACCCTCTATTCTCAGACCTCAAAAATGGACCCCAAGGATGCTCCCAAAGTTGGAAAGTCAAAGTTGAATTCAACTTTAGAAATCCTATCAATTTATGGAGTTTGAGTTGTTTCGAATCCTATGTTAAAACCCTCCGAGGGGATAGCTGTCGTTAAACGACTAGCGAGTCCGACTTAAAGACAACAAGCAGGCGCAACATAGGAATCTCATGGTTCAAACAAACAGAAGAGACCATAGGATATGTTGACACATATCCTTCACCCACTTACTATGAACTACTTCCCCCATTCGCTTTGGTCTTGATCTCATGATGAACACTTTCCACATGGAGGTCATTCCCAGGGTGATACGAAGCGCTGCACGGATCTCACGGTGGGAATTATCTAGGGACGTGAGAATTGAAATGAATATATCATATATTTGATTTTCCATTAAACAGCTTCCTCTCATTCACCATGATCAATTCACGCCAACACTTTTCGAATGGATATCACTCCTAGAGTGACACGAAGTGCCGCATGAACCTTTCGATGTGAACATCTTGAGAGCGTGAAAATTTTAATATCAAAATGTCACATTTGGTTTTAATGTGAACAACTTCCCTCATTCACCAAAATCTCGATTCATGTAAACACTTTCCAAGTGGAGGTCACTCCTAGGGTGACACGAAGTGCCACATGAATTTTGCTTGTGAACTCTTACGGATGTGAGAGCAAAAATAATTATATCATATATGTTCATTAATCTCCCACTGAAGCATTCTAACAAATCATATACATTATTTGATTTTCACTGAAGTGTTCTAATAGCATATCATATATGTTATTAAACTCCCACTGAAGTGTTCTAACATTAAAGGGGTATATATTTAGGCTTGTTCTGACTAATAAAACAACCTAAGTCTAGGTGTTTATCCAAGTATAACGTTTATATTTGGATTTAACCTACAATGTCTAGGTGATAAGAAAATTTTATGTTGGGATTGGTGTCATAATTCTCTCGGAGTCATGTTGTTTATAATCTATATACATTGTTATGAATAAAATAAGAGTTATTTCATTTTGGCATTTACTCATATCCAATACACAAAGCTCTATGGTTATTGTATGTAAACTTAAGCATGTATATAAGATATACAAGTGGATCATGCTTTAAGTGATAACCTAAATAGGTCTGTAGTATAAGGATTAAGGAGGGATTCCTAATCCCTGTGACACTACGGATACGGCCTGCTTTGTAGAGGTTTTCAAGTGTTGTGAACTATTACAGATGGTAGATCTTGGCCATTCATGTGGAGACATACAAGCAGAGGTGACCTAGACAAAGAGTTTGTATAAGATCGGACCACGAGATGATTCGTCTCTATATATAACGTCGTTGATACTGGAGACTTACATCTCACCTAAACGATCATAGGTGACATGACCTCAATCATGAGTGTTTTGGGAACTCCTGCCTTTGAGGGCGGTCCTTTGATTATTATGGGTGAGAGTGGCCAGATTGCCAACTCAACATGCCTACCTTTTTGGGGACTTATCTTTTTTGGGAGCTGGGAACTCAGTTACACAAGATGGAATTCACTCCTTCCTTGAAACAGGGGTAAGTTGATAGATTGCTCCTTGAAGGGCTGATTCTGGGGCTTGAACATAGTGTCACAACTTCTCTTTGGAAGAGAGGACTCAGTCATAGTAGGACAATGACTTATATTCATTAGAGGGATAAGTGGTACTTAAGGAGTTAGATGTAACTACAGGGGCATAACAGTTATTGACCCATATGTACTTACGAGATATTTGTGAAGGGTTATAGCACTGTTGATTGGTTGATATGGACACATAATATATCTGTAGTAAGGAGAGTTCAACTGTCGGTCTTTAGTGGAGTGCCTGGTAGTTAATGGATGGTAGATCCCATGACTAAAGATTTTAGTCAGCTATTCACGTATCATTAGAGCTTTGAGCTACAGGTTCATATGGTCTCATTGGTAGCTCAATGGATTCAAGTTGAGAATCAGTTCTTGGTGTTGATTTGAAATGTTCAAATTGACAAGAAGTAATTTGATTATATATGATATGATCGGTATGATGTATGAGATACATCAAGTGGAGGATTAATGTAAATGAGATTTACATTAAGTACCATGGAATAGAAAAAGAGCTATGGTTTATATGTTTCATGAGATGAAATATCAAAACTATAGGTTATAGATTTAGTATGGTAAGTTGGTTATCATATATATATAATATTATTTATTGGATAATTATCTCGTTTTCTCTAATAACCAATTGAGTGGGAGGTTATTGGTGGTTTCATGGTAACCGTGAGATAAGAGAAAAAATGTTTTCCTAAATTTAGTAGTTGTTGATCTGAGATTTCTCTTCTTGAAAATTTCTCACAGTGGTTGTCAAGTGAATAAGATTTACTAAACGAAAGTTGAAGTGAGACTAGACGATCGTAGAGTGTTTCTATATGATAGTTCACTCAGCTGGCCGATAGCTAAATGATCACGAAGCTTCTTCTAAACGATTGGGCATCGTCTATACGATAGACTTTGTCGTCTCCCACTTGCTCAATCGTTTACACGATTGTCCTTCCTTCGGTCTCTTCCTCTAACCACGTCCACACAGAGCCACACTTTTGGATTCTCACACCGAGAATACCAGGGTAGCCATTGTGGTGGTGTCGTACTTAACTCGACATAGTTGAGGTTTTCGGAGGCCATTCGTGGTGTTCGTGATCTTGGAGTTCGTTGTGATCGTGTAGTGTGGTCGTGGTGTTCGAGCATTCGTGTTTAAGGGAGATTGAATATGAATCTTTAAAGGTATGTGTGTTCTTTCCCTTGATCGTATAATAAAACATGATATAATTTCGTTTTGTGCATAGCCTATTGTTTCCGTTTCTTGATTGTAATTGTTAATGTTCATATACGATTGAAATTTGGAATGATCATTCCACTGCTAATGGAAATCCTCATGTCCAATTTCCTTCACTCTAAAACATCACATCACTCACGTATTGCTCATAAAAACCGGTTAACAACGCTCAATTATTTAGCCATAATCCCCAGGTAGGAGGTGTTTCATAGACCGTTGACTTAAATACCCTCAACCTTTGACAAGATTGTATACTGGTTGAGTTTGTAATCTAAGTTTTATAAGTCTAACGACTTATTTTAACTATTAAAACGAGTGGTTAACTTACGTGAGCATGCAGCTAATCTTTGTTATGGATTTTAAATGTCTAACCCAATTTTATAATAGCTTACAAAAATTTTTGGTCATGCTAAACATCCACAGCATACATCAAAGGCATTCAATATTTAATATAACATTTATATTAAATAAAAGAAACCCTAAACATGCATACTATATATTATAATACTTTATAACATATTTTCAATACATGTAACATGCTTTCTATGGTAGGATTTTAAATCAACATGGCATAATGTATGCACATACAATCTTTATTTAATTATAACATACATTACATGTATAAATAATTAAACACATATTGATATGATTTTAGTTTTGGTATTTTCAGGCAAAGAAAGCATAAAAATTACAGAAAATAGCAAGAAATAGCTCCAAAACTCTTCTAGACCGCTTGAACTACTCCAAACCAGACTCGAACAGCTTGAATTGGACTTGAACTGGCTGAACCGGACCAGCTAAAACATTTTTGAAGCTGAACCAGATTGAATTTTAAGAAAACCGGTCAAACCGATCAATCCTCGATGGTCCTCCCTTGGTCAACAGTTCAAATTCGTCGAACCGGTTGAAGAATCTCGTCGATGGACCAAAAACTCGCTCCTCCCTCGAAATATCACTTGAACTCGATAAAAAACTCACTGCTCGATAACCCAAAACTCACTGCTCGCTCTTTGTCAAGACTCGATTCATGCTCGAACATGAGTAGCGTTGCAATGCTCAAGGGTAGCGTTACAACGCTACCTGGGTAGAAGCTCACGGTCCAGTTTTCTGCAACTCGACCTTCTTCACTTCTTTCTTCAATTACAACTTAATTTGAACTCTACTGACTCTAAATAAATTACAGACTCTTAAGCACCCATATATGCTCATTAAAAAAGAACTAATTACAAATTTAACAAATGAATCAAAGAGAATTTAAATTCCAAATCTCAGAAAACTATATCAGTGCACAATTTTCATATAACTCATGAAAAAAATCCACCACACAAAAATTAAACTAAATTGAATGCTTAAAGGATGCTCTGATACCAATTGTTGGAGTATATCAACATGCAACAGAAGTAACAAGGATCAATAAGCATTCTAATTCATTAATTTTGGCTATAAATAAAGCATGCTCATACAATAATAAGAGGGTTTCAAGACACACCTTTGTAGAACCACTTGAAAATATCACTTGAAACTCGAATTCAGCTGCAATCTTCTCCAAATCTTCTTGTGAACCACCTCAAGGCCTTCTCTACTATTCTCTTGGATCCTTGAATTGAGTTGTAGGACTCCAAATAAGCTTGAATAAATGGAATCTAGAGAAGAAGATCACTGGTGCAACTTGAAGAACATATTCTTCAACCTCTCAAGTTTTCAACAAAACTCAACAAGTATATCAGTTTTGCATGCTTGATTCTCAGTCCAATCTTCCCTATTTATTGCATGATCTTCATGCAAAGGAGATATCTACATGAAAAGCACCTCATACTTGGAAGATTGAATCAATAGATGGTGGATATTGAGTGAGCTACTTGAAGAACGTAAGTGGACATTTCTCACTTTTTCAAATTTTTTGTTTTCAAATTTTCAATCTTTTGATTTTCAAATTGATTTCCAAAATCAATTTTCTTTTCAAAAATTGAAAATTTTATTAATTTTATAAAATTAATACATTAAACAGTAATAGATAATAAATTAAACAATTTAATTAATTCTAATTAATTGAATATCAAATATTAAATTAATTTTAACACAAATTTCACCATCATGAATTTAATATTTAAATCCTATTTAAATATTAATTGATTCTCCAATTCCATTTAATTCCAAAATTAAACACGTAATTATAACACATATAATTACTCATTCCCTTAATTCTAATTTGAACGTCTCAAATTAACTTATCACGCTACTCTAAGGCTAATCCATTTACGAGCTAGTAGGGGGACCTCGTGGACCTACAGATCATGGGCTCCATTGACCTACAGATCATGGGTGGGAACCTTTATTCAAGACCCGGAGTCAGAACTTAAGGGAACAACCTCTCTACTATCCCTAAAAGCGGGTAGGAGTGAATTCCATCTTGCACCCTATGTCCCCAGCTATCTACCCGTTCTTACCTCTGAAATGGATGTTTATTGAGTCGGCGCTGTTGAGCCAACCCTCACTTATGCAAATCTAAGGATAATCTTGAATAAACAGAAGTTCATTGTTTGCTCAGGATTAAGGTTAAGTTGCCTAGGTCATTGCTTTGAAATAGTCAATCTTAAATAATAAACAGCGTTATAAAGTAAGAGTGACTGATTTCGTGGTTTGATCTTGTACAAACCTATTGCACAAGACGCCCCCACTCCTCATGTCATAACATGTATGAATTAGGATCACATCATCGGTAGCCCTTTACAACTCCTTGTAACAACTATAGAGTTGGTCGCATCCAATAGTGTTACCAGAATAAAGCATCCAAACTTATTCAAATACTACAGATCATTTTGACTATTTACTCGAACCTGATCCACTTTTATGTCTCCACATAAAGTTCAATTACTCATGTTATAGTCATGGATCTTTTAGTTTATTGGATGTATTTCTAAAACGCAATAAGCAATTTTATATATTTAATAATATATTATTGAATTTTTATGAATAAGTTTTATTGTTTACAAATCACGCGTTTTAGGACATAAAACCCAACATAGTGTATCAATACATTATAACAGTGATTCAATTATATAGTATATAATTGAAATGCCTCTTATTAATCTGAACAATTCAAATTAACCCAAAAACTGATTCTCAACTAAATTCTTTTGAGCTACCAAGGGGACCTTATGGATCTGTAGCTTGAAGGTCTAATGGTACATGAATAATTAATTAAACTCTTTAATTACATTATCCACCATCCTTTAACTGTTAGACACTCCAAAAAAGACCGACAGTTGTAATCTTCACACTACAAATATATTTCTGTGTCCATTATATATAACCAATCAACAGTACGATGACCCTTCACAAATTGCTCGTAAGTACAGTTGGGCCAAATTACCGTTTTTCCCTGTAGTTACATCTAACTCCTTAAGTACCACGGATTCCTCTAAGACATTGACACACTGTCCTTATTTGTTCTCACTTTCTATTCATCAACTAATATTCATTTAAAATCTTTCATTCATTTAGAGATGTGCACATCTGACCAGTTTTGTAGAGATGTGCAACATATTCTCCATTCCTGGCGTGACTACAGTAGATTAGACTATATCTTTTTCTGTACACACTTAGACACGAAGCAAAGAGGTGGGTTCATTCATTGGAGCCAAATGAGATAAATTTGTGGGATCAGTTGGTTGAACAGTTTATGAAGAAATTCTTCCGTCCCGCTATCAACGCAAGAAGACGATGGGAAGTGTTAAATTTTGAGCAAACAAAAAACGAAACTCTGAGCACCGGGGTGCGCTTTAGATGATTGGTGAAAAACCGTCTGCATATCGGGATTCCTGATTGCGTTCTCATGGAGACTTTTTATAAGGACCTATACAGAGCGACACAGGCAGTTGAAAATGCCTCCGCGACAGGAGGGTTTATGGATAAAATGTATACTCAAGCAAAAGTCATTCTAGATCGCATCTCGCGAAATACGGATGATTGGATTGATGACGGATATGGAAGAAGAGGCCCAGAACGAAGGAAAGCAGTGAGTGCCATTGTACCAGCTGATACAATGACCACACTGGCTGCCCTGATGGCTACAGTCACTTCGTTCCTCCAAACAATGGCTATAAATCAAGGAACTCTCTCCTAGGGTGCAGTGCAAGCCAATACGCTAACGCAAGTGGTAGTAGTAGGCTGTATACAATGCAGAGGGGGTTATTCAGTAGAAGTATGCCCGTCAAATCAACAGTCGGTATACACTATCCATAACAACCCATTCAGCAACACGTACAACCCAGGTTGGAGGAATCATCCCATCTTCAATTGGGGAGGGAATAACGACCATGGGGGCTAGAGAAATATACAGACCAATCATTTCGGGAATAGAGGAAATTCTCAAGGTTTTCACTACAAGGGTCAAGGTCAGAGTAATTATCAAAACAAGCAATCGCACAACCAACCCTCTTCATCTAACACCTCATCCAATTCTTCATCCTTGGAAGCACTACTTAAACAATACATAGAAAAGAACAATGCGATCATGCAATCGCAAGCATCTTCCATCAGAACTTTGAAGGTACAGGTCGGGTAGCTTGCGGCCGAACTTAGAAACAGAACACTTGGTACACTGCCCAGCAACTCGAAAGCACCTGGACAAAGTGGGAAGGAGCAATGTTAAGAGGTGACATTGGGCAGGCAAGCCTGATCGCCTGCGGGGATGGGTTTACGGTAACATTGAAAACCCTTTTTAAACACCATCCATATCAACTATCTTTACTGCTTTATTTATCGCTTTATTATTGCTTTAGTGAATTAGTTTCCCTGCCTATTTGAATTAATTTCCCTTCCAGTCTTTGATTGATTGGCTTTAATTTACTGTTGAATGAATGATTTAAGTGAACACCGCAATGTCTTATCATTATGGTTTTGGCATAACTGTTGTGATGTTGGTGATACTATGCAATGTTAGGTATGCATTGCGTCAACGGGTGTATCTTGCGTTAATAGATATACTTTGCACCTATCCTCCAAAGATACATTGCGTTGATGGATGTGTTGCGCTAATAGGTATACATTGCGCCCGTCCTCTAAATATGCATTGCATTGACAGATGTGTTGCGTTAACAACTAAACATTGTGCCTATCCTAAAAAAGTAATAAAAATAAAAAAAATGATAAAATGATAAAATATTCGCGTAGAAGGTAATCGAACGATCGTTTCAGCTCCCGAGGGGAATTATTACATAGTAGACGAAAGGACGTCCTTTCCTGCTCTGTCATAATCGGGAAGACCCAAACTATAAATCCTCCCCCTCTCCCCATCCTTGTTTGGAGTTCATTTGCATTCTCTTCGCGAAAACCCTACCAAAAACCCTCTGCATGCCTCGACCGCTGTCCGTTCTTTCTTCCGAGAAAAAAAAATCACAACTATCTTCTTTCCCTTCACCAAACTCATGGCCCGACAGTCATCACATTCTTCTTCCCAAGCATCATCCCTTTCACAAGGTCTTGTCACTACGCGAGAGGCGGCTTTCCTCGCCGCCAGCCGCTACCCAGCCCAAGCCAACTCCCAGAATCGTCGTAAAGCCTAGGCGAAAACCCTCTGTGTCCGCAACACCGTCCACCCACTAAGAGAGGCCGAGCATGGAGAGTGCCTCTGTCACCAGAACTGAGGTGGCACTCCCATTACCTCTAACCGAGAGTGAGTAGAAGAAAAAAGATGATAAGAAGGTGTTTGGAAGCATCCTAAGTCATTTGAAGAAGGACGGGGGGTTACCAGAGGTAGGAATAGTAAACCAACCCGTGCTGTCAGAGGAGTTAGCTTTAGCTTCGCGGAGGATGGCCCTCACCATCTCGGATCCTAAGGAGACTGCCCCAACAGACTACAATGAGGGAACTATTAGGGCTATTCTGGAGGTTATGGAGGTAAGGAGGCAGACAGAAAAGTCTGAAGAAGAGAAGGAGGAGAGAAGAGTCGAAGAGAAACAAGCAGAGGAAGATGAAGTTGCCTGGCTGGAGAAAGAAAAGAAGGAAAAGCGGAGAAGTGAAAGAACGCAACGCAAGCGAGAAGAGAAGCGCCTGAGAAAAGAGGAAGAGCGGAGGAAAAGGGCAGCAAGCACGGATTCCGACAAAGAATCAACCACCACAAGGATGGAAGTGGAAGTGTCAATGCAATTTGAACTAGCAATGCAACAACAAACCTCATGGCCGCATTCAAGATTAGTTGCGTCAGAGACTCAACTCTGTGATTCAGATGACAAGTAAGACCCTGAAATCTCCCCACTAATGCAGCGTCACAAGGAGAATGTGCCGCAAGGGTCCACAAGAGACCCAACAATCCATGAACGCAAAGAGAAGGAGAAGAAAGAAAGAAAAAGGAAATTAGAGGAAAAGGAAGACAAAATGGCAAGGGTGTACCAAATTATCGCCTTGCCCGATTTGGTCGGACAATTTCATGATGAGAAGGTTCGCCTTGCCAATGCAAGAGCAGAAGAAGAAGAGAAGAGAAGGCTCAAGGATGAGTAGCGCATTATGCTCGCCTCTGAGTATTTGAAAAAAAATGCGAGAAGAAGAGAAGACGGAGAAGAAGAAGAAGGAGAAAAAAGATTTGCGCCACAAAGCCAACATTCAACACACTAGAGAGCTAAAAAGAAAAGAAAAGGAAAGGTGGGAAAAGGAAAATAAAGAGCAGCATAAGGAACGGGAATGCATTCAAAGACAAAATTCCTGCCTTGCATCTGCTCAAGAAAAAGGAAAAGCGAAGGTAGAAGGCAGTGAGCTTGTGCCGGCTAGGAGGCGCCTAAAAACCAAGAAGGAAAACAATGATTTATTGATGGAAATGGGCTTCTTTTCTGTGTCGGCGCTACTACCAGATCTTGTTATCAGTATTGTGGTGGAGCATGGGTGGGAAACTTTCTGCCAATGGCCATCCATAGTCATTCCAGCAGTAGTGAGGGCCTTTTACCACAACCAACTCCACGACACCAAAGATGTGGTGATCGTTGACGGGAGGGTAGTGTCATTCAACGCGGAGGACATCAATCAGCTCTACCCGTTGAAGAATTTCCCAAAAGCACCGGGTAACAAATTGATTGATGATCCTGCCGAAGAGCATATGAAGGATGTACTGAAAGTGCTGACGCAACCAGGCACCAAGTGGATGGTGTCTTTGACCGACATCACAACCCTCGCCTTCAATTGTCTGCTACTTGAAGCACGCCTTTGGGTCTATTTTGTGAAGAGACGGCTGATCCTGACGTCGCATGATAAAACCATTCCAAGGGATAGAGTCATGGCCACATACTTCATTGCGTGTGGCATTCCAAATGATGTGGGTCAGCTTCTTGCAAAGCAAATCAAAGGTTATGTAGGCCACGTTAGGGGCCAATACTTCTTTCCATGGACGGTCTCTAGCCTATGCCTATCTGTGGGCATGGACATTGAAGAAGAACCCATGTCAGAAATCCACGGCCTCATCAGCACAAAAATCATGAGAGTTCTTCTCAAGGATTCGCCGCATTTCCTAGAGCCTCCACCGAAGCAGTCCCTTATCGACTTGAATGCGCCACAACCACCTAGACCCAAGAAATGGTGCTACAATGACAAAGGAAAGGAAATAATCCAAGGAAGTGCATCGCATCAGCAAACCAATTTACCCTTGGAGGATCCTTTACCCTTAGTCATCCGTCCACCCAGTCCAACAATTGAACCCCTTTCCCCTCTTCCCGAGCATTTTACAAACGTCCTCCTTGCACCCGACTCTAACCACACATCCCTAGCAGCATCCATTAGCCATCCATCTCCACCCCACTTTTCCCCTCAAAGATCGCCGCATGTCGATGACCCACACGGTTTGGAAGCAGGCCCTTCCGCTCAGCCCCAAACCAATGCAGGTGAGACATCGACGGCACCGCCCCCCACCGTATCCATAGCTGCTGGCCTCGAAGACATGCGGGGCTTCTTGTCATAAGAATTATCGCGGGGCTTCTTGTCATAAGAATTATCTTCTTTCCGCCATACATTGATGGAGTTGCACGAGAGTAATGCTGTGTCAGGCGATGATAAACATTCAACGCAACATCTTTACCCTTCGCCTGAATCAGAGACAGATGGTCGAACGCAACCACGAGTACTTTAGTTTCTTGACCGCATATTTACATGGCCCTATGGTTCCTCAGCATCTGCAGCAGCCTCTGTTCTTTCAAGAAGCGCCACAAGAAGCTCCTCCGCAACGCCCTCCTCACCGCGAGCCCCCGCCGCAAAGATAAATTTTGGGGTGCACCACCTTTTCCTTCACATTTTTTAATTCTTTTTGCGGTCGTTCCAATTCTTTTGTATAGCTATACCTTTGTATTCTCCTTTACATGCTTACAATTTTTGTAATTGCAATCATTACAATTCTTTGTGTACTTAGACAATTTTTATATACATTGAGTGACTATTCTTTCGTTATGTCTTGGCCCTTTTATTTATATCATCCTTTGTCAATTTAATGCGGTATTTCCTTTCTTTTCTTTTGCATTGTTTATTTGCACTGTCGTGATGAGTATTATGCATAACCTTAGCGTAATTTCTTTATATATTGCATTTTCTACCTAACACTTAGACAATTCATCGCTATAATTTCCATTTTACCTTCTTTATCACAAGGTTCTACTCAAACCTTCTTTTCAAATTTTGACTAAGTGTTTTATCTCTTTTGTCCAAAACAACGTAATGAGTATTTTGCGACTCTTTAAATTTGGGAGTGGGAAAGGTCTTAGCAAATGCAATCAAGCGGATGTGTTCATATCAAGCAAATGCGTTCTTCAAAAAAAAAAAAAAAAACTCCGTTGTCAATGCAAGGGAAATTCCCAACCTGATAAGAGTTATGTCGTGAAAGAAACCTGCTCGTAGTTGGATGTTCGTATGACAGCCGTGGGAGCAAGCCAAAACGAAGGTAGGTTACCAGGATCGACGCAATACAAAAAAAAAAAAAAAAAAAAAAAAAATAACTCCACTGACCAACTAAAGTGAAAACTTGGCTAAGGATCAAGAATTGAAGTTGAGCTTGGTACACAACCGAATTTGGATGCTCACATGACACCCTTGGGAGCAAGCCAAAACGAAGGGAGTAACCATGATCAACGCTCTCTATAGTAAGATGCAAACCAGACCACAACATAAAAGGCGCACTTCGTTGTTTTCACAAGAATAGGAAAAACATTCTTTTCAAAACAAGAAGAGAACTTTGAGCAGAGGTTTATCTTAGGTAAGAATAAGGTAGAGCATGCTGAAGAAATGTTCAAAGGATAGAAGGAATTAGTAATTTTGAGAAATTATATAGAGGTGGAGCATTCGGAGTAGTTGATCAACGCAAAGCTACAATAGGACTTGAGCTGAATTTCCTCAGTAGAGGATATGCTTGAGGACAAGCATATATCTAAATTTGGGGTATTTATACCATCTTATTTAGAATATATGGCCAAAAGAAGAAAAAAGTTGCGTCGAACATATAGAAATTGACTTAGAAACGCAAAAAGTTGTAAAATGTCGGAAGCACACCCGCTGACCCCATTGTGATGGCAAAAAGGGATGTCCAAGTCTTTGTTTTGCAGGAAACAGGTATCATAGCATGCGACGATCGCTCGAGGGCAAAAAAAAGCAACACATTCACACCAAATGTGATGGTCCATCGTGGACGAAAAGAGCAACGCATTTGCACGCATGCGACGATCGATCGTAGATGAAAAGAGTGATGCATTCGTAGGGATTTTTGAAATTGTACAGCTTTTCTGTTGTACGATTTGACAAATTGAATGTGAAGCAGAGCGAACGTTTCCACCAAGCCTTTTGCAGAAAAAGTAACTTTTTCAGAGCGGAACCACTGACGAAGGAGGTGCCAAGGTCTATAAATAGCTACATCAATTCCAAAGAGAGGAGGCTGGTCTGAAGAGACATTTAGAGAAAATCCGGGAGAAAGACAAGACAAGTCCAAAAGGGAAGTCTTGGGAGCCAGAAATTCATTCACAATCTCGAAGAGAAGCTCTATGCAAAGATCATCTCTACCTGGGAAACTATTCTGAGAAGGAAGTTTTCCACCCCACTCTTCCTACACACCGCAAGCAAATCAACTCCGTCTGGGATCCGTGTCAAGACATTAACACGCTGTCCTTATTTGTTCTCACTTTCTATTCATCAACTATTATTCATTTCTAATCTTTCATTCATTTATCTGTAACAAACGCTTTGCTTTATCTTTTAATATCATTGTCATATTCATCTTCATCTCTCTGTTCTCCACCATACATTCATCGTCCATCTCTATCATCATGTGTAACTAATCCCCCAGGGTGAGGGGGAAGGATTAAGCGAGTAAGTTAATCCATGTTGAAGAAGTTAGCTAAGTTTAGCTAACGCATGCTCAACGACATCTTCACCGGTGAGAGTAGAAGTGAAGATGTTAATCCACCTCTCGAAAGAAGATTGATAGATTGCGTTAACTAAAGCAAGAAGTATTTCCAGAGAAGGAAACAACCTTGTGTTCGTAACGTTCATCCTTATTTACCATAGAGATATGGGAATGCGGCCGATCACTGAGAGGTGTACGCCAAGGGAAAGCGGAACCTTAGTTGCATCCTCAACATGATTGATGAACTTTCGATGTCCTTTCCCCTAACCTATTCTCTTTCTGACACATTTCACAAGACTTGCCATCGCATTCCATCAGATACTTGCACATCTTCACAGGTGTTTGTTTGTTTATTTATTTATTTGTCACCGCATTTTACTTTTCCAATACAATTCATTATTATTTTGTTTTCGATCGCATGTATCACATTAATATTGCATTTATCATCGCAATCCCCATGTTTGACCAAAGATCACTCTGAGAAACTTGTAGTGGAATTATACTTGGTTCCAACACAAGAAAGCTTGTGACACGCACGTACTACATGAACGCATACTACAAACGCATCTAAGCAGCATCACATACATTATTTTAAAGCATAGTATCACATTTATTATCGAGAAGCATGATTTAGCAACACATACCATATCATCACGTACATCATCATTAAGTCTTTGCGGTGGTATTGCATTACATCACGTCCAACGCAATCTCAAAATCGAACACTCCACATATATGTTTAAGTTACAACGATAACCTTGGATGTTAGTTTATTGATTTGTGGTTAATGCAACTAAAATATCACATATTTTATAGATAAAGTGAATAAAAATATCATATATTATTAATCACATAAGAGTTTGTTCATATAAAGTTTACAAACTATAGGACCCTACGAGATTTAGGGCATCAACCACAACAATGACCACATTATTTTCATTTCTTTTTCTCACAAATACCTATTTGTATCCCATAGGTTTGACAACTTCTGGTGTTCAAACTACTGGTCCAAAAACGTGACATTCTGAAAGTGAGCTTAATTTTGCCTCGATTGCTTCCTTCCACTAAAGCCAATCTTTTCTATGTT
Source organism: Benincasa hispida (assembly GCF_027475165.1). NCBI lineage: Eukaryota > Viridiplantae > Streptophyta > Magnoliopsida > Cucurbitales > Cucurbitaceae > Benincasa > Benincasa hispida. The sequence continues at coordinate 5,415,024 of NC_143479.1, read as the reverse complement.
GACATTCTTCAATAGATTTTTGTTCAAGATCCTCATTTTTAGATATAATATCAAGAGTAATATTATACGCAAAAATGTTGTCAATAACTACATTACTTCGGTTCCATCTTTTTCGTATCATGACATTGTTTATTGAGAACTCATTATTATCTTTAGGTAATTCACTTTCCTCACTAGTCATGTCAAGGATTTCTTCATGGGTATTTACATCCTCAACCAAGTCTTTTTTACTATTAATTATTTTTCATTTTCGAGGATTTTTATCTTTGGAACCCATTAATCTACCACGCTTCTGTCGTGTTCTAGATTCATTTGTGACAACTTGTTATGTTGGGATATCAATTTTCGATGAAATATTTGCAGCTGGTATATGTGATTTAGTTATTTTTTTTGCATCAATAAATGCATCTGGTAATTGATTTGCTATATTTTGCAAATGAATTATTTTTTGGACTTCAAGTTCATTGTATGATGATCTAAATGAAACAATAACGATGCGTTCCAAGTAATTTCTTTTTTCATCTTCTGAATTCCTCTCGCTAATGTTGGAAAATTTGTCTCATTAAAATGACAATCAACAAATCGTGTAGTGAATACATAACCCGCCAAGGGTTCAAGATATTTAATAATTGATGGAGAATCATATCCAATATATATTCCTAATCTCCTTTGTAGACGTATCTTATGCATTGTGGTGGAGCAATTGGAACATATATTGCACATAAAAAAAATTTTAGATGGGAAATATTTGGCTCATGACTGTAAACTATTTGTGATGGCGAGTAATTATGACAAGCTACTGGCCTAATGTGTACAAGTGACTCTGCATATAAAATAACTTGTCCCCATATAGATGAAGGAAGCTTAGCACTGATAAGTAATAGTCTTGCAATTAATTGCAAATGTATTATAAATGATTTTGTTAAACCATTTTGTGTATGAACATGATCTATTGGATGTTCAACACTTAACCCAATTTACATACAATAAGTATCAAAAGCTTGGGATGTAAATTTACCATCATTATCAAGATGAATAATTTTAATTGTATAATCAAGAAATTATGCTCTTAACTTAATTTGAGCAAGTAATCTTGCAAATGCAAGATTTAAACTTAATAATAAACACACGTATAGTTATCTGTTGCATGCATTTATTAATACCATAAAATACTTAAATGGTCTTGGTGGGTTAATAGGTCTACATATATCACTATGAATTCTTTATAAAAATGTAGGTGATTCAATTCCTACTTTAGCTGGTGATAGTCGAATTATTAATTTGCCTTGAGAGCAAGCTAATAACGGGTAGAAATGCACGTTATTATAGCACAAATAAGTAAAACAATGAGGGAATGGGATGGTAAAAATATACAAAATCATGTCGAAAAGCGTTAAACTGAGAATATTGCAATCGCATGCGCCCATCACATAAAAGCAGCTAACTTACTTATTTTATGCAGGAAAAATGCGTTGGCACAAGATGAATTGCGATCAAAGGAATTAGGCGTCCGCGCACATTAAAAGATTGCACCCGCAAAGTCATGCGATCGTATGCGCTCACGAGAAGTTGCTCAAGAATGTGGCCGCATAAAGACGACGCATCAAGGTGAAATCTTAATAAATCATGATGGGACGGAAAGCTAATGACAGTCGAATCCGAATTTAGTTGACAAGCCATTAACGACACACTGAAGCAAGTACATTCAACTTTTCGATGACCATTAATCGGCGCATCAGACAGAAGATTTAATGACCTTTCATCATTGCAATCATTAGAGAGAAAAGCTTCTTCACCTTGAGCTCTATAAATACCGAAGGCCACCATCGATAAAGGAGTTCACCACATACAAAAGATAGATCATATACAAATAGATAACCGTTAGTGTGTAGTTATTCATATACTTAGAAGGCGGAGGTGAGTGAAGGGAAGAAGACGCCGAGAGGACATTCCTAGACAGCTCGAAAGACTGCTAGGAAGCACTATAAAAGAAGAGAGGGCGGAAACTTGCGAAAGCATGGATATTCTTCTGGGCAGAGTTGGAGTAAAAAGACATTGTAAAAGCCACGGGAAGCAAGACATTGCTACCGGGCTTCTTATCCCTACTTTCCATTATGTTTTGTATTCTGACTTTATTTATAAAATGGAATTCTCATCTCAACATTTTCAATCTCTTCACATTTCGCATGAGTAGCTAAATTTCCGAATGGGTTGAGAAGTACTTAGCTAGCATGACCGAAGATCTTCACTTTATGTGATCATCTTGTCTTATGTATGCGTCATTCACCCTTTAGAGATACTTGAGAGAGTAGTTTAAAGAAAGAATTTAGACTTGAGAGAGTCAGATTAGAATCTAGGCTTGAGAGAGTCAGATTAGAACCGCATAAGCAAGAGATAGAAACTTAGATATAAGTTTTGTTTGTTATATGCATCGTATGCACCCAATAGGATATGATAGTATGCGGTCACCTTGTGCATGTGTGTATCATTCATCATCACATAGACAAGAATAGAGTCTTAGAAAAAAATCCTATCGACATTATCGTATACATCGTAAGTGTCCTAGAAATAGAAACTATGACATTTGCATTGAGAGATGACATGTTGTTGTGTGTGTGTAGCATGAACGCATAACTTGAACGCAATCTTAGAAAGTGTTAGCTAAATCCCTTCTCAACCCGTTCACTGCACACTCATTGTAACTCTCCATTTCATCAACTTTTCACTTGAATCTGTCGCATAGGAAATATGCTCAAACAAAGCACAATCCAAATTATTTGTTTTTGTCACCGCAAAGTAATCTAATTTACTAACGCATAGTAACTCAGTAGTCCCTGTGTTCGACCTTGGACTTACAAAGAAACCTAGTGAGATTTATACTTGTGTTTTACTAGGAAAACTTGCATATGCAACGCATAACTCATCACCGCAATTTCATACCATTATTTCATCACATTTACAACGCATCAAGTTTTTGGCGCCGTTGCTGGGGACTATGACAGTACATATCACACATACAGTAATTTTTTTATTTTCTTTGCAGCTTTCGACCTCTGTGCACTGCCATTCCTTTGGTAAGGGAAGAAGGGGGTGTCGTATGAGTGAAAGACATGTTCCTTAGCCCAACTACGACCCAGAGATCAAAAGAACGTTCAGAAGACAGAGAGACAATAGCCCACAACAGCAAGAGAGAAACCTTAAAATGGTGGAACAACCGGAAGATAGAGCAACAAACGCGAACAATATCATGGCAAAGCCCATTCTCCTGGCAAACGACCGCAATAGACCCATCCGAGACTATGCATCACCAATCTTTATGATTTTTCCCTAGGAATCATGTGGCCCACTCTAGACGGATCAAGGTATGAGATGAAGCCGGTAATGTTGCAGATGATTCAGACGGCCGAATAGTTTGGTGGAAGGCGTGGCGAGGATCCGCACGCCCATCTCTGGAGTTTCATCGAAATCTACAACACTTTTGTGTTCTCAAACATCTCAGCTGAAGAAGTTTGACTAACGTTGTTCTCATTTTCACTATGCGACCAAGGAAAGAAATGAGCCTATTCTCTCAAACCAGGGGAGATAACGTCTTGGGAACAAGTAGTACAAAATTTCATGAAGAAATACTTCCCCCTACCGAGAACGTAAGAAGAAGGAAGTTGATTACAAATTTTGAACAGGATATTGACGAATCGCTCAGCGATACCTAGGTGAGGTTTAAGAGACTGGTGCGAGATTTTCTGCACAATGGCTTACCTGACTATCTTCAGATGGAGATCTTTTGTCACGATTTGAACCCTGCATCGCAAACAGCTGCCTATACGGTAGCAGCTGGAGGTCTGCTTGACAAAACGTATGATGAGGCTAAAAATATTCTTGATCGCATATCAAAGAATCACGAAGATTGGAGGGAAAGCGATCAACGACTTAAAATTCGAGACGGTGATGCAAACAATGGGGCCATCGTATCCCTACAAAATCAAATGAATGCAATGATGAATCTAATACAGGGCATCGCAATTAATAGCCCGGGAACGCAAAGAGGGCAGGTTAATGCAATCGAGCAGACGAGTACAAGTTGTGCCGCTTGTGGAGAAGCCCATCCGATGGAGGAATGTCCAAGGAACCCGCATTCTGTATACTTTGTAAAGAACAATCCTTTCTCCAACACTTATAACCCCAGGTGGAGAAACCACCCCAATTTCGCGTGGAAAAATAATCAACAGAGTTATCAACCCATGGCGCAAAAAGAAGGGCTGTAAGGATTTTTCTGCGAACAAATGGTCAATCACAAAATCAAGCAAGCAACTCGCAAGCGCCGCCATCGTCTTCCCTGGAAAGTCTATTGAAGCAGTACATAGAAAAGAACAAGATGGTGATTTAGAATCAGGCGACTTCAATCTAAAATCTCGAAATCCAAATAGGACAAATTGCGGGCGAACTGAAAAATAGACTACAAGGGGCGTTGCCAAGTTCAACTAAGCTCCCGTGACACCCGGGAACACAGGAAAGGAGCAATGTCAAGTCGTGACTTTGCGAAGCAGAAAAAATATAGTGGAAGAGAAGACGGAGGCACGTAGGACTAATCCAGCTGCGATGGAATCCAAGACCCCGTTGACACAAGATGAACCAGAAGAAAATGAGATGATGGAACTAGAAGTTGCGTCCACTTCTAAGCCTATGGAATAGGGAACCGTGAAGGTACAGCTGCCACCATTCCCTCAAAGACTTAAGAAGAAGCAAAATGATGAAATGCAGTATAATCGCTTCATGGACATGTTAAAATAGCTGCACATCAACATCCCTTTCACTGAAGCGATTGAACAAATGTCGAAATATGCTAAATTTTTTAAGGACATGGTGACAAAGAAAAGAAGCACAGAAAAGTTCGCAACGGTGGCGTTAACGCAAAAGTCAAAACCCATAATTTCACCGAAGATGCGCGACCCCGAAAGTTTCACAATACCTTGCTCAATTGGCAGGTTATATATAGGTCAAGTGCTTTGCGACTTTGGGGCCAGTATAAACTTAATGCCCAGGTCAATTTTCAAACAATTAAACATGGGGAAGCTGACGCCCACAACAGTGACTCTCCAGCTAGCGAACAGGACTGTAGTTCATCTAGAGGGGAAGGTGAAGGATGTCCTGGTCTCAATTGACAAATTTATTTTACCGACAGACTTCATCATTCTCTACTACGAAGCGAATAAGGATGTACCCATCATATTGGGACGAACATTTTTATCTACTGGTCACGCTCAAATTGATGTGTACAAGGGAGAGATCACGTTGAGTGTAAATGGAAAGAAGCTCAGGTTTGACATTATTAAAGCCATGAAGTATTCGGAAGATGAAGACCTATCCGATTCTGATAATGAACCCAGTTGTAATGAAGAAGAAGAAAGAAAGGATGCGACCACATCCATAGAAACCTGCAATGTGATCGTGGAAACAGCAAACAAAGAAGAAAAATTGAAGTTGAATGAAGAGAGAAAAGCACAACAACCTTCCTTGGAATAACCACCTACTGTGGAATTAAAAACCTTGCTAAGCCATCTGAAGTATGTTTTCTTGGAGCAAAACGAAACTTTGCCAGTGATAATTTCCTTTGCTCTACAAGAAGAACAAGAGAATGCGCTGCTTAGCATTCCGAAGAAGTACATAAAAGCAATAGGGTGGACGCTAGCAGACATAAAAGGAATCAGTCCCGCATATTGCATGCATAGGATACGTCTCGAAGAAAACCAAAAAGGGTTTATCGAACCTCAACGTAGACTAAACCCTGTGATGAAAGAGGCTATGAAAAAGGAGATAATCAAATGGTTGGATGCAGACATTATATATCCAATCGTTGATAGCATGTGGGTCAGCCCTGTGCAATGTGTGCCTAAGAAAGGAGGAATGACGGTAGTTCCAAATGCAAATAATGAATTAATAACAATGAGGACCATCACTGGCTAGTGGATCTGCATGGACTACCGCAAACTCAATGCGACGACGAAGAAGAACCATTTCCCCTTGCCTTTTACTGACCAGATGCTAGACCGCCTAGCAGGAAATGATTACTTCTATTTTCTGGATGGGTATGTGGGCTACAACCAAATAATGATTGCTCCTGAAGACCAAGAGAAAAGCACGTTCACCTGCCCCTACGGAACGTTTACTTTTCGCTGCATGCCATTCGGATTATGCAATGCACCGAGCACGTTCTAGAGGTGAATGATGACCATCTTCTTTGAGTATCTTGAAGATTCAATGTAAATTTTTATGGACGACTTCTTGGTTTACGGGAAAACATATGAAGTCTGTTTGAACAACTTGGAGAAGATACTAAGGAGATGTGAAGAGATAAATCTTGTGTTGATTTGGGAGAAGTGCAACTTTATGGTGAATGAAGGTGTTGTGCTCGGGCACAAAGTCTCTAAGGAAGGGCTGGAGGTCGATAAGGCGAAGATTGAGGCCACTGAAAAACTTCCATCACCAACAAATGTAAAGGCTGTCAGGAATTTCCTAGGACATGCAGGATTTTATCGTCGTTTTGTGAAGGACTTTTCGAAGATTGCTCGATCATTGAGTGCGTTGCTGGAGGCCGATAAAACATTTGACTTTGATACACAGTGCCTCAACGCATTCAAGATACTGAAGAACGCATTGATAACCACACATGTGTTGATCGCACTTGACTGGATACAGCCATTTGAGCTAATGTGCAATGCTAGCGGTTAGCGATGGGGGCAGTGCTAGCGCAGAAGAAAAAAACAATGCTACACCCGATCGCATATGCGAGTAGAACTTTGAACCCTACCAAGGCGAATTACACTACCAATAAAAAAGAACTTCTTACAGTGATCTTTACGTTGGAAAAATTTAGAGCTTACTTGCTGGGCTCCAAAGTGATCGTTCACACCGACCACTCGGTAATCAAATATTTAATGACCAAGAAAGATGCAAAGCCGAGGTTAATTCGATGGGTTCTCCTCCTCAAGAATTAAACATGGAAATCATTGATCGTAAGGGGACAGAGAACCAGGTTGTGGACCACGTATTAAGATTAGAAAATCTAGAAGGACCGCATCCAGTCGGAAGTGAACGCATCCTTTTCGGATGAGCAACTATTCAAAATTGAAGAATTGCCATGGTACGCATATGTGGTCAATTATCTGGTCTGTGAACAATTTCTGGAAAATTACACAGCCCACCAAAAGAGGCGATTTATGCACGAATGTAAATCCTACTATTGGGACGAGCCAATTCTTTACAAGAGGGGGATAGACCAGATCTTGCATCTATGTGTACCAGAGGCTGCTCACCAGCGCATACTATCCCAATGCCATGACTCGCAGTATGGTGGATATTTTGAGGTCAACGTACAGCAGAAAAAGTGTTACAAAGCGGGTATTTTTGACCGACTCTATTCAAGGATGCAAGAGACTCTTCTATGAGATGCGATAGGTGCCAACGCATGGGAAACATTTCATGGAAGAATGTGATGCCAATGAATATTATCTTAGAATTGGAGTTATTCGACGTATGGGGCATAGTCTTCATGGGACCATTCCCACCATCAAATGGTCACAAGTACATTTTTGTTGGCCGTCGATTATGTCTCCAAATGGGTAGAAGCGGCATCGTGCGTCGCAAGCGATGCATCAATAGTCACCAAATTCTTGAGAAGAAATATCTTCACTCGTTTTGGCACCCCACGTGCCATAATAAGTGATGAAGGCTCCCACTTTGTCAATCGCGTCATCAACAAATTGCTGCTCAAGTATAATATCCACCATAAGGTCACCACCGCATACCATCCATAGACAAACGGCCAAGCTGAGGTGTCCAATAAGGAAATGAAAATGATCCTAGAGAAGGTGGTGAATCCTGCACGCAAAGATTGGTCCATGAAGCTGGACGATGCCTTGTGGGCATACAAGACCGCCTATAAAACACCTATAGGCATGTCCCTGTATGCGCTAGTGTTTAGGAAGGCATGCCATTTACCGCTTGAATTGGAGCACAAAGCACTGTGGGTAGTGAAGAAGCTCAATTTTGATTTGAAGACTGTAGGGGAGGCAAGAAAACTTCAGTTGATCGAGCTAGACGAATGGAGAATTCAAGCATATGAAAATGCCAATATCTACAAGGAGCACGCAAAACGTTGGCATGACAAACGACTATGCGAGAAGAATCTCCAGGTTGGACAGAAGGTCTTGTTATACAATTCTCGACTACGACTTTTTCCCAGAAAATTAAAGTCATAGTGGTCTGGACCATTTATAATCAAAGAGGTATTCCTGTATGGGGCGGTTGAGTTAACCAATGAGGACGGGACCAACACATTCAAAGTCAACGGGTAAAGAGTGAAGATATATCACGGAGGAGACTTGCATTGCGAGAAAACCTCCATGGACTTGAGGAATTCCTGACTGAAGAAGAAATGAGCAGTCCCTGCAATAGTATGTGATACAAACTCATCAGGGACACAATTTTTTTAAGCATCCTTTTTATATCTGTACTTCATGAATTTACTCTACCCTTTTTTCATACAAACACCACTCTTCAAAAAAAAAAAAAAATCAACTTTGTCTTTCATATTTTTGACCCTTTTGATTTTTTAGCAACGATCGTGGTAAATGATTGCGGTGGAGCTACGCGATAACTGAAAAACGCGACCAGTTCGTTCAGCCCATCGCAATCGAAGAATCAACCCACCGCAACGAAGGATGCGATCACAGATGATGTGGGCAACATAGCAAATTTGGGGGTTGTATCTTTCTTTGACTTTGTTTATTCCAAATTTTGCACTCTCGCATCTCATTCTTAACATTGATAATTTTATCATCGCATCCTCTTTAGTTGGCACAATCATTGAATGATTGATTACTTTAGTTAGTCATCGTATTTTTTTCCGTACCAATTATGATTTCAATGATGAAACGCAAACCTCTATTTTTCATTGCATGTACTAGAATCAACTTAATTTCAGGACAGTCAAGTCATGAAATATTTCTAAAAGTTAGCGGTCCACCAGCTTTCTTTCAAAATGATCTTTACAAAACTTCCTAAGAGCATTGCATGAATTATTTCATTCTATCAGCAATGAGGACATTGTTGCGTTTAAATTTGGGGGTGCCAGTATTTATTTTCAACCTTGCTATTTTTAGACATTTAAAAAAGAAAAAAATCACAACGTTGAGATTGGATCCTATTTGTAATTGGATGTCTGCATAACACCTGTGAGGGTAAGCCAAAACGAAGGTAGGAATCCTGATCAATGCATAAATCAACTGATCGCAACTCCACTGCCAAATGGGCATAAGTTTAGACTGAGAAAGAGCCCTTTGCTTGTAGTTGGATGCTCGCATGACACCTGTGGGGGCAAGCCAAAACGAAGGCAAGGCTCTTGGATCAGCACAAGGCCAAAAAAAAAAAAAAGAATATCTAAAACGCATAAGGATAAAAATCATTCGGAAACACCCCGGTTGGAAAACAGTTTGAAATAAATCATGCGATGTTCTGGAAACAAGAAAAGTCTTTTTTAAGGTTAAACTTTTGATCCCTAAGTATTAGAAATATTTCAGGAAGAGACCAGGATAGAAATTAAGAAGATTTTGGTTCATAAGATTTGAATAAGGCACATCAAGAAATCTAGGTAGGAAAAGGCGGCTGACTCACTAAAGAAAATCTTTAGTTTATGCTTGAGGACAAACATTGTTTTAAATTTGGGGGTGTGATAACGGGTAGAAATGCACGTTATTACAACACAAATAAGTAAAACAATGAGGGAATGCGATGGTAAAAATATACAAAATCATGTCCAAAAGCGTTAAACTGAGAATATTGCTATCGCATATGCCCATCGTATAAAAGTAGCTAATTTACTTATTTTGTCAGGAAAAATGTGTTGGCGCAAGATAAATTGCGATCCATGGAATTAGGCATCCGTGCGCATTGAAAGATTGCGACCGCAAAGTCATGCGATCGTATGTGATCGCGAGAAGTTGCTCAAGAAGATGACCACATAAAGATGGCGCATCAAGGTGAAAGCTTAATAAATCATGATGGGACGAAAAGCTGATGACGGTCGAATCCGAGTTTAGTTGACAAGCCGTTAACAACATACTGTAGCAAGTACATTCAACTTTTTGATGACCATTAATCGGCATATCAAACAGAAGATTTAATGACCTCCCATCATTATAATCATTAGATAGAAAAGCTTCTTCACCTTGAGCTCTATAAATACCGAAGGCCACCATCGATAAAAGAGTTCGCCATATACAGAAGATAGATCATATACAAATAGATAGCCATTAGTCTGTAGTTATTCATATACTTAGAAGGCAGAGGCGAGCGAAGGGAAGAAGTCGCCGAGAGGACATTCCTGGACAGCTCGAAAGACTGTCGGGAAGCGCTATAAAAGAAGAGAAAGCCGACATTTGCGAAAGCAAGGATATTCTTCTGGGCAGAGTTTGTGAACCCCGAATCCTAATTTCTTTACTTGAGTATATTCCCTATTGAGATCAGTGTGATGAGTAGGTTGATGTGGAAACTAGTGTGAATGGTAGAAAAAAGAGTGGAAAATTATAAGAGGAAATTTGGAAGTTTGACTTTTGGGGAAAATTTTGAAAATTTGGCTAAGTATAGAATTTTGTGTGTTGATGTGTTGGAAGGATGGTGTTGATGCGTCGGAAGGGTTATTGATAAGGGCATACGGCCGAAGAAGGAAAATGAAGATGTGTGTTGGAAGGCACAAGGGTAGGCAAGGCATGTGTTGGAAGGCAGCCATGCGTCGAGCAGCCTCGGCCAGTGCCCTTGCCCAATGCGTTGAGCGGCCAGCCAAGTGCCCCAGCCATGCGTCAAGCAGCCTTGGTCAGACGCCCTGCCCATGCATCGAGCAGCCTCGACCAGTGCCCTTGGCCAATGTGTCGAGTGGCCATGCACATACGTTGAGCGCCCTGTCGAGCGGCCATGCCTATGCATCGAGGTGCCCTGCCATGTAGCCAAGCGTGCAGCCCATATGGCCAAGCACGCCCATGCGGCTGAGCGAGTGAACTATGGCCAGCATACACCGCACGCCCATGCATCAAAGCCGCGCGCTCATACGTCGAACGGCTAATTTGTGCAGCACGCCTATGCATCGGTGGCCAGCACCATGCGCCTATGCCAAGCAAGCCGTACAATGCTACCTAGTGAGTCATGCATCAAGGATGGATGGTCACCTTATACATTGGTTATGGTTAGCTCTTTGCGATGGCTAAGTTGAATTGAAATGGTAGTGAATTGGCTTGCTATGCTTTGATGATAGGCTATGCATTAAGTATTGATTATGTGTTGAACATCCAAAAGTTGGACGCATACAAAGGATGAGATCATCAGAAGAACATCATCAAAACCATGTGTCTTCTTGGGAGGAAAGCCTTAAGCCTTAAGAATTTGAGGTGGTGGCATCAGATTGGAGGCTCATGTGTTGGCAATGTGGGAGGAAGACACTTAGCTTGTGTTGATCACAACATTGCGTTGATGGGGTGAAAAGGAGACACTTGGCCATGTAGCCAAGTAGGTGTTGACAACTCTGGAGAAGGTTTGGACACCTATAAATAGAGCCAAGAGACTTCATTTTTAGTTCACAATTAAAAAATATCGTAAAAAGAGTGGGAAATTTGAGTAAACCTTGCGTTGGAGCCAAAATCCATGCGTTGGTCATAGTATTTCAAAGAGGACGCATTGGACAGAGAAGTCTGGAAAGTAGCATCAACTTGGGACGAGGAGTTCTCCCAATTTACTCATGCGTTTGGAGTGATTCTAAAGCCAACTGAAAGCTCTGAAAGTCTAGTTTTTAGGATATGGCTTTCAGAGGAAAATATCAAAGGGATCGGGCTGGAAACTAAGAAGACAGAAGGGTCAGGCTGTTGGATCAGTTTGGGCCAGTCTTGAGGATTCTATGATTCCGGCCAAACCACGAGGAGTTCTAAGCTCAAATTTTAGGGTAAGCTTCCTGAGATATTTTAGAATATGCTTGTGGAAGAAAGTATCTCAAAATAAGATTCAGAACTATGAGTAATCTAGGCTGTAATTTGAATCTGGATTCTAGGGGTGAAAAAGGAGCCCAAGGTAGAAAAGGGAGATACTAGAATGAAAAGCTCCTAAGCAATCAAGGTAAGTGACTAAAAATTTTTGACTAAAACATTTGCTTAAAATGTTTGTTTACAATGTATTATAGAAAGCATGTTTTAAAGAAGATTATTCTCATGCCAGCTAGTTTTACAAAATAATTTCCAAGCAAACCATGAGTTATGTTTTAAATGCATGCATGTGTGAGAAATTGTTGAAAAGCGATTTATATGTGTTAAATATACTCAGCATGCGTTAGTACCTTTAAAACCATGTTTTTTTATATGTGTTATACTTTACATGCTTTAAAGAGAGAAAGTCATTTATGACTAGTTTTACTTAAAACGTGATACCGAAGGACGTTTGAGAAGGTATCCGCCCAACTAGATACTGAAGGACTTGGAGAAGGTATCTATTGGTACTAAAGGACGTTTGAGAAGGTACCAAACCAACTAGATACTGAAGAACATTTGAGAAGGTATCTGTACAGAAGTACCTAAGGTATGACGGTACTTAGTATGGCCACATGCACGTAGGTAGTTAGAGTCAGAGATTGAGCAAAAGGGTTCTCTATTGACTAACAGTTGGTGTTGGGATTGTTTTTACCCACAGTAGGTTTATCCTCAACTGAGAAACAGTTTAATTATTTTATGATTAAAATAGCTTTATATGTTTCATGTTTGGAAAATGTTTATACTGCATTACAAGTATTGTAGAAGCTTATATTTCAGTTAAACTCTTTATTGAGATTTTGCATGAGAATCAATTATCTTTCTTAAGTCACTCACTAGGTGCAAGCTCACCCTGTTTTCAAATGTTTTCTCTCCCCCCACCCCCACAGGTAGCGGTCAAATCCTCTAAAGATAGCTCTGCATCTGCTCTGCCACTAAAGGATAAAGAGAATTGTAACCCATCTGTTTAGGTGATTACTATTAATATTGTACACATGTTACTGTTGTTCATATAAGGACTAGAGTTTTTGGGTTTTGGGGCTTGTAAATCTAGTGTTGTAATGACTCTAAATATGTTATGCTTCTAAATTAATAAATTTTGGCCTAAAGACATTTCGTTGTATATAAGTTATATTTTGGTATGAGAGTTATTCCGCAAGAGTTATTAGGCAGTAAGTGTCAGCCAAAGGGTTGATAACTGCTGCAGTCACGCCCTTCTCTAGGCTAAGAGGGTGTTATGGGGTGGGGTGTGATAGAGTTGGAGTAAAAAGACAGTGTAAAAACCATGGGATCAAGATATTACTACCGGGCTTCTTATCCCTACTTTCCATTGTGTTTTGTATTCTGACGTTATTTATAAAATGGAATTCTCATCTCAACATCTGTTTAGTCTCTTCACATTTCGCATGAGTAGCTAAATTTTCGAATGGGTTGAGAAGTACTTAGTTAGCATGACCTAGGATCTTCAGTTTATGCGATCATCTTGTCTTATGTATGTGTCATTCACCCTTTAGAGATACTTGAGAGAGTAGTCTAAAGAAAGAATTTAGACTTGAGAGAGTCAGATTAGAATCTAGACTTGAGAAAGTCAGATTAGAACCGCATAAGCAAGAGATAGAAACTTAGACATAAGTTTTGTTTGCTATTATGCATCGCATGCACCCTAGAAATAGGATATGATAGTATGCGGTCACCTTGTGCATGTGTGTATCATTCATCATCGAATATACAAGATAGAGGCTTAGACATAAGTCCTATCGACATTATCGTATACATCGCATGTGTCCTAGAAATAGGAACATGGTATTTACATTGAGAGATGACATGATGTTATGTGTGTGTTGCATGATCGCATAACTTGAACGCAATCTTAGGAAATGTTAGCTAAATCTCTTCTCAACCCGTTCACCGCACACTCATTGTAACTCTTGATTTCATTAACTCTTCACTTGAATCTGTTGCATAGGAAATATACTCAAACAAAACACCATCCAACTTTTTTTTTTTTTTTGTCACCGCAAAGTAATCAAATTTACTGACGCATAGTAACTCAGTAGTCCCTGTGTTCGACTCTGGACTTACCAAGAAACCTAGTGAGATTTATACTTGGGTTTTACTAGGAAAACTTGCATGTGCAACGCATAACTCATCACCGCAATTTCATACCATTATTTCATCACATTTACATCGCATCACAAGCATCACATGATAATTTATTAGACTGTAGAATCTTTTGGCCCATCAATGGGTGTCCATTCGAATTCTCAATAATTCTTCTCATTATTATAGATTCGGGATGACCCAAACAGTCATGTCAAATTATAAATATGTCTGGATTCATATACTTCAGGTTCATTGTTGCATATGTTTAAATTACTCATATATGAGTATTATATAATCCAGAAGATAAAGCAGACAACATTTCCAATATACATTTTTCATTTGAGACAGTAGAGATAATATATAGATATTCCACATTATTCTTACTGTCAGTCTCAATATGATAACCATTGTAATGTATAAATTTAAAACTTAGAAGATTTTTCTTAGATTGACTAGAGAACAATATATTGTCAATTGTAAATTTTGTTCCTCTAGGCAAAATAATACTTTCTTTTCCAAAACCTTTAATCAAGTTTACAGAACCTGATATTGTATTTTCTTGTATTTTCAGCATTGTCAATTTGGAAAAATATCTTTTGCTTGTAAGTATTGTGTATGTAGTTGCACTGTCTGCCATACATGTATCTTTTTTGCTCATTTTTTAATCACTCAACATATGCAAATGATCCAATGTTTTTTCATTAAAATAAAATAATTATAATAATGAAAACAAAATTTGGAATATACAAAAGTTAACATTTACTAAGAGGAAAAAAAAACATAAAGATGGATAAAAACAATCTAGATATTTTCGAAATCAAGAGAAACACTTGATGTTCCATCAACTGTATCAATCTTCTCTTCAAGAGATTAAAAAAGAAGTTCGTCACATCCAAATTTGTCATATGGGATGGGTAAAATATGTCACTATCTTGGTATGCAAAATTTGTTTCCACATTTTTCTCTTCTTCTTTTAGGGAGGCTTGATAGAGAACAACTAAGTATTTTGACGTACGATGGTACGTGACCAATGCCCAATCATTCCACATTGGAAGCATTTATTTTTAACACTTTTTAGACTCTTATCTTGTGGAGCTTTTCCCTCGTGATCATCATTTTGTGTGGTTCTTTTGAATTGAATGATTGGAATGACCATTATGAAAATAATAATTATTTCTTCCTATACCACAATCATAACCTCGACCGTGACCATGATCTCGACAACGACCTTGACCATGATTATTAACATTCTTAACATTCACTTCAGAGAATGGTGTTGTTCTAGTTGGTCGAGATTCATGATTTTTCATCAATAACTCCTTATTTTGTTCGGCCACAAAAAGACATGAAATTAGTTCAAAATACTTTTTAAAACTTTTCTCTCGATATTACTGTTGTAGAAGCATATTGAGACATGAAATGTAGAAAATGTCTTCTCTAACATATCAATATCAGTAATTTTTTCTTCGCATAACAAGAATTTCTAACTGATTTTAAATAATGCGGAATTGTAACCACTTAGTGATTTAAAATCTTGTAGCCTCAAATGCATCCATTCATAACGAGCTTTAGAAAGAATAACTGTTTTGATGATCATACCTCTCTTTTAAATTTTTCCACAAGATATGGGGATCTTTTATTGTGATATACTTCATTTTCAATCTCTTGTAGAGATGATGAAGGAAAATAATAGTTTTTGCTTTGTCTTGACTAAATGTCGGATTTCCTTCTTTAATTGTTTCCCCATGGTTCATAGCATCCAGTAGATTTCAGCATTGAGCACCCATGACAAATAATTATTATTATTAATGTCAAGGTCTGCAAATTCTAATTTTGTAATGTTTGTTATGACAACATTCCAACAGGGGGAAATGAAATGAGTTCGTGTTGATAACGTGTTGTAAACTTGAGGAGTACAAAGGGAACACTGATACTAATAAAATATAATTTTATAGTGTGTGTATATATATATATATATAACAAAATATAAAAAAAAAAATCTCAAGATTCTCCACTTTGTCCAAAATTCATGGATTTTGTTCAATGTATATGTTTTAAAAATCCACAAATGACCACTTATTTATAGAGATTTTGGCAAGTAGGATGCAGCACATTTGGATATCAAGCATAGATTGTTGTATGACATATGACAACACATGTGGTAATGGAAGGAGGACACTCGGTTTTTGACACGAAGCTTGGGCATCTATCTAACACATTTGGTTTTTCTGATAAATTTTCTATATTTAGAACTTCATATTCACAAATGTTCTTATATTTTAAATTTAAGAAGTTTTTAAGGAAACTTGAAACTATTTCTTAAAAGCTATTCAAACCTAGCAAGAAAACTTTTTAAATCTAGTTAACAAGGCAATACTTATAAAATAAATAAATAAATAAAGAGCCTAAATTTCACATGCAAAAATATTAGGAGTTAAAAATATAGACATTAGACTCAAAGTATTAGCAAATATAACATAATGTAAAAAAAAATTACAAATATGTCCAAATTTAAATAGTCTATCATTGATAGACCATATTATTGGTAGGAGTCTATCAGTGATAGACTATATCATTAGTAAGAGCCTAAATTTTACAAATATTTGCATTTTTTTTAAAAAAAATGATGTTATACACTTTATTATTATTCCTAAATGATACCAATTGCAATTATTCAAAATATTATCCCTCATAATCCTCACCAATTGAACCACTCCATCGATTATAAGGCAATCAATTAATGAACACATAATGATAATTAAAAAAAAAACATGTCTAAAAGGTACCTAATCTCATATAAACAAAAGAAAAATTATGATGCTTAATAAGAACAGCATAATTTGAAAAAATATTAACCATGACTCGGGTCCAACTTAGGAACAATCTCAAAAATACTAAGCTGAAATCTATAAAAAAACAAAAATCTAAAAAATAGTTACAAATTATTAGAAAAAAATCAAAATTGCATATTTTTTTTAAAATATAACATACAATATTTTTTTTATCACAAATATAACATATAATATTAATTTCATATACTTGATTGAAAATAATCTAAATTACATAATATATTTTCAGTTAGAAAATAAAATAACTTTTACATATTATCAATAAAATATTACAGTATTATAAAACTAAACCAATACAATAAAATCTTAAAAGAAAAACTAAAAACAAATTCTAAAATTAAAAAAAAATTGATATGGTTATCCAACAAACTTCTTTTTATTAAATAAATAAATTTATAAACAGAAAACCAATTTTACGTGAGGATTATTTTTAAATATAGAAAAAGAGGCAACTTAAGTTAGTATTTAGAAAAAATAAAAAACAAAAACATGTATCTAGGTTCCCATTTAATAACCATTTGGTTTTTTATTTTTAATTTTTAAAAATTAAGCCTATAAACATTCATTCACCTTTAAATTCTCTTGCTTTTTTATATAGTTCCTACCCGTACTTTCAAAACCAAGTCAAATTTTGGAGAAAAAAAAAAAAAAAATAAGCCTTGTTTAGTAACCGTCTAGTTTTTTGTTTTTTTATGTTTTTGAAATTAAACCTTTAAACACTCATTCCACCTTTAAATTTTTTAACTTGTTATTAATCTTTTACCAATGTTTTCAAAAATCAAGCCAAATTTTAAAAACTAAATTGAAAAAAATATTTTTAATTTCTTTCTTTAGAATTTGGCTAAAAATTAAACTCTTGTACTTGACAAAATACAAAATGGTTACCAAATAAGGAGTCAATAAATATATTTTTATTTTTAGTATTGATTCGAATCTTTTACTTAAAAAAAGGTAATTGTTATTAATAGTGTTTTTAGGAATAATAACCAAGTATATAACATCATCTAAAAAAATTGCAAATATAGCCAAGTCTATCGGCGATAGACTTCTATCGTTGATAGACTCTTACTAGTGATATGTTCTATCACCGATAGACTCCTACCAATAATATGGTCCATCATTGATAGACTATTTAAATTTGGTCATATTTGTAATTTTTTATATTATGTTATATCTGCTAATACTTTGGGTTTAATGTCTATATTTGCAACTATTCCTAAAAAATACGATAGAAAGTTGAGTAGAAAAAAACTTAATTTCTAAAAACCGAAAACAAAAAATTATGGCCTCGTTTGGTAACCGTTTTGTTTTTAAAATTAAGCCTATAAACACTACTTCCACCTCCAACTTTTTTCCTTTGTTATCTATATTCTTCTAATAATTTAAAAAACCAAATCAAATTTTGAAAACTAAAACAAAGTAGCTTTCAAAAAGATGTTTTTGTTTTTGAAATTTGACTAAGAATTCAACCATTGTATTTAAGAAAAATGCAAATTATTGTAAGACATGAGGAAAAAATAGATTTAATTTTCAAAAACAAAATAAAAAATGAAATAAATACCAAACGGACCTAAATAATTATTTGCGTAATAAATCTATACAAATACAAATTTCAATCTCAATTTCCACGTTTATATTATCCAAGGCGTTACAATTCAATGGAAAAGACAATCCACTCGAGCAATTGCGCCAACCACTTGTGAAAAATTATTCTCTCTTTTGTGGAATCTATGATTTAAATTTTTATTTAAATACTACATATATTGGTTGTTCTTTTCCATTCAATAATAGTAGAAAGGTAATCCAAATGGTGACTAGGTTACTAGTAGTGTTTTTCCTTTCTTTTCAATAATAGTAGAGGTACGAATGTCTTCAAAATTGAGAATCGATCGATGAAAATCGAAGTATTGATAATCAATGAAAACTTTAATCCAAAATTGATGCCAGTCTATGTCGTTGAGCACTTCTAATTATGAATAAATACAAAAAAAAAAATTATTTATTTATATCTACAAAATTTTAATTTGACTAAATCGAGTAGACCTATTAATCTATTGATAAATAAAAAGCAGCTCCATATATCTAAATTGAAAATTATATTATTTTCTTTTGCTAATTTTTTTCTTTTTAGTAAATATTTGATAAAAATTTTGTAGCATTCATTAAAAATAACATTATTGTGATTTCAATGGAAAAAAAATCTACGAATAAACAAGTACTACAAACTAAATTGATGAACTTTCTAGTACATCTATAAAATTTAAATTTTCTCAAATAATATAAATTTTAACATCAACAACTTGTTCACATTCCAACACGTCTCATGTTTTATTCTTAGAAAAACAAAAAGAAAGCACCTTCTACTTCTAACATTTCGCATACTAAATAAGTAATATTTAACAATTCTATTTTTTTTATTATTTTAATTAATTCATAATAAATAACACCTCATATTTCTATAGCGCTATTCACATTATAATTTTTTTTTTCCCATAAATATCAATAGACTCTACTATATTTAAAAGAAAGTAGATTGACCGAAGTTTTTCTAGTGCAACAGAAGTAACATACTCAACAGAAGTAGCATACTCTCCTTGTTCACACTACAAATTTACCCTCTCATGAAACATAAGTTTTGGATGTCCTTCTGAAACATGAGTTTTGGATCTCCTCTCAAATTAATATATATTTTATAAAAAAAAACTTAAACTAATATATATTAGTTTGTTAAATATTATGTAAATTTAAGAAATTAACCATTAATATTTATTTTGTTGAGAATAATAATATTATGTAAATTTATATAAAAAAAATCTTAAATTAATATATTAATAAAAGCAACGGTGTTATGTAAATGGGATGTTTTTAAATATAAAAAAATAAACCAAAATATTTACAAAATATAACAAATTTTAGAATTATCAACTAATAGATATTGATAGTATAACGTTTATCATTGATGGTTCTAAAATTTTGTTATATCTTGTAAATATTTTCAACAGTTATATTATTTGAAATAGCTTTTGTATATAAATTAAATTAATTATAAATTAATGAATAATTATTAAAGTATTATTAGAAAATTATGTAAATTTAAATTAATATCGGGTATAAATCCTATGAAATAAATATAATTATCCACGTATTTGTAGATATCTTTAAAAATATTCTTATCAAATAAATATAATTATCTAAAGATGCTAGACATCGATAATTTTGGATATCTATAACTCAACTTTAAAAAAACAAACCGCCCTAAAATGTGTGTTTTTTTTCTTTGACATATGATTAACTACGTGGTTAATAAGCCTGTGGTGCTTTAATGGGGTGGCGGCGGTCTCCCCCGCTAAAATTCTCCCAAAATGGTAAAAACCAAAAAAAGTGAAGGTCACATTTTAGGTCTCTACAAACTTACCCGACCACACTTACCCAACCACAAACCACATTCAAAGAGGATCAAAGAATACAATTTCCTCACCTCTTTATAATGTCCTTCACTCCACTCTTCTTCTTCCGCCAAATCTCTCCTGGCCGGCCATCTTCCACCATGAAGAACTTACCTCTCTACTTCCTCCGATCTCCACCGTCTCTCCGGTTGCCGTTGTTGGCTGCCAACCCCTTCTTCTCCCACCTCTCCTATTTCTTAACCATCTCTCTCCTTGGCTTTGGAGCTCTAAAGCTCACCAAAACTAGAACCTCCTCCTCCCCAAATGACCTCAACATTTTCTTCACCTCCGTCTCTGCTGTCTCGGTATCGAGCATGTCTGTCGTCGAAATGGAAGTTTTTTCCAACTTCCAACTCATCATCATTACCACCCTCATGTTCCTCGGGGGAGAAGTCTTTGTCTCCGCCGTGGGGTTCCAACTCTCTCGTTGGTTCCAACAGTTGAACGAAAAAAATCGGACCGATTCGATTCGAGCCATTGAGATGGAAAGTGGGACGTCGTCTTCGACAACGGCCACCGTTGATGAGTTAAGTATCTCAAAATCATGTTTGAAGCTTTTGGGTCGTATGATAATTGGGTATCTTTTGGCAACAAATATTCTTGGTTCTTGTTTAATCTTCATTTACATCGTTATGGTCCCCCATGCAAAGCAAGTGCTTGAAAGCAAAGGCATCAACTTCCTTACTTTTTCAACTTTTAGTACGGTTTCTACTTTTACCAACTGTGGGTTCATACCTACTAATGAAAATATGATCGCTTTCAAGAACAACTCCGGCCTTTTGCTTATACTCATATCACAGGTATGAAAGTTTAATGTCAATTAGATACAAAATTCAAATTCAAAATTTTAGAAAAATATTGGGTGTGGGCATCCGTCCTTTTACCTCTCTTCCAATCGTCTAACTATAACTTGTCATGAGACAAACATATTTTTCTTTTTTAAAAATAGTTTTGAGACAATTGTAAATATAACAATGAGGCCCAAAGTATTTGCAAATATAACATAATGTAGAAGAATTTGCAAATATTGTAAAATTAGATCCAATGTTTAGAGTATATTGATGATAGACCATATAGTTAGGAGTCTAACAACGAATAAAGTCTATCACTTATAGTGTTCTATCAGTGATAAAGTCTATTATTGACAAATTTTGCTATATTTGCAATTCTTTAAAGATGTTACTGTACACTTAATTATTTGCTCTAAAAAATGTTACCCGTCACAATTATCCAATAGTTTTAAATATCTTTTGCAGTGTGATTGGAGTGGACTGCAAAATGATTGGTGCAATTCAAGATGCATGTAAAGTGTTATGCACATGAAAGAGACTTATTAGGCACAAAATTAAAAGTTGAAGACATTTTGAAAGTTTAACAACTTGATTTGAGGACCTAATAAATATATATTTTTAAAGTTAAAAAAACTTATTGGACATGAACGTAAAAGTTTAGAGATGACTAAATCAAAATTTAACTATCAATCTAGAAGTAGATAAAGGATGTGTGATCATATCAGCATTAATTCATCAGATTCCATCTCATCCCATCAAAATTCTACCGTTGAGCGAGCCAAATTGAGCATATTTGAGTAATGAGCCGAATGAAACTAAGTTAAGTGACCACTTGGAAAGCCCTTACTACACCTCTTTAAAGATTTAGTATTAGTAAATAATGTTACAAAAGACCTCTTATAATACAACGTTACTTCTTCCTACTTTAAAATTTATGATAAATTTATTCATGAACAGATATTGTTAGGAGGGTGTTTATATCCCGTGGGTCTCTGGTTGGCGATAATGGCAGCTGCGAAGTTGACGGGGAAGAAGGAGTGGAGGTACATATTGAAGAATTACTCAGAGATGGGGTATTCACATCTCTTGTCGGGGCTCCGGTGTGGGTTTCTGGCCGTGACGGCGGTGGGATTCATAATTTTGCAATTGATTATCTTTTGCTCGTTAGAATGGAATAACTCCGCTGGAATTTGGGATGGCCTAAATCCGTACCAGAAGTTTATGGGATCACTTTTTCAGGTGACCAACTCGAGACATACCGGAGAATCAGTGGTGGATATCTCAGTGATCTCGCCGGCGATCTTGGTGGTTTTTGTTGTCATGATGTGAGTGTTCTTCTTTCCTACTTGAATTCATATTTGGAAGTGATTTTAGAGGATGGAAGGTATGTTTGGGAAGTGGTTTTTAAAAATAGTGAATTTAACAAAATTAATCCATTAACGAGTAATTTTGTAAAAAGTAATGTTTATATTATAATTTTATTGCTTCGTTCTATACTTCTATTTTGTAAAAATGATTTTTAACGACACAAGACAGGTTTGAGATTGACTTCTAGAATAAGTATTTTGAGTCAAATTATTTAGGTAGGGTTAGTTTTCTAAAAGTATTATAAATCATGTTATTACCTGGTTTCATATTTGTAGTCGTTGTGCAAGTGATTTAAATTTAATTAAAAGTATTTTGTAAATAAATAGTGGTTGTTTTCAAAAGTAGTTTTTTTTTTTTAACCCTTAAATTACTAAAAAGCATTTGAGACTGAAAAAATTTAGAGATAAATTTAATAGAGAATGAAAATTTGAAGACAGAAAATAAAGTTAAGAGAGAGAAAATAATTTGGGAAGAAGGATAAAAAATTATGGAGGATATCATTAAGAGAGAGAAAAAAAACTTAAGAGTGAGTGACAATTTCAAGAGCAAAAAGCTAGGAAAATAGGTTAAAAAAAAAAAAAAACTAGAGAGAGAGTAGAAAGAAAAAGTGAGCAAAATAATCATTTCAATAAAAAAGAGATAAACATTCTTGGAAGTTCAGAGAGAAAAAATGAGAGAGAGAGAAAAACTTAATGACAAATAAAGATAGAAAAAAATTAAAAAGAAAAGTACTTTTTTCTTAAAAAATTTTGGACGAAGTTAAGAATTGTTTGTAAATATAGAAATATGAACCAAAATATTAATAATACAACAAAATTTTACTATCTATTTGCATTAAACTACGCTAGACTATTATTTGTGTCTATCTAAGTTATAATAGACACATATCGTATTTTATCGTAGTCTATCATAAATAGAATGTGATATTTTGTTATTATTTGTAAATATTTTCAATCGTTTTATCATTTAAAATATTTTTTCTTAAGTAAAATAGAAGAAGAATTTATTAATATGAAATAATGGTCTGTCTTACAAGAAAATTACTCATAGTCATCTAACAAAAATAACTTGAAAATTACCTTCTAAGTGATTAAGTTGAAATTACTTTAATTGATTTTAGATTCAATCACATTCTCATCATTGTCAAATATCACGATTTTAAAAGGAATATGACCTTAAGCATGTCAAAAGTGATTTTGATCATTCTAAAACCATTCTAAAACATGCTAGAAATAAATTTTATTTGGTTCTAATGATTTTTGGTTAATCATTTAGAAGGTAATTACCTATAATGATTTTGATTATTATAGGAATAGTGTAAGTTTAAATGTCACAATCTCAATATAGAACATAATTTATATGTCAATCAACAATAGAATAGCTTTTCTAATTTTACTTTTAGCATGCATCTCTTTCAGTTTATATGCTTGCAATAAAATAGTATAATCTTATAACTATATGATGTTGTGTCATGTAGGTACTAGCCAAAATAGAGAAATGTCAGCATATCTAAATCGTATTTAGTGGACAGTTAAAAAATTATGAATATTAAAGTCCATACGAATTTAGTTAGGAATAAAAAGAACAAAAAAGTTGGCTACATTTTACTTGCCATGTGGTTAATGTTTTTTTTAATATTTGAGTATTTTTGGCTACTAAGAATTCTGCATCAAAATGAAGCTATATCTAATCATATGCCACATACTACTAAAGTCTTGTGGATTTTTATTCTTATTCCACTATCTTAGTGTTGTTATGTCATTGGCCGGAAAATTTGTGAATGATATGCAATAAGATATGATTGATGTGGGAATTAAAGTAAGATGTACCAGCTATCAA
Source organism: Benincasa hispida (assembly GCF_027475165.1). NCBI lineage: Eukaryota > Viridiplantae > Streptophyta > Magnoliopsida > Cucurbitales > Cucurbitaceae > Benincasa > Benincasa hispida. The sequence continues at coordinate 5,390,569 of NC_143479.1, read as the reverse complement.
CATAGCTTTAATGGTTAAACTATATATTATTAGTTGAGGCCATATTTGATAATCATTTCGTTTTTTATTTTTGGTTTTTAAAAAAATTAAATTTATTTTCTCTTTATTTTTATAATGATTTACATATTTTTTAAGTACAAGAATTGAATTTTTAACCAAATTCTAAAAATAAAAATAAATTTTAAAAGTTACTTTTTTTAGTTTTCAAAATTTGACTTAGGTTTTTTAAATCATTGGTGAAAAGTAAATAATAAAATAATAAATTTAGAGAAAAGTAGTGTCTATAGGCTTAATTTTTTTTAAAAAAAAACAAAAAACCAAATAATTAAGGCTCGTTTGGTAACCATTTTATTTTTTATTTTTGTTTTTAAAAATTAAGTCTATGGACATTATTTTTACCTCCAAATTTCTTCATTTGTTATCTATTTTTCACCAATGATTTAAAAAATCAAGCCAAATTTTGAGAACTAAAAAAAGTAGCTTTCAAAAAGCTAATAATTCAACCATTATACTTAAAAAAGAAGCAAATTATTGTAAGAAATGTGGATTAAATAGACTTCATTTTTAGAAACAAAAACAAAAAATCATATGATTACCAAACAGGACTTAAATGTTTGAATCTTCTACTTCTAAATGCTGTGTTGAATTTTTTTTTTTTTAAAAAGAGAGAGTAGAACCCACTGTGAGTGGACAACATCTTTTTAGGTTAAATTGTAAATTTATTCTTTATAATTTAGAGAAAGTTAGAATTTAATCATTAGAATTCGATAAAATCCTCGTAAATAGTTTTATTAGATTTTATTAAACCTAAGCTTTTATTAAGCATTAGTGTCTAAATTCTAACATATAACCATAAAGACTAAACTTCAGCTTCCTTGATTTGTAATTTAATTAATTTATTTATTTATTTAGTATAATTAATAGTGGATAGAGAGATTTGACAAACTTCATATATTTTTTATTTGAACTATACTCACGTTGTTGATAAAATTCTCACCTTTTAAGGGAATATACAAAATATTGATTGAGATGGAGATAATGGGTATTTGGTAAATGAAAGTGACCATTTGAGTAGTTTGAATTTGTTCTTTTGAACCCACTTAGATATTGGAATTTATGTCATTCATATAGTGATTTGGGTAAATTAAAATGGGAATATAAATCACTTTAAAACAGATAACATTTCATATATACAAGTTGGGGATGCTTCTTAATTTGACCAAAAATGAAGGAATTAATTTTTTGGTGGCCTTCTTAATTCAGGTATCTCCCACCATACACAACTTTTTTACCCATGAGGAACAAAGAGATAACTTCAAGGTCACATGGGAAGGACAAAAGACAACACTTAGTGGAATTATTCACATTCTCACAACTCTCTTATTTGGCTATTTTTATCATTCTCATATGCATCACAGAGAAAGAAAAGCTAAGAGATGACCCTCTTAACTTTACTGTGCTCAACATTACCCTTGAAGTGATCAGGTAAGTTCAAGAGTCCATCATTCATTTTTTTTTTTCATCCTTAGATTTTGAGTATAGTTTCTATTTGATTCTAAGTTTCAAAATGTTACACTTTTAATCTTTAAATTTTGAGTTTAGTTTCAATCTAGTCCATACATTTCAGAATGTTACAATTTTACCTTTGAGATTTGAGTTTAGTTTTAATTTAATGTCTAGGTTTCAGAACTTACACTATTAGTTTCAATTTTTCACTAAATTTGCACCCATTTTCAATGTCTTCAGCGTTAATATCTATTAATTAATTTAAGGTAAATATAAAATTAAACTTTAAAATTAAATTTTAATAGTGATTAATTAAACTTAATTAATTACTATAATTTATTTAATTCTTTTAAATTCACCAGTTGACGATAAGTTAGTATTTAGTGAAAAATCAACGATAAAAGTGAATTTTGGAACCTAATGGTTAAATTGAAATAAAACTCGAATCCCAAAGATAAAATTGTAACATTTTGAAACCTATAAACTAAATTGAAATCAATTTCACGACTTAAGAATTAAATGTATGTAATATTTTGAAACCTAGAAACTAAATTGGAATCAAACACAAAATTTAAGGACTAAAAATGTTTGTAACATTTTGATACCTAACGATCAAATAGAAATTACACCCAAAATCCAGGACTAAAGAATTATTTATTTATTTATTCATCATGTTTGAGTAGAATAAGTGTTAAGATGGTATGTAATATATATTGAACATATATGGCAGTGCATATGGAAATGTTGGGTTCTCCAGTGGGTATAGCTGTAAAAGACAAGTTAAAGTTGATAGGTCTTGCAAAGATGCATGGTATGGATTTGCTGGAAGATGGAGTGCAAAGGGAAAATTCATTCTCATTCTTGTCATGATCTTTGGAAGAATGAAAACTTTTACCATGCATACTGGTCAAGCTTGGAAATTATCATAATAATTACCCAAACATTTATTTTCTTCTATAACTTTACCATATAATTGTATCTAAGTAACTATTACCAGGTGGGGTTTTTTTTTTCTTTTTTTTCTCTCCTCTGTTATATAATGTTTGTTTCTACATACATGTATGTGTATATATATATATATATATATATATATATATAGTTGTATAGTGTTAGCTGAAGTCTTGTCTGTCGCCTAGTTGATTGCAGCTCATGTAATTACATTGTGGGTAAGATATAACCATCTGGTAAGGCATTGTACAAAGATATATATAGTGTTGAACTAAGCTATGCTTATCAAGCTTTCAGCTCAGTGTAGAAACAGTAGTAATACTCAAATAAAAATTAATGAATAAGAAGAAGAAAAGCAGAAAGAGTAGACAATATAGAAATTATAGTGGTTCGATCTCAAAATGAGATTTACATCCAATGTGGAAGGTCTCTCAATCTTCTTTACTGATATTCAAAACAAAATATATAGAGGAATTCTTAAGAGATGAAGAAATACAATGTGGTACTCTCAACAACAAGTACAACACTCTAGAATATCCAGTGCTTCAAAGCTCATACTGATTCTTTTTGTGGAGGAATATTCCTTCTTCCAACTCATCCAATTCCAGCTCAAAAATGGGCCTTACGAAGACATTAATAATACTCTTTCCCTGTAGACTACAAAGAGTATACCAAACCCAATATATGAGACCAAAGAAATGAGCTAAAGGAAAAAGATAGGCCTAATGACAATTAAAAAAGGGGAGGGGGTGGTGCTAGATGTATTAGGCTGGTAAAACTACAACAATTCTCCACCTTGCTATATAATACATCAGTAAAAAGAATTTTAAGACCTTTCCCAACAACAATGTTTTCACAAAAAACCAACCTTGAGAGCCTTCAAACAACTCTCAATTTTATGTGAAGATACAGCCTTTGTCAAAGCATCAGCTGCATTTTCAGAGGATGAAATTTTCTCGATCCTTACTCTTCCTTCTGCAGTGATATCTCTTATAAAATAGAACCAAACATCTATATGCTTGGTTCTTTCATGGTAGGTCTGATTCTTTGACAAAAAAATTGCACTTTGGCTGTCACAAAAAATAACCAAACCATCCTTTAAACAGATATGAAATTTTTCTGCTAGATCATTAAGCTAGATAGCTTCTCTAAATGCTTCAGTCAGTGCCATGTATTCAGCTTTTATGGTTGATAAAGCAACCACCGATTGTAAAGATGTTTCCAACTCATTGTGTTTCCAGAAAACTTAAAAACTAAACCAGACAAAGACCTTCTCTTGTCTTTATCTGTTGCATAATCTGCATCCATAAAACCTATGAGAACATCTTGATCACTTAAGTGTTTAGTATATGACAGCCTATATGATACAATTCCTTTAACATGTCTCAGGATCCACTTGACTGCTTGTCAGTGATACCTCCCTAGATCAGCCATATATCTACTGAAAACACTTAAACAATGAGCAATATCTAGTCTGGTACAAACCATAAGATACATGAGACTTCCTACAACGTTAGCATATAGTACAACTTGCATTTGATCTCTTTCATCATCAGATTTAGGGGCATGCTCAAGTGATAGCTTAAAGTGAGATACAAGAGGTGTTGTAACTGATTTAGATTCATTCATTCTAAATCTAGTTAGCATCTTATGGCAATATGCTTCTTGAGAAAGTTTCATAGTATCAACACCTCTATTTCTATCGATACTTGTCCCTAGTATTCTCTTTGCAGGTCCAAGATCTTTCATATCAAAAGCACCTTTTAATTCATTTTTTTTCGCTTATTCACTTCTTGTCTATCTACACTTGCAACTAGCATATCATCAACATATAACAATAAGAAAATTGAATATCTTCCTACTTCATGTCTAAAGTATACATAATGATCCTACATACTTCTTTTAAAGCAACAAGACAACATAAATGAATCAAACTTAAGGTACCATTGCCTAGGTGCTTGCTTTAGACCGTACAAGGATTTCTTAAGAAGATATACCTTATTTTCAGTTCCTTCTTTTCTAAATCTAAGTGGTAGATGCATAAAGATAGTTTCTGTGAAGTCTCCATGCAAGAATATTGTTTTGACATCCAATTGGTCCAACACCATTTTGTACTCAATAACCATTGATAATAGCATTTTGATGGAGGTGTGTCTCACTACTGGTGAGAATATTTTGTTGTAGTCTACGTCTTCTTTCTGATTAAACCCTTCAGCAACAAGCTTTGCTTTAAAACTTGGTGAATCTTTATTTTGGATATCAAGTTTGGCTTGTATATCCATTTACATCAAGCTAAAGAAACTCTAAGAGAAGAGAACCTTGAGCAGAAGCAAGATCGTCTCAATTTCCATTTTTCATTGAATGTAAGTTTTTACAGTAAATAAAGAACAAGATATGCATTTACATAAGAAAAATTAAGATTTCAGAAACCCATACCTTTGAAAACTATCTTCAAGAATCCCTCAAACAGTATACGAACACCTTGAAGACTTTCTTCAAGAATTCCTCGATCAGTATACAAAACTACTACAATGATTTCCTTGGTATTCTCAGGGAGAGAACCCAAGCGTGGTGGGCTCCAACTATTTTGGAATGAGGGAAATTAGATTTGACTAGAGAGGAAGAATAGTCGAGAACCTTCACCAACAACTCTAAAAACATAGAACTATTTCTATCTTTCTCACAATGTGTGTCACACTGAAGAAGGAGACTCTCTCCTATCTTTCTAAAAGCCAAAATTGTTGCAACCACCCACGTAAGAAAAGATGGGGAGGGAGTTAATTTTAAATAAAATAATATTGAATATATATATGATAACTAACGTATCATATCATATATATTAAATTATATATTATATCAAATATAACATATAATCTATAGTTTTAATATTGTATCATATATAATATAACCTACAGATTCTTTTCTCTCTTATATGACATTTAATATAAATCACATTTATATTAAATTTAATAATTATGAATCTTATTCATATTAATAATATTTGAATCATATTCAAATATTTATTTCCTCTCACTAAAGCTATAATGTATCAAATACATTATAATAATTATATCACATACGATTAAAATAACTTAATTATATCATATACAATTAAATCCCTCTATTAATTTGAATAATTCAAATTAATCCAAAAACTGATTCTCATTTAATTCTATTGAGTTACCAAGGGGACTTCATGAACCTGTAGCTTGAAGTTCCAATGCTACTTGAATAATTAATCAAACTCTATAATTAAATTATTCCCCATTCGTTAACTGTCGGGCACTCCACTAAAGACTGACAGCTGCACTCTTAGCAATATAGATACATTTTTGTATCCATTGGATATAACCAATCCACAGTACGATGACCCTTCACAAATTGCTCGTAAGTACAGCTAGGCCAAAATTACCGTTTTGCCCCTGTAGTAACATCTAACTTCTTAAGTACCACTGATCCCTCTAATGAACAATAGAACATAGTCCAACTATGACTAAACTTCTCTTGGGCCAGAAGAGGGTGTGACGTCACATTGTTCAAGCCCCAGAATCAACCCTTAAGGAAGAAATTTATCTACTTACCCCAACCTTGGGGAAGGAGTGATTTCCTTCTTATGTAGTTGTGTTTGCAGCTCCCCAATTAGACGAATTCCCAAAATGATATGCCTGTTGAGTCGGCGATCTAGCCATTCTCACCCATACAAATTAAAGGACCGCTCTCATAGGGAGGAGTTCACAACTCACTTAGGATTCAAGTCATATTACCTATGATCATCCTGGAAATATAAGTCTCTATTATGAACGGCGTTACCTAATGAGACTAAACATTTCGTGGTCTGATCTTATACATTCCTTTGTATAGAATATCATCGCTCACATGTCTATACATAAATGATTGGGATCATATCATTTGTAGCACGTTACAACATTTGTAACACCTACAAAGAGGACCATACTCATAGTGTCACCAGGATAAGGTACCCAACCTTATCCATCTACTAAAGACCATTTATGTTATTGGTGGTAGTGCAAGCGCACGGGTCAAATTATAATGTAGTAAAACGGTCAAAGGACCAAGTATTGTCCTCTGAGGAATTAGTTTGACTATTTTAGCTATTCAAAGACTCTTCTAAATTTATTTAGGGGACCAGACTGTGATAAGAATCTAACTAATCTAATTCTAAAAAGTAAGAAAAGATAAAACTCGGGTGAATCTAGACAAAGACACGTTCAAGGGTATAATTTTGTTAAACAAATTAATCAAATTAATTCCTTTGACCTTAGATTAATTCATGCAAATTATAGATGTAGGAGTCTTTTATCCAGGTATCCTCACTCGAGCTCAACCCTTTCTAATGACGAACCATCGACCCGAATCTCTTCTATCGCTTGACTTGCCACAACATTAAGTTCCACCATCAACAATCTCTATTAATCCCCTATCACTCTCGTGCATACTTGATTAACAGTTTAACATGCTAGATTCAACTCAACGTCTTCTCTATCGAGACAGACATTAAGTAAAGAACATTCATTTAGTGATCAGTTAATCAAAAGCATTGAGAACAAACATGCTAAAATGATTATGCATAAATTCAATCCAAGAAATAACCAAATAAGTTTTCGCAATCCATAAAACTAGATCAACACCTTAGAAACACAAATCAGTTACTCATGGTTACAACACAAATATAGACCATTCATGAGGTTTCCAAACACAAAGAGCATAAAATAAAAGAGGGAACAAATTGCAAGTCGTGTTCTTGACTCTCGTCCTCGAATTCAGAATCGCAACCCAATGATCTCTTCAAATATTTGACCCTTTGATGCTCCGAGATGTTGCCTCTGTCCAGAATTACACTCCCAGGGAGGCCTCACCGAATTATCGCTTTACTCTCTCAAAACAGTCCTAAAAGTGCCTCTATTGGCCTCCCTGAGTCAAATCGGCCATAAACTGCTTATATAGATAACAGTCGCAACATTGCAACACTCCAACGTAGTGTTGCAACACTGAAGGTAATTTCATCCATAGTGTAGCATTGCAACGCTGCCCCGTTTTCATGAGCTCTCTGCCTTGCAGCATCGCGGGGTAGCATTGAAATGCTTATTCTGAAGGAAATCGGACATGAGGATTTCCATGAGTAGCGGAAGTATCTTTCTAAATTTCAATCATATATAAACATACACAATTACAGTCACAAACGGAAACAATAGGCTATGCGCAAAATAGAAATTACAACATACTTTACTACACGATCAAGGGAAGAATTCACATACCTTTGAAGACTCATCTTCAAGATCCCTTAATCACGAATGCTCGATCACAGCAATACAGCAACACACGAATATTCGTACAACATGACCGCTACACTGCACAATCACAACGAACTTGAACAAAGCGATCACCAAGGTCATGAACACCCCGAACACTACGAACGACCTCCCTAGAACCTCGACTGTGTCGAGTTGATTATGACACCTCCAAAAAGGTTAGCTCGGTATTCTTGGCGTGAGAATCCAGAGTGTGGGCTCTGTGTAGACTTGGTTAGAGGCATAAAGTAAAGGATGACAACTGTGTAAACGATTGAGCAAGTGGGAGAGGACAAAGTCTATCGTATAGGTCAATGCCCAATCGTTTATCAAAAGCTATGTGATCGTTTGGCTAATCGTCCAGTTGAGAGTCTTTCGTATAAAAACTCTCCATGATCGTCTAGTCTATCCAAGCTGTCGTAAATCTAATTTACTTGACAACTATTGCGTGAGTAATTTTATGAGAGTGGAAATCTCAAAATAAAACCATTACTAAATTTAGGAAAATATTTTTTCTTTTATCTCATGGTTACCATGAGACCACTAATAACCTCCCACTCAATTTGTTATTAGAGAAAAAGAGATAAGTATCCAATAATTAATATTATTATAAATATAAATGATAACTAACTTACCATAATATATTATAACTTATAGGTTTAATATTTTATCTCATGAAACATATAAACTATAGTTCTTTTTCTATTTCATGGCATTTAATATAAATTTCATTTACATTAACCCTCCACTTGATGTATCTCATACACCAAACCGATCATATCATTGTTCGAAAGGTAGCAGCACGCAATGAAATAAATCAAGATCGATAAGCACTTTAATTGATTAATTTTGGCAGAAACGAAAAACATGCTCAAACAGAACTTAATGGGTTTCAAGACATACCTTTGAAGAACCGTTGAAATCTTGATTTCCAGCTACTAATTCCTCCAAATCTTTGTGCAGACCACCACAAGATCTTCCCTACTATTCTCTTGGTGCTCTAGATTAAGTTATGGGACTCAAAATAAGCTGGAATCAAATGGAACTTGAAGAATGCTTATTGCAGCAACCCAAATGAAGAACACCTTCCTCTACCCGAATTGTTCAGAAAAATTCATTCGGTTGCCATACTTCAACTTCACTCCAATCTCTTCAATATATTGCAGACTATCATGCAAAGAGATTTGTTGCATGCAGTTCATGCTTGGAATAATTGAAGGTTGAAGATAATGGGTTCTTTGTGAGTTAGTTTGAAGATGAAGATGGAAAAATCCAATTTTTCCTTTTTGCGTTTTTCTATTTTCAAAATCCAAAATTGATTTTAAAATCATATTTATTTTCTAAAATCAAAATTTATTAATTTCATAAATTACTTTTCTAATAAAATTAATAAATAATGATTTAAACAATTTAAATAATTTTAATTAATTTAATATCCAATATTAAATTAATTTTACACAATTCCACCTTCATATATTTAAATCATATTTAAATATATATTCTCCAATTTCGTTTGATTCTAATTTGAACGTTACAAATTAACTTATCACGCTACTCTAGAGCTAATCCATTTTTGAGCTAGTAGAGGGACCTCGTGGACCTATAGATGATGGGCTCCAACGATCCGAGATTAATCGGCTAAACTCATTAGACCGATCTAACCTCCATTCGTTAACTAATAGTTCACTTCACTAAAGCCCATAGTTGAACTCCCCTCATTGTAGATATATTATGTCAACTTGATATAACCATGATTAGTAAGTCAACTCTTCACAGGTTGTTCGTAATAATGGTTGGGTCGAATCTCTATTTTACCCCCAAAATTATCTTTTGTTCCTTAAGCCCCTACTGATCCCCTAATGGACAATTGTTTTGTGATCCAACCAACAAAACTGAGTCCCTCTCGAGCCAATGAGAGGGCGAGATCCCTTATTCAAGACCCAAAATCGTCACTTAAGGGAACAACTTCTCTACTATCCCTAAAAGCAGGTAGAAGTGAATTCCGTCTTGCACCCTATGTCCTTAGCTATCTATCCAGTCTTACCCCTAAAATGGGAAGTTTATTGAGTAGGTGCTGTTGAGCCAACCCTCATCTATGCAAATCTAAGGATAATTCCAAATAAACAGGAGTTCATAGTTAGCTCAGGATTAAGGTCAAGTAACCTAGGTCATCGCTTTGAAATAGTTAGTCCTAAATAGTAAACAACGTTATAAAGTAAGAATGACTGATTTCATTCTCCGATCTTGTACAAACCCTTTTGCACAAGGACACCCTCACTCCTCATGTCCTAACATGAACGTATTAGGATCACTTTGTTTGTAGCACTTTACAACTCCTTGTAACAACTATAGAGCAGGCCGCATCCAATAGTGTTACCAGAATAAGACACAATTCCCCGGCAATAGTGCCAAAAATTTGGTGGTAGCGCAAGCGGACGCGTCAAATTATAACATAGTAAAATGGTCAAGAGACCGAGTATCGTCCTCTGAGGAATTAGTTTGACTGTTTTAGCTATTCAAAGATTCTTCTAAATTTATTTAGAGGACCAGATTGTGAAGAGAACCTAACTAATCTAATCCTAAAAAGCAAGAAAAGATAAAACTGGGGTGAATTTAGAAAAGACACGTTCTAGGGTATGATTTTGTAAAATAAATTAACCAAATTAATTACTTTGGCCTTAGATTGATTCATGCAAATTATAGATCTAGGAGTATTTTATCCAGGTATCCTCTCTTGAGCTCAACCTTTTCTAATGACCCGAATCTCTTTTATCACTTGACTAGCCACAACATTAAGTTCCTCCATCGACAATCTTTATTAATCCCCTATCACTCTCGTGCATACTTGATTAACAGTTTAACATGCTAGATCCAACTCAATTCCTTCTCTCTCAAGACAGACATTAAGTAAAGAACATTTAATCATTGATCATTTAATCAAAAGCATTAAGAACAAACATGCTAAAATAATTATGCATAAATTCAATCCAAGAAATAACCAAATCAGTTTTTGCAATCCATAAAACTAGATCAACACCCTAGAAACACAAATCAGTCACTCATGGTTAAAACACAAACATAAACGATTCATGAGGTTTCCAAACACAAAGGACATAAAATAAAATAGGGAAGAAATTGCAAGCTATGTTCTTGACTCCCTTCCTCGAATCCAAAATCACAACCCAACAATCTCTTTAAATCTTCGATCCTTTGATGCTCCGAGATGCCACCTCTGTTCAGAATTACACTCCATAGGGAGGCCTCACCGAATTATCGCTTTACTCTCTCAAAATAGCCCTAAAAGTGCCTCCATTGGCCTCCCCGAATCAAATTGGCCATAAACTGCTTATATAGGTAGCAGTCGCAGCGTTGCAACACTACAATATAGCATTGCAACGCTGAAGATAGTTTCATCCGTAGCGCAAATCACTAGTCGTAGTGTCACAACATTGGAAGTGTTGCGATGCTGACCGGTTTTCATGAGCTTTCTGCCTTGCTGCGTCGCGGGGCAGTGTTGTAATGCTTATTCTGAAGGAAATCAGACATGAGTAGCGGACGAATCTTTCCAAATTTCAATCATATATGAACATACACAATTACAGTCATAAACGGAAATAATAGGCTATGCATAAAACATAAATTATAGCATGCTTTACTACACGATCAAGGGAGGAATTCACATACCTTTGATGGCTCATCTTCAAGATCCCTTAATCATGAACGCTCGATCACAGCAATACAACAACACACGAACGTTCGTACAACACGACCGCTACACTGCATGATCATAGCGAAGTCGAACAAAGCGATCATCAAGGTCATGAACACCTTGAACATGCAAACAAGATCCACAGAACCTTGACTATGTCGAGTTGAGTATGAAACCACCAAAAAGGTTACCTTGGTATTCTTGGTGTAAGAATCCAAAGTGTGGACTCTATGTGGACCTTGTTAGAGGCAGAAACTAGAGGATGACAATCGTGTAAACGATTGAGCAAGTGGGAGAGGATAAAGGCTATTGTAAAGGTTAATGCCAAATCGTTTATCAAAAGCAATATGATCGTTTAGCTAATCGTCCAACTGAGAGTCTGTCATATAGAAACTCTCCATGATTGTCTAGTCTATCCAAGCTGTCGTTTAGTAAATCTGATTTACTTGACAACTATTTCGTGAGTAATTTTCCGAGAGTAGAAATCTCAAAATAAAACCATAACCAAATTTAGGAAAATATTTTTCCTTTTATCTCACGGTTACCATGAAACTACCAATAATCTCCCACTCAATTTGTTATTAGAGAAAAATAGATAATTATCCAATAATTAATATTATTATAAATATAAATGATAACTAACTTACCATAATATATTTATAACCTATAATTTTAATATTTCATCTCATGAAACATATAAACTATAGCTCTTTTTCTATTTCATGGCACTTAATGTAAATTTCATTTACATTAACCCTCCACTTGATGTATCTCATACACCATACCAATCATATGATATATAATCGAATTACCTCTTGTTAATTTGAACATTTCAATTCAACACCAAGAACTGATCCTCAGCTTGAATCCATTGAGCTACCAAGGGACCGGTATGTGAATAACTGACTAAACTCTTTAGTCACGAGATCCACCATCCGTTAACTATCAGGCACTCCACTAAAGACTGACAGCTGAACTCTCATTACTACAGATATATTATGTGTCCATCTTAACCAACCAATAGTTTAACAACCCTTCACAAACCGCTCGTAAGTACAGTTGGGCCAATAATCGTTATGCCGCTATAGTTACATCTAACTCCTTAAGTACCACTGATTCCTCTAATGAACATAAGTCATAGTCCTACTATGACTGAGTCCTCTCTTCTAAAGAGAAACTGTGGCCATTATGTTCAAGCCCTGGAATCAGCCCTTAAGAGAGCAATATATCTACTTACCCCTACTTCGGGGAAGGAGTGAATTCCATCTTGTGTAACTGTGTTCCCAGCTTCTAAATCAGACAAGTCCCCCCAAAATGTAGGCATGTTGAGTTGGCAATCTGGCCACTCTCACCCATACTAATCAAAGGACTGCCCTCAAAGGCAGGAGTTCCCAAAACACTCGATATTGAGGTCATGTCACCTATGGTCGTTTAGGTGAGATGTAAGTCTCTAGTATCAACGACATTATATATAGAGACGAATCATTTCGTGGTCCGGTCTTATACAAACTCTTTGTATAGGGCACGCCCACTCGCATGTCTCCACATGAATGGTCAGGATCTACCATCTGTAGTAGTTTACAACACTTGCAAACCTCTACAAAGTGGGTCGTATCCGTAGTGTTACCAGGATCAGGTATCCCACCTTAATCCTTATACTACAGACTTATTTAGGTTATCACTTAAGGCATGATCCACTTGTATATCTCATATACATGCTTAAGTTTACTTAAGATAACCATGGAACTTTGTTTATTGGATATGAGTAAATGCCAAAATGAAATAACACATACCTTATTCATAAACAATGTGGATAATTACAAATAAGGAGACTCCGGGAGAATTAGGACACCAATCCCAACAATCTCCCACTTGTCCTAATGCCTCGGGAGACTAATGTACAATACAATATAAAATACATATGAAATATACAATAAACTAGGGCATACCCTAGTATCATTTCCCACTTGCCCTAGACAAGATGCCACATGTCCCACAGACCCAGACTCTCTAGGTGACCCTCGAACAATTTAGCCGTGAGAGCCTTTGTAAAGGGATCCGTGATAACTTGTAGAAATACAAGTTATTTATGCTGTTTATTTAGATCTTGCGGTTAAAAGAGAGGAAAATTACGTCAATTGTATGGAAATTGGCTAAGAAACGCAAGAATTATATTTTGTCGTCAATACACCCACTGACACCATCGAAATGGTAGAAAAGAATATTTCAAGTCTGTTTTGCAGGAAATCAAGTCACCGTATGCGTTCATGGCTTTAGAGAAAAAGATTAATGCATCTACGTCGCATTGCGCCCATCATTCAGGAATGAATAGACGATCAACGCAATGGCGGCACATGCGACAATCGATCAAGAGCTTTACGATCAACGCAACTTCAACCGCATGCGGTAATAAAAAACAACACCGTATGCATGCAAACGATCAAAGATGCAAAAAAAAAAACGCAATTACGGAGGATCCAGACGCGTGTACAACTGACCGTTGTGCATTTCTGACAGGATTGATTGCGTAACAGAAGGAATATTCATTCCACCATTTCCGGAGCTGCCATAACAATAAAATGGGGTCCACAAGTCAAAGAGTCAAAGCTGAATCTATAAATAGCCTCTGAAATTCCAGAGCAAGATATACTTGATACGGGTATATTTTGATATTTGTATATTGAGAGAAAGACTGGTCTAAGTGCTGATCAGAGAAGATCCAGGAAGATTTAAGAGACAAGGCTGAGAGGTGAGTCTCAGGGAAAATCCTTTCAATCCCCGCCGTGAAGCTCTGTACCAAGGTCACTTCTACCAGACGAGCAAGCCTGAGAAGGAAGCTCTTCCTTCCATTCACTCCATTCACCAGCAAGAAAATCCACCGTCCAGATCTGTGTCAAGACGTTGGCACTCTTATGAATTTGTTTCTATCTTTTATCATCAATTGTATTCATCTTCTTAATCTCTATCATTCACACCATGTATCAGACGCTAAATATTAGTATTGAATGTCATGATCATTTTCATCTCCATCTTTCTGTCTATTTTCGTTCCTCCATTAATCACTTTCTCCATGTTGTTTTCTTAATCCCTTGGTAATTAGAATGAATTAAACAAGTAAATTAATTTGTGCTAAAGAAATAAAGATGTTTAGCTAAAGCATGCTAGACGACATCTTCACCTGTGAGAGCAAAATTGAAGATGCCATTCTGCCTGTCGAGAGAAGGTTAGAAGAATGCATTAACTAAAGCGGGAAGTACTTCCAGAGATGGAAGCAACCTTGCGCTCATTACATTCATCCTTGTTTCACCACAGAGATGTGGGAACGCGGCCGATCACCGAGAGGTGTACGCCAAGGGGAAAGTGGAACCGCAGTTAAATCTTTAACGCAATTAATGAACTTGCGATGTTTATAACAATTACCCTTTCTATTTCTGTTTCATACATAAAGACTTGCCACCACATAACACGACCCTTTATATAACCTTCACAGTCAGTCTCAATCTCAGTATCACGTATCAGTATCTTGTATCTTGTATCATAATAGCTTAGGTCTAATTTTATCGCATTTTATTTTATTATCACAACTTTACTTTACCGCATAATTTTACTTTATCGTAATTTTAAATACCTGTACACACACACTTTTTATTAATTGAAAAAACCCCGATCGCATATATCACAAATGTAACGCATTAACTACGTAATCCCTGTGTTCGACCTCGGATCACTCCGAGAAACTTGCAGTGGAATTATACTTGGTTCCAACACAATGAAACTTGTGACAACGCATAGTATACTACAAGCATTTCATTAATAATGCATACATCTAGAAGTAGTATCGTATATCATCTCATCATCATTTTATGCACTAACAAGTTGATCGATGTACAAAGCTTGAGACAAGGCTAACCTCTTGTTCTTACGATCTCGAATGATCTGGATCCCTAGAATATACTGTGCCTCACCCAAATCTTTCATTTGGAACTGGGCAGCTAGCCATTTCTTAATGTCGGTTAGATATTGATAACTGGTAGAAATACAAGTTATTACAGCTCAAACAAGTAAAACAATGAGAGAATGCGATGGTAAAATAAGCAATATCATGTCCAAAAATTGCTAAACTGAAAGGAATTGCGATTGCAACTGCCCATTGCATAAAAGCAGTTATTTTACTTATTTTGTGCAAGAAAAATGCGATGGCACAAGTGAAATTGCGACCCAAAGGCGTCAGCGCGCTTGAAGATTGTGATCGCAAGCCATGTGCTCGTATGCAATCGTGAGAAGGTCCTTAAAAAGGTGGCCGCATAAAGATTGCGCATCAAGGTGACAGTATAATAAAACGTGATGAAACGAAAAGCTGATAATGGTCGAATCCGAATTTAGTTCACAAGCTGTTAAAAGCCACACTATAGCAAGTACACTCAACTTTCGGTGACCAATAATCGGCACTTCAGAACAGAGGAATTAATGCCGCCCATCATTGCAATCATTAGCAAGAAAGGCTGCTTTACCTTGAGCTCTATAAATACCGAAGGTGTAACGACCCGACCCCCTAGGACTTAGGTTAGATCGTTACTAAAATAACTGCATGCATAAAATTTAAAACGACGCTCAGTTATGTTGAAATAAATGTTAATTAAACAAGAGAAGTTCAAAAGACATTTATTAAATGCAATTGTTAAAACAATAATATGGTACCCATAATTCGTAAAGACTATTAAAAGTATATAAAAGAAATAATCCGTAATAATAAGTTTAAGACAGTAAAACTAAACATAAAAAAAAATAAGGACTCTAAATGTCATGATGCGGAAGCGTCAAAACTAGTCCCAGTGGCACGATCATGAATTCCGCTGCGCCATCATCGGTGCATCTCTATCTTTACCTGAAATAACAACATGAAAAAGAATGAGTATAAAATATTCAGTAAGTAACCCACCACTGGGGTCAGGCTAGGCATCTATGTCCTCTAGATACCCACCTATGGCACATAAACAAATGGAACAAACGAGAGACTGAGCCCTATCCTATTGTAGTTAAGTAGGCCCACAAAACTGGTGAACCCCGAAGGAAACACAAATTGGTGAATCCCGAAGGAAACACAAATTGGTGAATCCCGAAGGAAACACAAAACTGGTGAATCCCGAAGGGAACACAAAACTGGTGAATCCCGAAGGAAACAAAAACTGGTGAATCTCGAAGGAAACAAAAATTGGTGAATCCCAAAGGAAACACAAACTAGTGAACGTCTAACTAATCAATGAGGATAGTCACACAGTCTCAACGTTCTAAGAATCAACATTGTACAATTCTGGAACATACATGAAAATCCTTGATACCATGGCTCCATCACATACACATGATTATTGACAATATATCATACTACATTCATGTATACCTTACATCATAATCCCACAGCATGCAAGTATGCCTCAACACCAACAGATCAGATATCAACATATGAAAACACATACCCTCACATACTAACGATCAAGTGCCTAGGTGTATCTTTAAACAAAATAGAACCCGTGCCAGAACATACTTGATTTAGATCATACTATCAGTCAACATGCTAATATTTACCATAACATACACTTATCACGCGAGCATACAAATAAAACCTGGCCCGTGGGCAGTTCCAATGGTAAGATTACTTACCTCGAAGTCAAATTTAGATATTAATCCAAGCTAATGATCTCCAACCAAATAGGTCCTTAATTGAGTCCCCTAATACATACATAATACTAAATTTTAGTCTTGGAACCAGGACCCAAACATACAAATTGAATCCAATGATCACCAATTAACTTACCCAAACGAAACTTGATCAACAAACACTCGCAAGATTTCGACTCCAAAATCTCCTCTTAGCAGATTTTAAAACTCAATGGATGACGACTTGGAACCTTCAAGAATACTTAAAATTAAACCATTCTTTAGTCCAAAAATCAATGGGTGCCCAACAACCAACAACAAGGATCATAACGTTTACCAAACTACTTGCCGAACGAACTCGAATCCGCTGGGCAACACGTTGCGCACTCTGAAGTACTCCAGTCTTGGATCTAAATCCCAAATATAATAGGTATCAACAAAAAGGAAAATCCACAATTTAATGGGCAACCCAAAACCTTCAAAACTCAATTGATCTCACTCAAAACTTACCAACATTCGTCGAAATCCGACGAACGACAGTGAATGAAGGCAGTGACCAGTGGAGATCGGCGGCTGGGCTGGACGAGCGGCGAACGAAGCTGGGTTTCTAGTCGCACGAGTCTGCAGCTGGAGAGAACGTGAAACGACGGCTGAAGCGGCGAACGAGATTTGGTTTCAGACAGAGGGACAACGGACGCGCGGATCCAGAAAGCGGGGCTGAGCTCTGCAACGATGTAGCAGGAGCGGGTTGGGTTGGCGGTGGCAGAGATGGCTCGGACCGACGTTGGGCGGAACGCTAGTGGTTGGAGGCGGCATGGTCACGAATTGCGTCGACGGCGGCTGGAGAAACGAAAACAAGGGGGGAGGCTAGGTCTTCGGTGGCACAAGGAAAAAGAAGAAAAAGAGTTGTTTTATAAATAATAATAATAATAATTTATAAGAAAATAAAATATACCTTTTATTTTATTCTTTTCCTTATTCTACTATATTTTATTAACTACCTTTCCTTTCCGAAAAGAAATTTATTCCTGTCATTAATTTTCAAGGTTAAAAATAAATTCTTCCACTTACACTGGAAATCCAAAATTCCAAAAATGCCCTCTAATAATAAAATATTAAAATTACATTAATACTAAAAAAAAAATACAGGGTGTTACATTCTTCCCTTCTCAAAGAACTTTCGTCCTTGAAAGTTCATTCCTGAAAAAGCTCCGGGTACTGGGCCTTCATCTCATCCTCTCGCTCCCAGGTAACCTCCTTGAACTGGTGATTCTGCAACAGGACTTTCACAAAAGCAATTTTTCTTGCGGCACAATGTCTTTACTTCTCGAGCGAGGATCTCTACAAGTTTCTCTTCGTAGCTCAAGTTGTCGTTCAATTGCAAGGGCTTGAAGTCAACTACATGGGATGGGTCTGTCACATATTTCCTTAGCATCGAAACATGGAAGACATTATGAATTTACAACGCTGGGGGCAAGGCCAAACGGTAAGCTACAGGGCCAACTCGTTCGAGGACCTCGAAAGGTCCAATGAATCTTGGACTCAACTTTCCTTTCCTGCCAAACCTCAGAATACCTTTCATGGGTGTCACCTTTAAAAACACTTTCACCCCAGTCTCAAATTCCAGGTCCTTACGTCTTACATCGGCATAACTCTTCTGTCTGCTCTGGGTTGTCTGCATACGAGCCCTGATCTTCTGTATGGCCTTATTTGTGGTCTGCACTAATTCAGGTCCTAACAATCTCCTCTCTCCTACCTCATCCTAACACACAAGGGACCTGCAACTCTTCCCATATAGGGCCTCAAAGGGTGACATCTCAATCGTGGACTGGTAGCTATTATTGTACGCAAACTCCATTAAGTGCAAGTGAGCATCCCAGCTTCCTGAAAACTCTATGGCACATGCATGCAACATGTCTTCCAGTATCTGATTCAATCTCTCTGTCTGCCCATCAGTCTGAGGGTGGAACGCTGTACTGAAGTTTAACCGGGTCCTCAAAGCCGCCTGGAGACTCTTCAGAAGTTAGACGTGAAACGAGGGTTTCTATCCGACATAATAGACACGGGTATTTCATGCAATCTTACCACTTCCTTCATGTATATCTATGCCCACTTATTCACTGAAAAGGTGGACCTTCCAGGTATGAAATAGCTTCGTAAGTCTGTCTACAATGACCCATTTCACAGTGAAACCTTTAACTGTCCGAGGCAACTCCACGATGAATTCCATAGACACATGCTCCCACTTCCATTCTGGTACATTTAATGGTTGTAACAAGCCTGCTGGCCTCTGCCTCGGGGCTTTCACCTGCTGGCACACCAAACACTTACTGACAAACTCCGTAACCTCTCTTTTCATATCATTCCACCAATAGTAACGTTTCAGATCCTGGTACATCTTGGTGCTGCTGAGGTGGATCGAGAATAGGGAACTATGAGCCTCTGACAATAACTCATCCTTAATGTCACTAACCTCCGACATGCATAGACGCCCCTGATAAAGGAGGCCACCTTTTGCTGACACTGAAAATTCGCTATCCTGGCCTGACTCCACTCTACGAACTCTCTCCTTCAAATAAGGGTCGTCTCGCTGTGCATCAATAATCTTCTGCCTTAGGCTTGGTTGCACCGACAACTGTGCTAATTGTGCTGTGACCTTCCCCACGACTACTGCAATTTCTGCCCTCTTCAGTTCCCTTCATAAGCAAGTCTGTCCGATAATGAGGTTGCAGATTGGGGCACCTTTTTGCTTAAAGCATCTGCCACTACGTTTGCTTTCCCCGGGTGGTACAAAATTTCACAATCATAATCCTTTACAAGTTCCAACCACCTTCTTTGCCTCATGTTTAACTTCTTTTGAGTGAAAAAGTACTTCAAACTCTTGTGGTCGGTGAAAATCTGTATCTTTTCTCCATACAAGTAATGTCTCCAGATCTTGAGAGCAAAAACCACCGTTGCTAACTCTCAGTCATACGTGGGATAATTCTGTTCGTGCTTCTTCAACTGACGTGAAGCGTAAGCAACTACTCTACCCTGCTGCATCAATACGCATCCCAACCCCTTCTTGGATGCATCACTGAAAATGATGAAACCACCTGATCTGTCCGGTACTATGAGAACTGGGGCTGAAACCAGCCTTTGCTTGAGGTCCGGGAAACTACTTTCACAAGCCTCATTCCAAACAAATGTTGCCTCCTTCCGGGTCAACTAAATTAATGGGGTGGCTATGCGAGAGAAGTCCTTCACAAACCGTCTATAGTAGCCTGCTAACCCCAGGAAATTGCGCACCTCACTGACCGTGGTTAGACGAGCCTAACCCGTAACTGCCTCCACCTTTGCGGGATCCATTGAGACACCTTCCTTGGATACCACATGCCCTAGAAAGGACACTTGCTTCAACCAAAATTCACATTTAGAAAACTTAGCATATAGCTTATTGGCCCTCAACATCTCCAAAACTTTCCGCAAATACTCCTCGTGCTCGGCCTTTATCTTGGAATAAATCAAAATATCATCAATAAAAACAATCACGAAGGTGTTGAGGAATTCCTTGAACACTCTATTCATCAGATCCATGAACACTGTTGGTGCATTTCTTAGACCGAATGACATCACTATGAACTCATAATGTCCATACCTCGAACGGAAAGCTGTCTTGGGTATGTCACTGTCCTTTATCCTCAGCTAGTGGTACCCTAACCGGAGGTCAATCTTAGAGAATACCGTAGCTTCCTGTAACTGGTCAAACAAATCATCGATCCTGGGAACGGGATATTTGTTCTTGACGGTCACCTTGATCAAGTCTCTGTAATCAATGCACAGACGTAACGATCCATCCTTCTTTTTCACAAACAAAACGGGTGCACCCCATGGTGACACGTTAGGGCGAATGAAACCCTTGTCCAACAACTCCTGCAATTGGACCTTCAGTTCCTTCAACTCTGCCGGAGCCATTCTGTACAGAGCCCTCGAAATAGGGGTTGTGCCAGGCTCCAATTCAATGACAAAATCTATCTCTCTTTGCGGGGGCAATCCGGGAAGATCTTCTGGAAACACATATGGAAAATCCGTCACTACTGGCTTCGAAGTCAAGGTAACTTCATTCTCCCTGGTGTCTATCACACTGGCCATAAAGCCCCAGGCTCCTTGGTCGAATAGCCTACTGGCCTTCAATGCGGATATCACCTTGGGTAGGACTACGGTCCCAACCTCTTTAACTTATAACTGGCTCCTATAGGAGGGTTAAAGATAACCTCCTTACGAGAGCAATCTATGCTGGCATGGTTAGCAGCTAATCAATCCATGCCTAATATAACATCAAAATCGTGCATATCTAAAATTATCAAGGTTACATCTAATGCGCGATTGGCTACCTCTACTTGACATGCTTTTATCTTTTCTGTAGCTAACATGATCTCTCCCGATGGAGTGGAAATAGACAATGTAAATGGAAACGGTTCTAAGTCTAACATGGCATGTCTCACAAATACAATAGATATAAACGAGTGTGAAGAACCAGAGTCAAACAAAACAAGAGCATGGTGTCCCAAAATGGGAAGTATACCTGTCACCACGGTGCCTGACTTCTCGGTCTCATGCCGAGTGGTAGAAAATACCTTTCCCTGTTGTTGCTGGCAGTTCGGGCCTCCCTGAAACGATCCTACGGGCTGGCTCCTATGCTCAGGCGTATTCTTCCTTGGGCATCTATCTGTCATATGTCCCTTCTGGCCACATCGGAAACAAATCCCAGAGCCGGCTAAACAACATCCCCAGTGTTGCTTACCGCAAGTGATGCATGTCGGTCTATCTTCCCTGCCATTCCCAGCCTGGGTACTCTGTTGTCCCCACTGACGTGGAGCATGTACTATGTTCTGACCCCTTTGCTGATGTTCAAGAGTCCTGTGCTCAGCCTTCCTTTTCTGCCCTGCGGAGGTCCCAATCCCGAGTGACCTCCTGTATTCCTCTCCCCCCTGGGAGTCGGCATCAATCCTCACAGCGGCTCGCAGTGCCATGGCATATGTCTTGAGATCCAAGGCATGCACCATCCCTCGCAACCTGCTCCTCAGGCCCTGGATAAATCTCTCGGTCCTTGCTGCCTCGATGGCCACTAGCTCAGGAGCAAACTAAGATAGCTTATCGAATTCTTGCTCGTACTTCTCCACTGACATAACGCCCTGCTTCAAGTTCAAGAATTCTGCCTGCTTATTGTATCGGGTGTTGGCTGAAAAGTACTTCTCATAAAAACGTTCCTTGAACTGTTCCCAGGTTGCAAGGTCACCTCCAATATCGATCATCTTTTCTGCCGAACGCCACCAGATTGTCGCGTTACCAGTCAGCATGATGACTGTGCATTGCAGTTTGTGCTCTTCCAGGCACCTCATAAAACGAAAAATTATGTCGATGGATGACAACCACAGTTCTGCCTTGGTGGGGTCCCCTAACGATCCATCAAAGGGGCGAGGGTCATACTTCCGAAAATCCCTTAAATGTTTAACCTCGAGAGACAGGCCCTGTGTGTCCTTGTCCTGCAAACGGGTTTGTCATAACGGCTCGGGTGGCACCAGTTCCTCCTGAACCTGAGTCTGGGCAGGCTGTCCTGCCATCGTGCTACGGATCAGTTCCTGCAGCTTCCTCATCAGAGCGGTTGCAACAGCTTCACTAATTCGGGCTTCCATTGCCTTTTCATCCACTTGAGTCATAGGCGGAATTGGCGCCACCGAAGCAGTCTGACTACTCCATTCTCTCTCCGCTTGCATTTCTTCTCTAACTGTTTTCCTTGTTCTACACTTAGGTGTCATGTCCTGTCATAAATTCGTACGTCAACTAACTATTTCTGGGCCTTTCTTAGACATCATGCATTTAAAACACGACATCACTATTCTCACATATGCATTGAAACTTTCATTAGTAGAACGTACCTAGCGATGACGAGGAATCCGTTGCTGGCCACGGGGACTATTTAGACTTACGTAGTAAGTCAATCTACAGAACCCAAAACATGGGCTCTGATACAAACTGTAACGACTCGACCTTCTAGGACTTAGGTTAAATCGTTACTAAAATAAATGCATGCATAAAATTTAAAACGACGCTCAGTTATGTTGAAATAAATGTTAATTAAACAAGAGATGTTCAAAAGACATTTATTAAATGCAATTGTTAAAACAATAATATGGTACCCATAATTTGTAAAGACTATTAAAAGTATATAAAGGAAATAATCCGTAATAATAAGTTTAAGACAGTAAAACTAAACATAAAAAAAAAATAAGGACTCTAAATGTCATGATGCGGAAGCGTAAAAACTAGTCCCAATGGCACGATCACGAATTCTGCTGCGCCATCGCCGGTTCATCTCTACCTTTACCTGAAATAACAACATGAAAAATAATGAGTATAAAATACTCAGTAAGTAACCCCACCACTGGGGTCAGGCTAGGTATCTATGTCCTCTAGATACCCACCTACAGCACATAAACAAATGGAACAAACGAGAGACTGAACCCTATCCTATTGTAGTTAAGTATGCCCACAAAACTGGTGAACCCCGAAGGGAACACAAAACTGGTGAATCCCGAATTAAATAAACTGCTGAATCCCGAAGGAAACACAAACTGGTGAATCTCGAAGGAAACACAAACTGGTGAGTGTCTAACTAATCAATGAGGATAGTCACACAGTCTCAACGTTCTAAGAATCAACATTGTACAATTCTGGAACATACATGAAAATCCTTGATACCATGGCTCCATCACATACACATGATTATTGACAATATATCATACTACATTCATGTATACCTTACATCATAATCCCACAGCATGCAAGTATGCCTCAACACCAATAGATCAGATATCAACATATGAAAACACATACCCTCACATACTAACGATCAAGTGCCTAGGTGTATCTTTAAACAAAATAGAACCCGTGCCAGAACATACTTGATTCAGATTATACTATCAGTCAACATGCTAATATTTACCATAACATACACTTATCACGCGAGCATACAAATAAAACCTGGCCCGTGGGCAGTTCCAATGGTAAGATTACTTACCTCAAAGTCAAAATTAGATATTAATCCAAGCTAATGATCTCCAACCAAATAAGTCCTGAATTGAGTCCCCTAATACATACATAATACTAAATTTCAGTCTTGGAACCAGGACCCAAACATACAAATTGAATCCAATGATCACCAATTAACTTACCCAAACGAAACTTGATCAACAAACACTCGCAAGATTTCGACTCCAAAATCTCCTCTTAGCAGATTTTAAAACTCAATGGATAATGACTTGGAACCTTCAAGAATACTTAAAATCAAACCATTCTTTAGTCCAAAAATCAATGGTAGCCCAACAACCAACAACAAGGATCATAACCTTACCAAACTACTTGCCGAACGAACTCGAATCCGCTGGGCAACACGTTGCGCACTATGAAGTACTCCAGTCTTGGATCTAAATCCCAAATATAATAGGTATCAACAAAAAGGAAAATCCACAATTTAATGGGCAACCCAAAACCTTCAAAACTCAATTGATCTCACCCAAAACTTACCAACATTTGCCGAAATCCGACGAACGACAGTGAAGGAAGGCAGTGACCAGTGGAGATCGGCGGCTGGGCTCGGACAGTGGGCTGGACGAGTGGCGAACGAAGCTGGGTTTCTCGTCGTGCGAGTCTGCAGCTGGAAAGAACGTGAAACGGCGGCTGAAGCGGCGAACGAGGCTTGGTTTCGGACAGAGGGGTGGCGGATGGCAGATCCAGAGGGCAGGGCTGAGCCTTGCCACGACGCAGCGGGAGCGGGTTGGGTTGGGTTGGTGGTGGCAGAGATGGCTCGGACCGAAATCGGGCGGAACGCTAGTGGCTGGAGGCTGCGTGGTCACGAATTGCATCGACGGCGGCTGGAGAAACGAAAACAATGGGGGAGGTTAGGTCTTCAGTGGCGCAAGGAAGAAGAAGAAAAAGAGTTGTTTTATAGATAATAATAATAATAATAATAATAATAATAATAATAATAATAATAATAATAATAATAATAATAAAAATAATAATAATAATAATAATAATAATAATAATAATAATAATAATAATAATAATAATTTATAAGGAAATAAAATAAACCTTTTATTTTATTCTTTTCCTTATTCTACTATATTTTATTAACTACCTTTCCTTCCCGAAAAGAAATTTATTCCTGTCACTAGTTTCCAAATTGAATAATTTCCAAGGTTAAAAATAAATTCCTGCACTTACACTGGAAATCCAAAATTCCAAAAATTCCCTCCAATAATAAAATATTAAAATTACATTAATACTAAAAAAAAATAGGGTGTTACAGAAGGCCAGTTTAAAAGGGTTAACAAGTTAGGAGTTAGAGAATCAGTTAGTCTGTTCACGCACATACTCATACATATACTTAAAGGACGGAGAAGAGCAGGGAGACGAGGAAGCCGATAGATCATTCTTGGACAGATCAAGAGACTATCGGAAAGCGTTACAAGGGAGAGAGGGCCAACACTTGCGAGAGCAAGAATATACATCTTGAACAGAGTTGGAGTGAAAAAGAATAGTGTAAAAGGCCACGGGAAGCAAGACATTGCTTACCGGGCTTCTTATCTCTCAAATTCATTTGTTATTTTGTATTCAGTACTTAGAAAATGGAAATCTCATTTCAATCTATGTTCAATCTCTCCATACTTCGCATGAGTAGCTAAATTTCTGAATGGGTTGAGAAGTACTTAGCTAGCATGACTTAAGATTTACAATTTATGCGATCATCTTGTCTTATGTATGCATCAATGACCATTTGGACATATTTGAGAGAGTAGTCTAAAGATAGAATCTAAACTTGAGAGAGTCAAATTAGAATCTAGTCTTGAGAGAGTTAGATTAGAATCGCATAAGTAAGAAATAGAAACTTAGACATAAGTTCTATTGCTATTTACACATCGCATGCGCCCTAGAAATAGGAATTGTATGCGGTCACCTTGTTTTATTGGGCATCATTCATCATCGCATAGACAAGAGTAGAGACTTAAACATAAGTCCTATCGACTGATTCGTATACACATCATATGTGTCCTAGAAATAGGAATTATGGCATTCTGCATTGAGAAATGACGTGTTGTTATTTGTGTGTAGCATGATCGCATAACTTGTGCATAATCTTAGGAAATGTTAGCTGAACCCCTTCTCAACCCTTTCATCGCATGCTCATTATAACTCTACGAGTTCATCAACAATGCACTCAAACTCTATCGCATAGGAAAAACCTTAATCAAAGCACCATCCACTTCATTTGTTTTTACTACCACAAGAGAATCAAAGTGACTGTCGCATATTTACTTAGTAGTCCTTGTGTTCGACCCTGGACTTACCAGGAAACCTAGTAAGGCTTATACTTGGGTCTTGTTAGGAAAACTTGCATGATCATCGCATAACACACATCACCGCAAACTCACATCATAACGCATCATAATTACACGCATCAAATACCCTACATCATTCCCAATGAGTAGGATATCATCCACATACAGTACCAAGAAAGGTATTGAGCTATTAATGATTTTCTTGTAAACACAAGGCTCATCAACGTTCTGTTCAAAGCCAAATGACTTGACCGCAATGTCAAATCTAATGTTCCATGATCTAGATGCTTGTTTCAGCCCATAAATGGGCCTATTAAGTTTGCAAACTTTTTGCTATTGATCTGGAACTATGAACCCCTCTAATTGAGTCATATAGATGGTCTCTTCAAGATTACCATTAAGAAAGGCAGTCTTGACGTCTATTTTCTATATCTCATAATCATAAAATGTGGCTATGGACCGGAGTATCCTGATAGACTTGAGCATGACAACAGGTGAGAAAGTTTCCTCATAGTCAATTCCCTTGACCTGTGTATAACCCTTTGCCACGGGTCGTGCCTTAAAGGTTTGCACCTTTCCATCTACACCTCTCTTTCCACTTACACCCAATAGATCTTACCCTATCATGCGGATCAACAAGCTTCCAAACGTTATTGAAGTACATAGACTCCATTTTCTGGTTCATGGCTTTAATCCATTCATCCTTATCAACATCCTCCATTGCTTTCTTAAAAGATAATGGATCCTCGACCCCATCATTAGAAATGACGTTTTAGGCTTCAGTCAAACCCATGTAGCGATCCAATGGGTTCATAACCCTCCCACTATGTCGAGGCAGTCTAAACTCTTGAGTTGGTTGACTAAATGTACCGACCTCAACAACTCTTATTTATCTGTTAACATGTTCAACAACTCTTGTTGAACCCTCAGCAATCTTAGTCTCACTAGAAATCTCACGTAAAACGAGCTTACTTCGTGGCTTACGATCTCAGATGTGGTATTCTTCCAAGAAGATAACATTTGTAGAAACAAACACTTTGTTCTCACTCAAATCATATAAGTATCCACCTTTCGTTTCCTTGGGTAGCCTACAAAGAGGCAAACCCAGTTCCAAATTCTTTGGGTTAGTCATGAGCACATGTGTCGGACAACCCCAAATCCTAAAGTCGCATAAACTACCTTTACGACCTTTCCACAACTCAAAAGGTGTTTCAGAAACACTTTTCAAGGGAACTTTGTTTAGGATATAGCATGCAGTCTCCACCACAAAACCCCAAAACGAGTCTGGAAGATGAGCTTAACTCATCATAGTCTGAACCATGTCCAACAAGGTTCTGTTTCTCCTTTCTAATACACCATTCTGCTGAGGTATGTCTGGGGCGAGAGTTGGGATGCAATCCCAAGTTCTAGAATTTGAGGTCCATATACTCTCATCAGATCGTAGTGTTTTTACCTTTTTACCTAACAAGTTTTCAACTTTAGCCTTATACTTCTTGAACTTGTCAAGGGCTTCAGACTTACATTGCATTAGGTAGAGATACCCGTACCTTGAATAATCATCTATGAAAGAGATAAAATATTCATATCCACCTCGAGCTTTAACACTCATCGGACCACAGAGGTCTGAATGTACAAGCTCCCAGGCTTCCTTGGCTCTATAACCTTTTCCAATAAAAGGCCGTTTGGTAATCTTGTCTTCAAGATTCACACATCGACAATGAGTTTTCTTCTAAACTCTTTAGAAGTCCACTTTTCACCAACTATTCAATCCTACTGAGGTTGATGTGACCTAACCTTAGATGCTAAAGATGGGCGTTTTCCTTAGGAGAAACCTTTGGTCTTTTAGCTGTTGTGGTTGTACTGAACATTTTAGTATTAAACAAGGCTTTTATGAGTAACGACCTTAGTACATATAAGTTACTTACCATTGAACCAAAACCAATCTCCATTCAATTCTTGAAAATAAACACTTTATTTTCGAAAAAAGGAGATGGTATATCCTTGTTCAATAAGACAAAAAACCGAGATTAAGTTCCTCTTAATATGAGAAACTACGAAAACATTATCCAGTAACAGATAAAGTTTCTTGTCAACAAATAACTTCAGCCTGCCTACAGCAATAGCTGAAAAAACCTCACTAGTACCAACTCATAGAGTCATCTCTCCCTGTGGTAACGTTACCAGGAACTGAATCCTTGGTAGAGAAACTGACATGGTTGGTAGCACCCATATCAAGGATCCAGGCAGAATCATCATTCTCTACCAAACACATATCCAAGACCAATAAAACAAATTTATAGTCTTTACTCCTCTTTTGGAGAGTAGTGGGATCAGTGTTAGAACAACTGACACTACTGGTTTTGTCATCCATCACTTTGTGCTCGAAAAGTAAGAACTGACGTTCAAACAAATCTTGCAATGAGTCCATGATCTCGTGTGCAATGCCCATGTTCTCAACACTTTTGGCCAAAACATCAGGTATGTTAGCCAAAATGTGAAGTCGGGCCAATGAATTAGCCTTCATCCATACCTCATATACATTACGAACACTTCGTGATGCATCAAGGGTCGGGACTTGAGGACATTCCTCAACCATGACAAATTCGAGGTCGTTTACCACGAAATACATTTTACACGACTCTTTCCATTATATGTAATCGGTCATATTAAAGGCACTAAACAGAAATACTAATGAGTTGCTGAAAAGAAAAAACACATTGACCTACGTTAGGTTTTAAGCAAATACCCGTTGGAAAAACAAACAACATCCAATAAGGTTTTAACAAAACTAACATGAACCTCGTGTGACATCTAGTTTCGCAATGACGCATCAAAGGTTTAGGACAAAGGCCACGGAAGGGAGGTCAATTATCCTCCTCTAAATTGAGAAGTTCACAACCAGTCATTAATACCAAAACAACTCTTGCTTCTATAACGACTAGCCATCATTGATTTAGTCAAGAGATCATTAACTTACTTAACAACCTCCCGTAAGTGTGACCCGCCATTTTAGGCCCTAGAGATATGCCCCAAGCAGCCAATCCGAATGGGAAAAATCCGATTGGAGCAAAACCTAAAGCGACCCTATCCATTTATGTAGTTCACCTTGATCTTGACCAACTGCACAAAACCCATCCGAAGGGGGATACTCCCAGGGCGCCACGAGGGAGTACAGAATGATCTAATGACAGAGACCGTTTGACGTGTTGACACACATCCTTTACCCACTTATTATAAACACTCTCTCCATCCACCTTGGTATTGACTCATGCAAACACCATTCAAAGGGGGATGCTCCTAGGGCACCATGAGGCCAACCATGAATCTCACGGTGTGAACATTCAGGAAGAAACATGAGTAGAACATTAATATATCAGATACATCTCTTCCTCCCACTGAATATTTTATAACGTAGGGTTTAGTTTACTTAAGAAAAAACACGACTAAGAATTTTAACTAAGTAACTTTTTAGGTTTGCCCAAGAGTAACGTTTACTTTGGATAGTTAAACAACTTATGATCATCATCCATTAAACTCTTTAATGGAGCCTTTGACCACTTGCAGCATGCTTGTAGAAAATCTATCTAATTCACCTTTCCAGGTAGGTTCCCAGGTAGGGGTGTTCTGTTTTCGTCAGCTTAAGAACCCCAGCCTAGACAGAACCTGCCTTAGACAAAAGTCCTTTATAGATAGATTTAAAACAAATTTAATATTTTATGCCAACCAATTTAATCCTATTAAATCAATTTTAAAAGATTAAACTAGGTTACGAATCTCATTAGAACCAGTTGAACTTAGGACTATCTCAATCCAAATTTTAAAACCCTTTTAAGGAATGTCCCTCTATAGGATGGCAGTTTTGCATGACTCTTTATCTGATCTCTGATAGGATAAGGCCACTTTAGTCTTTTATCCTAATTTTCTTTTTCGCTAAGGTGGGCGCATTAGGGCGGGACTCTAGGGCTGAAAAAAAGGGGTTACACTTACGCGGAACTGTTAAAGGTTAATAGTTTTGGACCGAAAAAAATGTGACTGTTAGGGTTAGTTACAAGAGTTGTTTCTGCCTAATGGTTGAGAGTGTCTCATCCCAATGAAGGGTCATCTGATCACCCCACCAGTAACATTTGTCCTACCTCACTGGGGCATCATTGCGAAATAAATGTCTTTTCGCTTAGGGTACATGGAAACTATTTTTCTAAAACTAAAATTGGTGTTAAAAGTGGTATTGCATAGACTCATTAAGTTTGTTTTGTTTTCAGCAACGTAAAAATGGCTACAGCCATATTAGCTCTATTAAGCGCCGACAAACTAACTGGCGAGAATTACGCTAGTTAGAAACACATGATCACAACAATTTTAATCATTGATGATTACGGTTCGTCCTTCTAGAGTAATATCCTTCTATTCCACCTCATAACGCCACTCGAAATGTTCGAGATGTTGGGTTTTATGTCCTAAAACTCGTGGTTTGTAAACATAAAACTTATTTTGAGAATTCAATAAAGATGTTGTTGAATATATTGTTTTTTTTTTGGAAATCCAATAAACCTAAGTCCCTTGACTATTATATGAGTACTTGAACTTTATGTGGAGACATACAGGTGGATCAGGTTCAAGTAAATAGTTAAAATGATCTATAGTATATGAATAAGGTTGGGTACCTTATTCTGGTAACACTATTGGATGCGGCCTACTCTGTAGTTGTTACAAAGAGTTGTAAAGTGCTACATATGAAGTGATCCTAATTCGTGCATGTTGAGATATGAGGAGTGGGGGTGTCCTGTGAAAATTATTTTTGTGCAAGATCGGACCATGAAACCAGTCACTCTTACTTTATAACATTGTTTACTCTTTAAGAGTAACTATTTCAAAGCGATGACCTAGGTAACTTAACCTTAATCCTAAGCTAACTATCCTGTTTGTTTGAGATTATCCTTTGATCTGCAAACGGTGAGAGTAGACCAATTGCCTCTGCTCAATAAGCTTACCATTTTGGAGATAAGACCAGATGAATAACTGGGAACATAAGGTGCAAGAGGGAATTCATTCCTACCCGATTAGGGTTAGTAGAGAGGTTGTTCCCTTTAAGTGCTGATTTTGGGTCTTGAACAAGAGATCTCACCCTCTCATTGGCCTGAGAGGGATTCAATTTGTTGATTGGATCACAAATCGATTGTTCATTAGGGAATCAGTGAACTTAAGGAACAAGAGGTAATTTAAGGGGTAAAACAAATATTCGACCCAGCCGTTATTACGAGCAACCTATGAAGGGTTAACTTACTAATCATGGTTATATCGAGTGGACATAATATATCTACAGTGAGAGGAGTTCAACTATGGGCTTTAGTAGAATCATCCATTAGTTAATAATGGGGGTTAGATCGGTCTAATGAGTTTAGTCGATTAATCTTGGATTGTTGGAGCCCATGATCTGTAGGTCCGCGAGGTCCCCCACTAGCTCGTAAATGGATAAGCTCTAGAATAGCGTGATAAGTTAATTTGAACTGTTCAAATAAGAATTAAATGAATTTGGAGAAATCGTATTTAAATATGATTTAAATATTTGAAGATGGAATTGTATTAAAAATTAATTTAATATTTGATATTAAATGAATTAGAATTATTTAAATTGTTTAAATAATTATTTATTAATTTTATTAAAGAAAATTAATTTATGAAATTAAATCTATAAAATTAATAATATTTTCAGTTTTATTAATTAAAATTGACTTATGAAATCAATTTAGATAAAATTGAAAAAGAAAAGAAAAACACAAAAGTTGGAAAAATCGTTCTCCTTTGTCTTCTTCTACTAGCTCACCAACAACCCACTTTAAATTTTTATTAACTCCAAGTATGAGCTGCATCTCATGCAGCAAACTTCTTTGCATGAATGTCTACTATATATTGAAGAAGTTGAAGTGTTTAAAAGTGATGGAAACCGAACAAAATTTTGAGAAAAATTTGAGAGAGGAAGGGTGTTCTTCTACATGGTTGCTGTTGTGAGCTTCTCCAAATTCCCTTAATTCTAGCTTATTTTGAGTCTCATTACACAATCTTGAGATCCAAGAGGATAGTAGGGAAGATCTTGGGGTGGTCTACAACAAGATCCTATGGAGATTTGCAATTGAATCGAAGCTTAGAGGAAGTTCTTCAAAGGTATATCATGAAACTCATTTTTTTCTATTGAAGCGTGTTTTCTTTTCTGCCAAAATTAATGAATTAGAGTTCTTATGGATCCTGATTTATTCTACTATACATTGGTACCTTCCAACAACTGGTATCAGAGCATCAATAAGCAATTCAATTCGGTTTAAATTTTTTTTTGGTGGGTGTTTTATATGAGAATTATGAAACTGTTATACTGATATGGTTCTTTCAGTTTTGGCTTTTAATTTATCTTTTATTTTCGATTTAAATTTGTAATTGGCTCTTGCTTGATGAGCTTTAATGTGTTCCCAAGAGTCTGTAATTTATTTGGAGTCATTAGAGCTGGAATTAAGCTGTAAATCGAAGAAACAAGCGAAGAGGCCAAGATGCAGTTCCATAAAATCAGCCTCTGTTCTTATCGTCATTGAGCTTCAGTAGCTAAACGATCATTTAGTTTCATGCGTTAGACGATGTGAAGAAAAACTGGGTGATCGTATAGCTTTGTGCATTGATCGTTGAGGTATTGTGCGCTAGACAATCGTATACCTACTGGACCTAAGCAATGTGTTGTGTTGCTATACGATGGCACTACACAATCGTGTAGCTTCGAGTGGGAGCTAAGCGATGCGATGAAGAGCTATACGATAGCCCTGAGTGATCGCTTACCATGATCGTTTACCTTTGATCAGGAGCTAAACGATGCGTTGAGTTGCTAAAGCGATACCACTCCGCGATCGTCTACCTCTATGCGGCAGCTAAGCAATGCATCGAGATGCTAAGCGATAGCACTACGCGATCGCTTACCTATGTGCAGTGGCTGGGCGATGCGTTGAATGCTATGTGATGGCATTAAGCAATCACTTACCTTTTGCGCGCGCTAAACAATCGGCTCCATGCATTAGACGATGGAGCTAAGCGATCGTGTAGTAAAATTTTCGTGCTAAACGATGGAGCTGCGCAATAGTGTAAGACACTAAGCGATCGTGTAGCTTCCTTCGACACTAGACGATGACACTATGTGATAGGAAGAAAATACTACACAATCGTGTAGCTTTACTAAATGATCAGGCAAATGCAAAACGATGGTCGTCATTGCTAAATGATGAGACTTAGCAAGATCTTGAACATGAGCGAGGGCTGCAGATTCGACCGGTTCTCTTGTGGTCTGGTCTGGTGAGGCTTCGAATGGTTCTTGGCTGGTTTGGTTCAGACTTAGCTGGTCAGGTTCAGAGGTTTCGGGTCCAGTTCAAGCTACTTGAGTTCGTTTTGGATCAGTTCGAGCGGTCTGGGAGCGGTTCAGAAGTTGTTTTGTAATAATTAGGTTTTGTTTGCTTGTTTTTGCCAAAACTAAAGCCATATTAGTTAGTGTTTAATTATTTATGCATGTAATATATGTTATAGTTAAATAAATTTTGTATGTGCATACAGTATGCCATGTAGATTTAAAATCCCACCATAGGAAGCATGCTACATGCATTAAAAGTATGTTATAAAATGTTATAATATATAGTATGCATGTTAGGGTTTCTTTTATATAATATAATAGTTTTATTAGATATTGAATGTCTTTGTTGATTGTCGTGGATGTTTAGCATGTTTAAAATTTTGTAAGTTGTTATAAAATTGGGTTAGACGTTTAAAATCCATAACAAAAAACAGTTGCATGCTCACTTAGGTTAACCACTTATTTTAATAGTTAAAATAGGTCGTTAAACTTGTAAAACTGTGGTTACAAACTCAACTGGTATATAATCCTGTCGAAGACTGGGGGTACTTAAGTTGATGATCTACGGAACACCTCCTACCGGGGGATTATAGCCGAATAATTGAGCATTGGTAATCGATTTTATGAGCATTCGTGAGCAGTGTGAGGTAATAAAAACGATTTATCACCTAGACATTGTAGGTTTAAAATCCATTTATAAATGTTATATTTGGATAAACCCCCTAGACTTAGGGTTGTTTTATTAGCCGAAAAGAACCTAAGTATAAATATACCTAAACATTTAGAACACTTCAGTGGGAGAATAAAAGTTATTAGCTCTCACGTCCTCAAGAGTTCACACCGTGAGATCCATGCTCGACTTCTTGTCGATTTTACCTCAACTGCTCCATACGGAAAGTGTTTGCATGGGTCAATAACAAGGTGAATGGGGGAAGTCGTTAGTAAGTAGGTGAAGGAAATGTGTCAACATTGTCCTACGGTCTCCTCCATTAGTTTGAACTGTGAGATTCTTATGTTGCACCTGCTGTCGTTTTTATGCGGCATTAGCTAGTCGTTAACCATGGCGATCCCTACGGAGGGTTGTAACATAGGATTCGGAACAACCTATGCTTCAGTAAAATGAGTAGGGTCTTATAGTTCCATCTTGGGTATTGTCTTCTATTTTGGAGGCATATTCATACCGTTGTGTAAGATATGCAAATGGCAGGTCTACACTTACAAAACTTACTAAGTGTTAGTAATGATCTTGACCGAAAATAGTAACTAAATGACTATCGGAATATGAGTTATTCTGGAGATAGTATTTGGTCAAGAACTGTCTTGCTTTTTTGAAGGAATTCTTGACTGCCCCACGGTAGCATTTATTCTAAATCACTTAAGTATCGTTGGAAAAATAATGATTATGGGTACATTATCACTTTGCTAAAACTTGATTGAATTTAAAAGCAATTCACTTATAAATTTTTTTTATAATTTAAGAATGACGAGTTCTATTATACAATTATTGGCTTCGGACAAACTGATTGGGGACAACTATGTTAACTGGAAATTGAATTTGAATACAATACTCACGATAGACGATTTGAGATTTGTCTTAACGGAGGAATGTTCAGACTTAGCTGGTCAGGTTCAGACGTTTCGGGTCCAGTTCAAGCTACTTGAGTTCGTTTTGGATCAGTTCGAGCGGTCTGGGAGCGGTTCAGAAGTTGTTTTGTAATAATTAGGTTTTGTTTGCTTGTTTTTGCCAAAACTAAAGCCATATTAGTTAGTGTTTAATTATTTATGCATCTCAACCGAACTGTTCGGGAAGCATTTGATAGATGGTTCAGGGCGAATGATAAAGCCCGTGCTTATATCCTCGCTAGCCTATCTGACGTTTTGACGAAAAAACACGAGGGTATGAACACTACCAAAGAGATTATGGAATCTCTAAGAGGGATGTTTAGACAGTCGTCCTTCACCTTGAGGCATGATGCTATCAAATATGTTTACGATAGTCGCATAAAAGAGGGGACCAATGTTCGTGAACATGTCCTGGACATGATGGTCCACTTTAATGTAGCTGAAGTGAGCAGTGCTATGATGGATGAGAGAAGTTAAGTTGGCTTTATTCTAGAATCTCTTCCGAAGAGTTTTCTAAAATTTTGTACCAATGCCTTGATGAATAAAATCAAATACAACTTGACAACTCTACTTAATGAGCTGTAGGATTTTCAGACCATGTTAAGAACTAAGGGTCTGGAACCAAAACCAGAAGTAAATGTTGCTTCTGTTGAGAAGAGAGGAATATCCTCCAAGCCTAAAGTTGCCTCGTCTTCGCAAACTAAGAGTATTCCAGCGAAGAAAGACAAAGGGAAAGGGAAAAAGAAGCCTGTTGGCAAGAAGTGCAAGAAAACCACTGCAAAGAAAGGGAAATGTTTCCACTAGAACGAGCTGGGGCACTGGAAGAGAAATTGCCCTAAAGATCATGCAGAGAAGAGAGCAAAGAAAAGAAAATAGGCTACTTAGATCCTGGAGACCTTTTGCTTAGCTCATCTAGTAGGAGAAGTTGCTGATGAAGATGTAAATTACCTGCTTTTGTTAATTCTTGTAATGAACCTTTTGTACATTTTTTTTTTTTGAATGAAATGTTCATTTTCAAGAAATGTGTTTATTCTATCTCATAGCAACTTCTGTTAAGAATCAAATTGTTGATATCAGCAAATATTCGGATATTTAAACGGCTACGATCGAAGTATAATGAATTCAAGATTTCTAGCTCTGAATGTTAACAAGAGCTGTTAAGGTAGGTCAGGCCATCTTAATCAAAGAGTTGAGAGTACCTCAATGTAGTGGGAGGAAAATGTGCTTCCTAGCCATTATTGAGAATTAGATGAATTCCCCACAAGAAACCTATTGGTATACTAATATGTTTACAATGATTCTCTCGGTTAAAGTGTTTAAGAATCATCTAGTAAGACTAGAAATACCAGAGGTTAATAATCTAGGGCAAGTGGGAGAAATATCATGTATGAGATACTAAATGGTAAAATCATGGGTATGGGATACCCTAGTTTATTGTATTTCTCAGTAAAACTCAGAAACTCAGTCTTATATATTAGATATATAAGTTACCACTAGAGTTTTAATCCAAGTGGGAGTTTGTTGGGTTTTATGTCCTAAAACTCGTGGTTTGTAAACATTAGAACTTATTCGGAGAATTCAATAAAGTTGTTGTTGAATATATTATTTTTTAGAAATCCAATAAACCTAAGTCCTTTGACTATTATATGAGTACTTGGAACTTTATGTGGAGACATACAGGTGGATCAGGTTCGAGTAAATAGTAAAAATGATCTATAGTATATGAATAAGGTTGGGTACCTTATTCTGGTAACACTATTGGATGCAGCCTACTCTGTAGTTATTACAAAGAGTTGTAAAGTGCTACATACGAAGTGGTCCTAATTCATGTATGTTGAGATATGAGGGGTGAGGGTGTCCTGTGCAAATGAGTTTTGTGCAAGATCGAACCATGAAACCAGTCACTCTTACTTTATAACGTTGTTTACTGTTTAAGACTGACTATTTCAAAGCGATGACCTAGGTAACTTAACCTTAATTCTGGGCTAACTATGAACTCCTGTTTGTTCGAGATTATCCTTTGATCTACAAACGATGAGAGTAGACCAATTGCCTCTGCTCAATAAGCTTACCATTTAAGTGCTGATTAGGGATGAATAGCTGGAAACATAAGGTGCAAGAGGGAATTCACTCCTACCCGATTAGGGTTAGTAGAGAGGTTGTTCCCTTTAAGTGCTGATTCTGGGTCTTGAATAAGAGGCCTCACCATCTCAGGCCTGAGAGGGATTCGATTTGTTGATTGGATCACAAATCAATTTTTCATTAGGGGATCAGTGAAACTTAAGGAACAAGAGGTAATTTCAAGGGAAAATAAGAGATTCGACCCAATTGTTATTACGAGCAATCCGTGAAGGGTTAACTTACTAATCATGGTTATATCGAGTGGACATAATATATCTACAGTGAAGGGAGTTCAGCTATGGGCTTTAGTGGAATCACCCATTAGTTAAGGAATGGGGGTTAGATCGGTCTAATGAGTTTAGTCGATTAATCTCGGATCGTTGGAGCCCATGATCTGTAGGTCCGCGAGGTCCCCTTACTAGCTGGTAAATGGATAAGCTTTAGAATAGTGTGATACGTTAATTTGAAGTGTTCAAATTAGAATTAAATGAATTTGGAGAAATAATATTTAAATATGATTTAAATATTTGAAGATGGAATTGTGTTAAAAATTAATTTAATGTTTGATATTAAATTAATTAGAATTATTTAAATTGTTTCAATAATTATTTATTAATTTTATTAAAAAAATTAATTTATGAAATTAATTTTGTAAAATTAATAATATTTTCAATTTTATTAATTAAAATTGATTTATGAAATCAATTTAGATAAAATTGAAAAGAAAAGGAAAATACAAAAATTGGAAAAATCGTTTTCCTTTGTCTTATTCTACTAGCTCACCAGCAACCCACTTTAATTCTTCATTAACTCCAAGCATGAGCTACATCTCATGCAGAAAACTTCTTTGCATGAATGTCTGCTATATATTGAAGAATTTTGAGTGTTTTGAAGTGATGCAACCGAACAAAAGTTTGAGAAAAATTTGAGAGAAGAAGGGTGTTCTTCTACATAGTTGCTGCTGTGAACTTTTCCAAATTCCCTTAATTCCAGCTTATTTTGAGTCTCATTACTCAATCTTGAGCTCCAAGAGGATAGTAGGGAAGATCTTGGGTGGTCTACAACAAGATCCTGTGGAGATTTGCAGCTAAATCGAAGCTTAGAGGAAGTTCTTCAAAGGTATGTCATGAAACCCATTTTTTTCTGTTGAAGCATGTTTTTTTTTTTTTTGCCAAAATTAATGAATTAGAGTGCTTATGGATCCTGGTTTCTTCCGCTGCACATTGGTACCTTCCAACACGAGAGGCTTATGAGCGTTTGACACGGGCGAATGAGAAGGCCTGAACTTATATCTTGGCCAATCTTAATGACGTTTTGGCCAAGCATGAGCCTATGGTCTCATTGTGTGAGATCATGGAGTCCCTACGGACAATGTTTGGACAACCATCTGGACAGCTCAAGCACGAAGCTCTGAATTGCATCTTCAACTCCAAAATGGAGGAAGCCACCTCTGTTCGTGAACATGTACTAAACATGATGGTCCACTTCAATGTGGCAAAGATGAATGGGTCATACATCGATAAGGGTAGCCAGGTTAGCATTATTCTGCACTCATTGCCAGATAATTTCCTACACTTTGTCAGTAACACGATACTGAACAAAGTAGACTATACCCTTACAACTCTCCTCAACGAGTTGTAGACATTCCAATCCTTGCTGAAAAGTAAGAAGAAGAAGGTCGGTGAGGCAAATGTTGCCTCGTCATCAAAGAAGTTCTATAAAGGTTCGACCTCAGGAACAAATTCTACACCTTCTACTTCTAACACTTCCAGGTAGAAGAAGAAGAAGAGTGGTAAGGGGGAGGGGAAGGCACCTGCTAACCCACAGCTTGTCGCCCAGTTTGGTAGGCGATCAGCACCAGTTGACAAAGGAAAGTGTTTCCATTGCAACCAGGATAGGCACTAAAAGCGAAATTTTCCTAGCTAGATCAAGGAAAAGAAGAAGGCTAAGGCCAAGGCAAAACAAGGTAAATATGATTTACTATTTTTGGAAACCTGTTTAGTGGAGAATGATGATTATGCCTGAATTATTGATTCTAGGCCCACTAATCATGCTTGTTCTTCTTTTCAGGGGATTAAATTCTGATAGCAGCTTGAGGTTGGAGAGATGATGATGCGAGTAGGCACCGGGCACATCGTCTCAACTGTGGC
Source organism: Benincasa hispida (assembly GCF_027475165.1). NCBI lineage: Eukaryota > Viridiplantae > Streptophyta > Magnoliopsida > Cucurbitales > Cucurbitaceae > Benincasa > Benincasa hispida. Next base: position 5,350,793 of record NC_143479.1, on the reverse strand, counting down.
AGTGGGAGGGCTCCAGTTGACTTTATAGAAGAAGTTTATCAATTTGAATGATGTTTATGTAGTTTCCAAGTTAAAGTAGAACTTAATTTCTGTAAAGTGTCTGATACAATGTGAATAAACTCTACATTTTGAATTGAATAAAATGTTTATTCTTAAAGATGGAGTTGAGATTTGTTCAACAAAACCAGAAAACAACTTATATGTGCTAAGGTCATTAACAACAAGTTCCCTCCATAACATAGAGATGTTTAAATCTGTCGTAACTCAAAATAAACGACAAAAATTTCTCATAAAGAAAATTCCCAACTTTGGCACCTTCGATTAGGGCACATAAATCTCAATATGATTGAGAGGTTGGTGAAGAATGGACTTCTAAGTAAGTTAGAGGAAAATGCTTTAAAAGTGTGCAAATCTTGCCTTGAAGGCAAGATTACTAAAAGACCTTTTACTGAAAAAGGTTATTGAGCCAAAGAGCCTCTAGATTTAGTGCATTCAGACCTTTGTGGTCCGATGAGTGTGCGAGCCAGGGGAGGCTATGAGCATTTCATCACTTTTACTAATGATTACTCTCGGTATGGGTATGTTTATTTGATGCAACGAAAGTCTGAATCCTTTGAAAAGTTCAGAAAGTTCAAGGCTAAATTTGAAAACGCATTGGATAGACGGATTAAAACACTTTGATCGGATCGAGGTGGAGAGTTTTTGGATTCGGAGTTCTAGAACTATATGATAGAACATGGAATCATTTCCTAACTCTTAGCACTGGGTACACTTTAGCAGAATGGTGTAGCGAAGAGAAGAAATAGGACCTTGTTGGACATGGTTCGATTGATGATGAGTTACGCTTCCTTACCAGACTCGTTTTGGGGTTTTGCAGCGAAGACTGCAGTGTATATCCTCAACTGTGTTCCTTCTAAGAGTGTTTTGAGAACACCTTTGGAGTTGTGGAACAGGCGTAAAACTAGTTTGCGTCACTTTTGCATATGGGGTTGCCCAGTACATGTGCTTGAGGCTAATTCAAAGAAATTGGAACCTCGTTCGAGGTTGTGCCTCTTTGTAGGCTACCCCAAAGGTACACGAGGGGGTTACTTTTATGATCCTAAGAAAAACAGAGTGTTTGTGTCGATGAACGCTACCTTGCTAGAGGAGGATCATATGAGGGAGCACAGTCCACGTAGTAAGATCGTGTTGTGTGAACTTTCCAACGAAACTACTGAAACTTCAACAAGAGTTGTTGAAGGGCCTACTCTATCAGCAAGAGTTATTGATGGAAGTTCATCTAGTAGGTCAGTTCCACCTCAAGAGTTAAGGGAACCTCGACATAGTGGGAGGGTTGCGAACCCACATGTTCGCTATATAAGTTTCAAGGAAATCCTGGCTATGGTAGCTGATGGCAAGGATGAGGTTCCATTGTCTTATCATAAGGAAAAGGAGGATGTTGATCGGGATGAATGGGTCAAAGCCATGGATCTCGAGATGGAGTCGATGCACTTCAACTCAGTATGGGATCTTGTAGATCAACCTGATGGGGTAAAACCTATAGGTTGTAAATGGATCTATAAGAGGAAACAGGGTGCCGATGGGAAGGTGCAAACCTTCAAGGCCAGACTTGTGGCAAAGGGTTATACCCAGGTGGAGGGAGTTGACTATGAGGAGACTTTCTCGCCTGTTGCCATGTTGAAGTTTATCTGCAACCTCTTATCCATTGCCTCATATTATGACTATTCGATATGGCAAATGGATGTCAAGACTGCCTTTCTGAATGGTAATCTTGAGGAGACCATCTATATGGTGCAGCTCGAGGGATTAATAGCCCAAGGTTAAGAGTAAAAGGTTTGCAAACTGAATCGGTCCATTTATGGACTGAAACATACGTCTCAATCTTAGAACATTTGGTTTGATACTGCGATCAAATCGTACGACTTTGACCAAAACGTTGATAAGCCTTGTGTCTACAAGAAAATCATCAACAGTTCAATAGTTTTCCTAATGTTGTATGCAGACGATATCCTACTCATTGGGAATGATGTAGGTCTACCGACATCAGTTAAGAATTGGCTAGCAACGCAATTCCAAATTAAAGATTTGGGAAAGACTCAGTTTGTTCTTGGTATTCAGATCTTTCGTGATCGGAAGAACAAAGTACTAGTGCTATCTCAGACATCATACATTGACAAGATGTTGCTCAAGTACTCGATGCAGAACTCCAAAAGGGGTTTACTACCTTTCAGGCATGGAGTTACATTGTCTAAGGAAATGTGTCCTAAGACATCTCAAGAGGTTGAGGAGATGAGATGGGTCTCCTATGCATTTATCGTTGGCAGTTTGATGTATGCGATGTTGTGTACTAGACAAGACATCTGCTATGTTGTGGGGATTGTTAGTAGGTATCAGTCTAATCCAGGATAGTGTCACTAGACCGTCGTCAAAAACATCCTCAAGTATCTTCGAAGAACGAGGGACTACATGCTCATGTATGGATACACGAACTCTGACTTTCAGACTGATAAGGTATTGGGGATGATGCCCTAAAGTCTCGTGTCCTGTAGTTTGTAAACAGTTTGTACGAACGCTTGTGATGTATAATATATGATATTTACTTCATTTCTTGACTTTGCACTTTTAGATGTTTTATTTACTTTACCACAAACCAATAAACTAAAATCCTTGGTTGTCTTTATGTAACTTAAGCATGTATGTGGTGACATACAAGTGGATCGTGTCTTAAGTGATAATCAAAATGGTCTGTAGTATATGGATATAAGAGGGAAACCTTATCCTGGTAACACTACGGATGCGGCCCGCTTTATTGAATAGTTACAAATGTATTGACTTGTTACAGATGGTCTGATCCTGATCATTCGTGTAGGGGACATGCGAGCGGGGGCGTCCTATACAAAGAGTTTGTATAAGACCTAACCACGAAGTGTTAATGTCTCGTTATATAACGCCGTTCATGATAGAGACTTCACTTCACTAAGACGACCATAGGTAACATGACCTTAATCCTAAGTGAGTTGGGAACTCCTGTCATTGAGGGCGGTCCTTTCATTTGCATGGGTGCGACTGGCTAGGCCACCGACTTAAACCTACCACTTTGGAAATTCGTCTGATTTGGGAGCTGGGAACTCAGCTACACAAGATGGAATTCACTTCTTCCCCAAAGTAGGGGTAAGTAGATAGATAGGCTATCCCTTAAGGGCTGATCCCAGGGCTTAAACGATGTGGCACTACACACCTTCTCTTGGCCCGAGAGGTGTTCACACATAGTAGGACTATGTTGTATTGTTCATTAGAGGGATTAGTGGTACTTAAGAAGTAAGATGTAACTACAGGGACAAAACGGTAAATTGGCCCAGCTGTACTTATGAGCATCTGTGAAGGGTTATCGTACTCATGATTGGTTATATCCGATGGACACAGAAATATATTTGTGATAAGAAGATTTAAACTGTCGTTCTTTAGTAGAATGCCTGGCAGTTAACAGATGGTGGATCTCGTGGCTAAAGAGTTAAGTCAGCTATTCACGTACTGTTGAAGCTTCAAGCCATAGGTTCATAAGGTCCCCTTGGAAGCTTGGATACAAGTTGAGAATCAGTTTTTGGGTCAGTTTAAAATGTTCAAATTGACAAGAGGAAGTTCGATTATATATGATATAATTGAACTGGTTAATTATATATGATATGATTGACTAAATGTATGAGATACATTAATTTGGAGAAAATTGGATATAAATATGATCTATATCAAGTAGAGGAGAAAATACTATGGTTGATATATGATATCAAACTATAGGTTATGACTATAATATGATTATATTTTTATTTTATTAATTGGACAGTTATGAGATAATTGCCCGACGTTTTCTCTGAAATCATGCGTTAGTGAGAAGTTCAATTCAGTTTTCGTAACTAAAGAATAAAATGAAAATGGTTTTCATTTTGTAAGACATACGCATAATTGCTCACGGTGTGATTGGCATTCTATCGCTTAGTGATTGAGAGCATATATGATAAGCTCACGTTTGCTAAATGAACGCACACTCGCGCCCGCACTTTTCTAAATGATGGCTTACCATTCTCTAAACGATAGCTTAGCTCCCGGGCCTTATTAAATGATCGTATAGACGATCGCCTAGTTTTTCCTACACGATCGTGTAACTCGCGTAAACGATCAAGCACCCCAACTATATGATAATCTTTCCTTTCTCCCACTTGTTTGACCTTTTGTACAAGATAGCCTTTCCTCCTCATCTCTACCAAATTCGTATAAAGCCAACCCTTTGAATTCTCACTCCGAGAATACTGAGGGCTTCAAGTGGTGGTGTCATCCCCTTTTCCTGGTGTTCGCGCGAAGCTGTTCATGGTAGACGACTAGAGAGTTGCTGAACGATTTCCTGACGTTCTAGCGAGAGTGTAAGGAGTCCATTTGTGTAAGAGTGAGTTTTTTCTGAAGAAAGTCTTCAACTAGTAAATCCTCGTTCTCTTGCATTTTATCCTTTAAGCATGCCAGTAATTTAGTGTTATATAATGCATATTTGTATGTGTGAATGTATATGTGGACATTCTATCACAATGAATTGGAAAGATCTGCTTCCGCTCATAGGTACTCTTGTATAAGAGTTCCTTCAATTGGTATCAGAGACAGGTTTCTGATATTCCAAATTCATTGCTGCAAAGATGCATTTACATCCTCGGTGGGTGAAGCATGTCTACTCTCCGTTTTAATTGTTAATTCGTTTGTGGATGTATTGATTAATGGAGTTTTCTGGAATGAAACCTCGGTTTGTTTAAATTCTCTTACATATCCAGTTAATTGTAAAGGCCCCTACATTTTTGGGCATTATTAATTGCTATCGAGTCCGTATTCCAAGTTAGTTTGAGTTTTGAGTCATTCGTGAAGAAGCTTCGTAGTAAGGGTTGTTGTTCTTCGAGGAAGAAGATGATCAAGCGTTGGTCAGTGTTGGATCGATATGGCAACCCTAAAGGAGGGGGGGGGGGTGAATAGGGTTTAATTAAACTTTTTTCTAAATTAACCCAATTAAACTAATTAATACTCTTTTTATAAATAATAAGAAAAATTCAATTTATGCAACAAATAAGATGACAAATAGTGTGATAATTTAATTCAATCAAATTTTAGAAAATAAATAAGAAAAAACTAAAACATACAATAAATTGTTTAAATTAATTGCAAAAATAAAAAGGAAAGAGTTAGAGAAGAAGATACCGTAATTTTTATAGTGCTTCGGTCAAACTCGACCTACTCAACTCTCCAAGCGTCTCTTGGAAATTTGAATAAAATCTTTCCGACTCTTTCTATGGATTAGAGCCCAACCGTTACACCACCGCTCCTTTTACGGGTTCAAGAGCAAACCCGATCCTTTCCACGGTTTAGGATCAAACCGTTATAAATTTTGGAATTTTTGAAGAACACAATACAACTCTCACTAGAGTGTATTTACAAGTTTAAGCACTCAACAAATTTATCCTCACAATACAATAACACTCTCTCAAGAATAAGATGAAAAAAAAAATGGGAGCTTAGAGAGAGCAACAATGGAAACTTTTGAGTTTTGGAGGATTATGAAATGTAAAATTTGTTCGTACAAAATTTGGAGAGGAAGATGGTTTATATAGAGATGGAAAAATTTTTAGAAACCATAATTAATTTGGACCATTAGATTTTGGAAAATAAAAATCAATGGCGGAGATTTTAAACTAAACTAGTCGTTAGATACAAACAAAATATAATATTAAATTCATTTTCTTTTGAAATTCATTTTCTTTTTAAAATTAATCCAAAAAATAAAAAACATACCATGTGTCAAAAACTAGTCGTTAGATACAAACAAAATATAATATTAAATTCATTTTCTTTTTAAAATTAATCCAAAAAATAAAAAACATACCATGTGTCAAAAACTAGCCGTTAGACACAAACATAAAATACTATTAAATTCATTTTCATTTTAATTCATTTTTTTAAATTCATTCTTTTTAAAGTCAATCCAAAAAAAAAAACATACCATATGTAAAAAACTAGCCGTTAAACACAAACATAAAATAATATTAAATTTATTTTCCTTTTAAATTTCTTTTTAATTTCATTTTTTAAATCAATCCAAAAATCAAAAGTCCAACATATGTTAATCTTTTAATGATCCACCATTCAACCAATATGTTGCCACATGTCTACATGCAAATGGTCTGTTTATGCCACATCATCTACCACGATATTTTCTCTATAGACTTGTTTCGGTCATATCGTCTTCGTTTTAGCTCCGATTTGAGTGATTCAAGAGGTTTGGAATCGTTTTTCCGAGCTCTACACTATGGACATATTAAAACACTAAAATTTTCAGTAATTAAAAATTGAGTTTGTTATCATCAAACCATTGATTAATTAATTTATTAATATTAATTAATTTGAGATTAAGGGCCAAAAAACCAACAATCTCTCCCTTTTTGATGATGACAAACCATTCAAGAAAAATAGCTTGAAATACATGTAAACCATATGTAGCACATAATAAAATTCAACATATCACCATAAAGATCATTCTTGAAATTCACTCAAAAAATTAAATTCTCCCCCTAATTAATACAATCAAAATCATGACAAATTTATAACATATTTTCTTAAACTTCTCCCCCTTTGGAATCATCAAAAATAATAATTAAGAAAAATTTAGAACTACATAAATGTTTCCCTTAAAAAACATGAACATAAATTTAGCACAACTCCCCCTAAGAATATTAACACATGCTTTCCATATCTCCCCCTATCAAAATGCCTTCTAAAAGATTTAACAAGTAAAACTATAAAATCAAGAGGCATCACAACGAATAATACCGAGCTCATGCCTATTTTTGCAAAAGTTTTCTTCATTAAAAGGCTTGGTAAAAATATCTACTAATTGATTATTAGAGCCTACAAATTCAAGAGTAATATTATCATTTTGCACATGCTCTCTAATAAAGTGATGCCTAATATCAATACGCTTAGTCCTAGAATGATGTATAGGATTTTTAGTCAAATTAATAGCACTAGTATTATCACAAAATATAGGCACATTATCAAACTTTAATCCAAAATCACAAAGAGTTTGTTTCATCCAAAGAATTTGAGCACAACAACTAGCAACTGCAATATATTCTGCTTCGGTAGTGGATAGAGCAACCGAATTATGCTTTTTACTAAACCAAGAAACTAAGGAACTACCAAGAAATTGACAAGTCCCACTAGTACTCTTACGTTCAAGTAAACTACCCACAAAATCCACAGCAGAATATCCTACCAAATTAAATCCAACATTTCTAGGATACTAGAAGCCTAAATCAATAGTACCAAGCAAATATTTAAAAATTCTTTTAACGGCATGTAAATGTGATTCCTTAGGACAAGATTGAAATCTAGCACAAAGACATACACTAAACATAATATCGGGTCTACTAGCGGTTAAATAAAGTAAAGATCTAATCATACCTCTATAAGTTTTTATCTCTACACACTTACCTTTTTCATCCTTGTCAAGCTTAGTAGATGTGCTCATAGGAGTTTTTGCAATTTTACCTTCACTGAATTTGAACCTTTTGAGCAAATCCTTTGTGTATTTTTCTTGACTTATGAAAATACCATCCTTGAGTTGTTTGATTTGGAGTCCTAGGAAGAAACTAAGTTCTCCCATCTTACTCATCTCAACTTCATTATGCATACACTTAGAAAATTCTTCACACAAAGATAGATTAGTAGAACCAAAAATAATATCATCCACATATATTTGTACTAAAAGCATATCATTTTCTTTAGTCTTAATAAAAAGAGTAGTATCAATTTTACCCATTTTAAATGCATTCTCAAGCAAGAAATTACTAAGTCTATCATACCAAGCTCGTTGAGCTTGTTTTAAGCCATAAACAGCCTTTTTCAACTTATAGACATGATTAGGAAAATCAAAACTTTCAAACCCCGGAGGTTGTTCTACATAAACTTCCTCCATGATATAACCATTTAAAAATGCACTTTTCACATCCATTTGATACAAAGTGAAATTCTTATAAGATGCAAAAGCAAGCAACATTCTAATAGCTTCTAATCTAGCAACGGGTGCAAAAGTTTCTTCATAATCTATTCCTTCCTCTTGACAATAACCTTGAGCTACAAGTCTAGCTTTATTTCTAATGATATTTCCATTTTCATCCATTTTATTTCTAAAGACCCATTTAGTTCCAATTATAGAAGCATGAGAGGGCCTAGGGACTAACTCCCAAACATTATTCCTTTCAAATTGATTTAATTCTTCTTGCATAGCTAAAATCCAAAATTCATCATTTTTGGAATCTTTAAAACTTTTTGGTTCAATTTGAAAAACAAAAGCAAGATTATTAAACATATTAAGAGAGGAACGAGTTTTCACACCTTGTTCGGGATCACCAAGAATTAATTCTTTGGGATGGGAAGGAGCATACCTCTACTCTTTAGGCATGGATGAAGAACCAACTTCGTTCTTTTCGATTAAGCTCACCTCTTGCTTACTTGAAACAATTTCCTTGCCTTTGTTACTAACAAGTAAATCTCTAAAATTTCCTTCTAAAACATCACTATAAATAGGCTCATTAGAAATAACATTGCAAGATTCATCAAATACTACATGCATAGATTCCTCAATTACTAAAGTTCTTTTATTGAAAACTCTTAAGCTTTATTAGTAGAGGAATAGCCAAGGAAAATACCAACATCCGTCTTAGAATCAAATTTTCCAAGTTTTTCTTTGTTATTCAAAATAAAATATTTGCAACCAAAAACTTTGAAATACCCAATATTTGGAATTTTGTTATGCCAAAGTTCATAAGGAGTTTTATCCAAAGAAGGTCTAATTAAAACTCTATTTAGAACATAACAAGCGGTGTTAACGGCTTCCGCCCAAAAGTATGTAGGTAAACCATACTCATGCAACATTGATCTAGAAAATTCTTGCAAAGTACGATTTTTCCTTTCAACTACACCGTTTTGTTGAGGAGTTCTTGGAGCGGAAGAATTATGAGAAAAACCATTTTCTTAACAAAAAGTTTCAAAAGCATTGCTATCAAATTCTTCTCCATGATCACTCCTAATTTTAGAAATCAAAAAACCTTTTTCATTTTGAACTCATTTTGCAAAACTAGAAAAGCTTTTCAAAGAATTATCCTTATGTTTTAGCATCAAAACCCAAGTAAATCTTGAAAAATCATCAACTATCACAAAGGCATAATAGTTCCCTCCAAAACTAGCAATTCTAGAAGGGCTAAATAAGTCCATGTGTAATAGTTGAAGGGGTCTAGTTGTAGAGATCACATTTTTAGATTTGAAAGAGGACTTACTTTGCTTACCCATTTGACAAGCATCACAAACTTTGTCTTTTTCAAATTTAAATTTGGGAAGACCTCTAACCAAAGAATTCTTGGAAATATTTGAAATTAAGTGCATGCTAGCATGCCCTAATCTTCTATGCCATAACCAAGAATCATTATGCAAAGCCGATAAACATTTATCATTAATAAGACAATCATTCAAATCAATAGTATAAACATTTTCATCTCTATTTCCAACATATATAACTTTTCTATCACTAGCATTTTCAATGATGCAATTCTTTTTATCAAACACAACTCTAAAGTCTTTATCACACAATTGACTAATACTAAGTAAATCATGCTTCAAACCATCAACCAAAAGTACATTTTCAATTAAAATAGAAGATTCATTACCTATACTCTCTTTACCAATTATTTTACCTTTCTTGTTGTCACCAAAAGTTACAAGACCTCCATCCTTTTTGGAGAGAGAGACAAACTTGGATGGGTCTCCCGTCATATGCCTCGAGCAACCACTATCCAAGTATCACTTGTTTTTCTTTTAAACAAACCTACAAACACAAATGTTCAAGTTTGATTCTTTGGTACCTACACTTGTTTGGGTCCTAGATGGTTAGCATTGACAAACTTGGGAATCCATTTCATTTTTGCATAGACATTTAAGGCATTAGATTTAGACAAGTAACAAGAATAAGTTGTATTTCCAAACTTGCCACATGAGAAATAAACAACATTATGCAAAGATTTATCTCTTACAACAAATTTATGTACTCTAGTTTTCTTGGAGAAATTATTCCTTAGAGCATTGTGAAACTTTTCCCTTCGAGAAAAATTTCTTCTTGAAGAAGTAGTATGAGCATATTTCAATTTAAAACACTTAGGTCTAATATGGCCTTCAACACCACAATAATGACATATAGGCACAAAGTTAGATTTAACTTGCTTAGATACAACCTTAGGCATATTATGAGATGCTTTAACATAGATAGTTTTAGAACTTGAAGGAGTAGAACATTCATCAATATAGCCTAAACCTCTTTTATCACCAAAAGGCTTGCCTACTTCAATTATCTTGTCTAATCTTTGAGCACCTATTGTCAACTTTTTAATAGATTATTTAGCCTTATCAAGTTCTTGCAAAGCACTAAATTCCTTTTCTTCGAGTAATTTAATCAAATCATCTTTTTCACAACTACCATGCTCAAGAAATTTAACTTTGTCAAGCAAGGCATTTTTCTCATCACAATCAAAAGCATGCTTGTCACAAGAGATATTCATTTCATCAATATGCATAGCATCATGCTCATTCTTTTTTAAGCAAGCAATTTCTTCAAGTAAAGACTTACTTTTACTAGATAAAACATTGTATTTCTTTTTAAGCACAACATACTTAGAACTAAGTTTTTCTAAATCATTTTGCATATTTTCAAAAGCTTCAAACAATTCATTATAAGAAAGAGGTTCTAGAGTTACCTCATCATTTTGTTCATCCTCTCTGTCACTATGAGCCATGAAGCAAAAATTGGCCACTTCTTCATTATCACTCCCACTTTCGCTTTCATCGATATCATCCCAAGTAGTTTTCATTGCTTTCTTCTTGGATTTCTTGGATGATTTGAGAAGAAGGCAATCGGTTCTAATATGACCCGGCTTCTTGCATTCATAGCATATTACCTCATCCTTTTTTCTCTTTTCACCTTTTTGCTCTTTTAACCTTTTGACTCTTTTTGGTTGGAGAGATGCTTCTTGAATTGCTTCTTTCTCTTGATGAAGTTCTTATACTTACGTGAAATATTAGACAACATCATCTTCATCAAGGTCATCTTCATCTTGGGAGTCAACTTCTAAAGAGATGGTCTTTAAAGCTATACTCTTTTCTTTCTTTCTTCTCATCCTCCATGTTTTTCTTGATCTTTATCTCATGCGTCAACAACGAGCCCATGAGTTCATCAATGGAGAGAGATTTGAGATCCTTTGCCTCTTGAATGGCGGTGACTTTAGGCTCCCATTGTTTAGGTAAAGACCACAATAGCTTCTTTATCTTCTCAAGATTTGAGTACTTTTTCCCAAGTCCTTCTAAAGCATTGACAATGTTAGTAAATCTAATAAACATATCGGAAATAGCTTCACTTTTTATCAATTTTAAACATTTCATATTGATGAACTAACATGTCAAACTTTGTTTCTTTTACTTGACTAGTTTCTTCATGAGTAATTTCTAATTTATCCCATATCTCTTTTGCGGTTTTGCAAATAGACACTCTATTATACTCAACTTCATTCAAAGCACAAAATAAGCAATTAATAGCTTTGGCATTTAAAGAGCATGCTTTCTTTTCATTTATTGACCATTCTTCCTTGGGTTTTTTAGTGCTAACACCATCAACATCTTTTGTTGAAATTTTAAAACCTTCCTCAACAATATCCCATAAATCATAATCAATAGAAAGCAAGAAAAATCTCATTCTATTTTTCCAAACTATAATTAGTACCATTAAAGAAAGGAGGCTTTGTAATAGATTGACTATCGGTAAAAGGGATAAAACCTAAAGTTTCCATAACTCAAAAACAATTAAGTTTATCAAGAAATAAATATTTCAAGAAGAGCAACCCGCTCTAATACCAATTGTTGGATCGATATGACAACCCTAGAGGGGGGTGAATAGGGTTTAATTAAAAATTTTTCTAAATTAACCCAATTAAACTAATTAATACACTTTTTATAAATAATAAGAAAAAATCAATTTTGCAACAAATAAGATAACAAAAAGTGTGATAATTTAATTCTATCAATTTTAGCAAATAAATAAGAACAAACTAAAACATACAATAAATTGCTTAAATTAATTGCAAAAATAAAAAGGAAAGATTTAGAGAAGAAGACACCGTAATTTTTATAGTGGTTCGGTCAAATTCGACCTACTCCACTCCCCAAGTGCCTCTTGGGAATATGAATAAAATCTTTCCAACTCTTTCAACGGATTAGAGTCCAACCGTTACACCACCACTCCTTTTACGGGTTCAAGAGCAAACCCGATCCTTTCCACAGTTTAGGATCAAACCGTTACAAATGTTAAAATTTTTGAAGAACACAATACAACTCTCACTAGAGTGGATTTACAAGTTTAAGCACTCAACAAATTTATCCTCACAATACAATAACACTCTCTCAAGATTAAGATGAAATAAAAAAAAAAATTGGGAGCTTAGAGAGGGCAACAATGGGAACTTTTGAGTTTTGGAGGATTATGAAATGTAAAATTTGTTAGTACAAAATTTGGAGAGGAAGATGGTTTATATAGAGATGGAAAAATTTTTAGAAACCACAATTAATTTGGACCATTGGATTTTGGAAAAGAAAAATCAATGGTGGAGATTTAAAACTAAACTAGTCGTTAGATACAAACAAATATAATATTAAATTCCTTTTCTTTTGAAATTCATTTTCTTTTTAAAATTAATCTAAAAAATAAAAAACATACCATGCGTAAAAAACTAGCCATTAGACACAAACAAAAAACAATATTAAATTCATTTTTCTTTTAATTCATTTTATTTTTAAATTCATTCTTTTTAAAGTCAATCTCCAAAAAAAGAAAAACGTACCATGTGTAAAAAACTAGTCGTTAGACACAAACATAAAATAATATTAAATTTATTTTCCTTTTAAATTTCTTTTAAATTTCATTTTTTTAAATCAATCCAAAAATCAAAAGTTCATCATATGTTAATCATTTAATGATCCACCATTCAACCAATATACTGCCACATGTCTACATGCAAATGGTCTTGTGATGCCACGTTATCCACCACAATATTTTCTCTATAGATTTGTTTTGGTCATATCGTCTTCGTTTTAGCTCCGATTTGAGTGATTCAAGAGGTGTTGGAATCGTTGTTCCGAGCTCTACGCTATGAACATATTAAAATGCTAAAATTTTCAGTAATTAAAAATTGAGTTTGTTATCATCAAAACATTGATTAATTAATTGATTAAAATTAATTAATTTAAGATTAAGGGCCAAAAAGCCAACATTATATTCATTGCTGGAGAGCTTCCTCCACTTTGTTAGTAATGTGATTCTTAACAAAGTCGATTACACCCTTACAACTCTTCTCAACGAGTTGCAGACATACCAATCTTTACTGAAAAGTAAGGAGAAGAAAAGGGGTGAGGCAAATGTTGCTTCATCTTCTAGGACGTTCCATCGAGGTTCGACCTCAGAAACGAAGTTTTCACCTTATACTTCTAACTCTGCAAAGGGGAAAAAGAAGAAGGGTGGTAAGGGGAAAGGGAACGCTCCTGCTAACCCGCCACCTGTCGCTCCAAGAAGGCGTCTGCCGCCGGTTAGTTTCCACTACAACCAGGACGGACACTAGAAGAGGAATTGTCCTCGCTGGCTGAAGGAAAGGAAGGTCGCCAGGGCTAAGGCCAAGGCAGATAAAGGTAAATATGATTTACTTGTGCTAGGAACATGTTTAGTGAAGAATGATGATTCTGCCTGGATAATTGATTTGGGCACCACTAATCACGTTTTTCTTCTTTTCAGGGGATTAGATCCTGGTGATAGCTGAAGGCTGGTGAGATGACGATGCAAGTAGGTACTGAGCACGTCGTCTCAGCTGTGGTAGTGGTAAGCATCCAATTAACTTTACATAATAGGTTTCTAGTTTTAAAAGATGTTTATGTTGTTCCTAAATTAAAGAGAAACCTTAATTCTATAAAGTGTCTATTACAATGTAAATATACGCTTTCTTTTAATGCGGATAAAGTGTTTATTCATAAAGATGGTGTTGAAATTTTTACAACTAAACTAGAAAGTAACTTGTATGTGCTAAGACCGTTAGCCTTAAGTTCCCTCCATAACATAGAGTTGTTTAAATCTGTGTAACTCAATCTAAACGTCAACAAATCTCTCCAAAAGAAAAGACCTTTGGCACCTTTGATTAGGATACATCAATCTCAATAGGATTGAGAGATTGGTGAAGAATGGCCTTCTACGTGAGTTAGAAGAAAATTCTTTACCAGTGTGCGAATCTTTCCTTAAGGGTAAGATGATTAAAAGACCTTTTACTGGAAAAGGTTATTGAGCCAAAGAGCCTCTTGAGTTAGTACATTCTGACCTTTATGGTCCTATGAATGTGCGAGCCCGAGGTGGCTATGAGTATTTTATCAGTTTTACTGATGATTGCTCTAGTTATGGGTATGTTTATCTGATGCAACGGAAGTCTGATCCTTTGAAAAGTTCCAAGAGTTCAAGGTTGAAGTTGAAAATGCATTGGATAGATGAATTAAAACACTTCGATTAGATTGAGGTGGAGAGTTTTTGGATTCTGGCTTCCAGGACTATTTAATAGAACATGGAATCGTTTTCCAACTCTCAGCATCAAGTACACCTCAGCAGAATGGTGAAGTGGAGAGGAGAAATAGAACCTATTGGACATGGTTCGTTCAATGATGAGTTACGCTTCCTTACTAGACTCATTTTGGGGTTTCGCAGTGGAGACTGCGGTTTACATACTCAACTGTGTACACGCGCATCTGTCTAAACGATCGTATTGTTTTACTAAATGATTTTTCGCCTGAGCGAGATTCACTAAATGATAGTGTAAATGATCTAACCACATTACCTAAACGATCGTATACCTTTACTAAACGATCAAGCACAAGTCTATACGATAGCACAAACCTCTCCCATTTGTTTGGTCGTTGAATACGATCGTTGTTTCCTTCTTCCCTCTACCAAATCCATCAGAGCCCATACCTCCTAGATGTTCACTCTGAGAATACCAAGGTCACTAAGTGGTGGTGTCCAAGAGGCTGCTTGTTCATGGAGAAGACTGTTCGTTTGCTGAGTGACAACGAGAGATTTGGGTAGACGATTGCAGCGACAGCGAGAGGTGCTGATCCAAATGAGAGCGAGAGAAAGACAGAAGAAGAGTTATTCAAAGGTAAGTCTCTTGTTCCTGAGCATTTAATATATTGTTAATAGCATGCTGTAATTTGTTCTAAAATGCATAACTCCTGTGTATATTTGTGAATGCTTGTAATTCTGTCACAATGAATTTGGAACAATCTTACTTCCGCTCATAGGTTCTCTTTGATATGAGTTTCTTCAGGGGGTACTTAAGTTGACGGTCTACAGAACACCTCCTACTTGGGGATTATGGCTGAATAATTGAAAGTTGTTTACTGGTTTTATGAGCATGCGTGAGGGGTGTGAGGTATAAAAGTTGGTTTATCACCTAGAAATCGTAGGTCAAATTCTAAATTATAAATGTTATACTTGGATAAACCCCATAGACTTAGATTGTTTAATTAGTCGAAATAAACCTAGGTAAAAATATACCCAACAAGTAGAACACTTCAATGGAAGATGAATGTTAACATATATGATATGTTAGAACACTTCAATGGGAGATTAATAACATATACAACATGTTGTTCTTAGCTCTCACATCCCTAAGAGTTCACACCGTGGGATTCATGTTTGGCTTTGTGTCACGCTGAGCTTCTTCAATGAGGCTTGATAAGTAGTCGATGGAAATGACGAATAAGAAGAGGGAGAATGGGTCCCCTGAAGGAACCAGTGAAGGTCCTTGAGTGGAAGCATGGGATCGAACCAAATACCCAAAATTTACATAACATAAATTTTACAGCAAAAACATACATATTATGCATTTAAAAGAAAATTGTTGCATGCTTTAAAACAGAAAAAGTAAAAAAGTAAAAAGGTTTAAGAAACCTTACCCTTGAAGAACTCTTCTTCACGAGATTTCTTTTCCAAAATTTGTCACGAACAATCTCGAACCCTCTAACCGTCTACAAGGACACCACCACCAAAGATTCCTTTGTATTCTCTAGATGAGAATCCAAGAGTTTTGTGGGGTTGGCTATTTTAGAAGAGAGGGATTTGAGAGTGTTGAGAGGAAGAGATGATATTCCAATTTTCACAGAACTTTTCTGTGTGTCTCTATCACTTCTGAAAAGCCATCATAGGGAAGAAGAAGAACAATGTCTCTTCTTATTCCCCACTACCATGTTTTTTAGAGAAAAAATGGGAAGAAATTTACAACTCCCTTCCAAAATGATTTCAAAATTAAATTAATTTAATTTAATTTATTTTCATAAATCAATTTAATATATATTTATATGGTAACTACCTTATCATATATATATATATATAATTAAACTATATGTTATATCAAATATAATACATAACCTATAGATTTTATATAGTATCAAATATAATATAACCCATAGTTTCTAATCTCTCAAAAATGACATTTAATATAAATCTCATTTATATTAAATTTAATATATAAATCAAATTCATATAATTAATATTTGAATCATATTCAAATATTTATTTCCTCTCAAATAAACTTTATATTATAATGTATCAAATACATAATAATAATTATATCATATATAATTAGATTAAATTAATTATATCACATATAATTAATTCCCTCAATTAATTTGAACAATTCAAATTAATCCAAAAATTAATTCCCATTGAGCTACAGATGGGACCTCACATTTTGGATATGTAGCTTGAAGCTCCAACAGTAAGTAAATAATTAATTAAACTTCTTTAATTTTTAATTAAATTATTCACCATCTGTTAACTGTCTAACACTCTACTAAAAACCGACAGCTGCACTCTTCGCACTACAGATATATTTCTGTGCCCATTGGATATAACCAATCAATAGTACGATAACCATTCACAAATTACTTGTAAGTACAGCTGGGCCAAAATCATCGTTTTGCCCCTATAGTTACATCTAACTCCTTAAGTACAACTAATCCCTCTATTGAACAATAAATCATAGTCCAACTATGACTAAACCCCTCTCGGGCCAGGAGAGGGTTGGCACCACATTGTTCAAACCTCGAAATTAGCCCTTCAGGGAACAATTTACCTACTTGCCCTGACATTAAGGAATGAGTGAATTCCTTCTTGTGTCGTTGTGTTCCCAGCTCCCCAATCAGATGAATTCCCAAAATGGTAGGCTAGTTGATCGACCATCTGGGCACTCTCACCCATACAAATCAAAGTACCACTTTCATGTTAGGATTGGTGTCCTAATTCTTCCGAAGTCTCGTTGTTTGTAATTATACACATTGTTTTATGAATAAAATAATTGTTATTTCATTCTGACATTTACTTATATGCAATAAACAAAGCTCTATAGTTATCTTATGTAAACTTAAGCATGTATATGTGATATACAAGTGGAGCAAGCCTTAAGTGATAACCTAAATAGGTCTGTAGTATAAGGATTAAGGTGGGATACTGATAACGGGCAAAAATGCATGTTATTATAGTGCTAAGTTATTGAACAATGTAGAATTGCAATGATAAAAATATATAAGATTGCGTCCAAAAAGCTTTAAGTTCACAATATTGTGGTCACATGCGTCCATCGCAATAAAACAGCTAACTTGTGTATTTTTGTGTAGAATATGCATTGACACGAGGTGGAAAATGCGATCCAATGAAATCAACGGTCGAGCGCATTAAGAGATTGCATTAACGCAAGGCTATACGATCATTTGTGCTCGCAAATATCTGCTCAAGAAGGTTGCCGCATAGAGCCGACGCAACTTGGTGGGCACATCCGGGTGAAAAGCATAATAAATCATGATGGGACAGAAAGCTGATGACGATCGATTCCGAATTAAGTTGACAAGCCGCTAACGAACTACTGTAGCAAGTACACTCAACTTTTTGGTTACAAATATTCGGCGTATCAGACAGAGAATTAATGCCATCCCATCAATGAAATCATAAGAGAGAATAAGCCTTTCATCTCGAAGCTCTATAAATACCAGAGGCCATCTTCAGTGAAGGAGTTTGATAGTTAGATAATTTTCTCCATAGATAGAAGCAGCCTTGTTCATATTTTTCTTTTACTTAGAAGGCGGAGCGAGAGAAGGGAAGAGACGCCAAAAGATCGCCCTGGTCAGCTCGAGAGAGAACCCAGGAGGCGTGGAAAAATAGAGAGAGGGCCGACTCTTGTGAGAGCAAGATTATCTTTTGAGCAGAGTAGAGAATAACAGTGTAAAAGCCTTGGGAAGCAAGAGATTGCTACCAGGCTCTTTATTTTTATTCTGCATTGTCATTTTGTATTTCGATTCTATATCTATAAAATGGAACTTGCTTATCTACATCTGTTCACTCTATTAAAAGCATGCATGAGTAGTTAAATCTATCGAAAGGGTTGAGAAGAACTTAGCTAACATGACCTAGGATTTTCATGGCATGCGTGATAACTTGTAGAAATACAAGTTATTTATACTATTTTATTTAGATATTGCGGCTAAAAGAAAGAAAAGTTGCGTCGATTGTAGGCTATGAAATGCAAAAATTATAAAATGTCGTCAATACACCCACTAATACCATTGCGATGGTGGAATAGAATGTTTTAGTTTCTGTTTTGCAGGAAATCAGT
Organism: Benincasa hispida; assembly: GCF_027475165.1. NCBI lineage: Eukaryota > Viridiplantae > Streptophyta > Magnoliopsida > Cucurbitales > Cucurbitaceae > Benincasa > Benincasa hispida. Next base: position 5,331,975 of record NC_143479.1, on the reverse strand, counting down.
CACCGCATGCGTTCATGGCTCAAAGACAAAATAAACAACGCATCTATGTCGCATTGCGCCCATCAATCAAGAATGAAGAGATGAACAACGCAATCGATCAAGAGCTCTAGCCATCAACGCAATTTCAACCGCATGCGGTAATAAAAAATAATACCGCATGTGGCAATAGATCAAAGATGTAAAGAGCAAGTGCAATTACAAAATATTCTGACGAGTGTATAACTGTCAGTTGTGCATTTCTGACGGATTGATTGCGTAACAGAAGGAATTTCTCATTCCGCCATTTCAGGAACTACCATAACCATACAGTGGGGACCACACATTCAAAGAGCCAAGCTTCGCCTATAAATGGCTTCTTCAAATTCACTGAAACATATACATGTATACATAAAGACGTGCATACACTGATTATGAGAGAGAGGCTGGTCTGAAGCGACTATCAGAGTAAATCCGGGAGAACCACGAGACAAAGCCAAAAGATAAGTCTCTGTAACAATGTGGATTTAGGATATGAAGTGCTCACAATGATGTGATACTACTTCTAAATATGTGTTAATTATGGATGTTCATGTAGTATGCCATGTGTTGTCACAAGTTTCCTTACGATTGAACCAAGTGTAATTCCACCATAAGTTTCTCGGTGTGATCCGAGGTCAAACACAGGGACTGGTTTAGGTTATTGTGGTATGTTCATGATACATGCGACCAGGTTTTCAATCTTTAAAGGTATGTTTGTACAAGTATATAACTTGCAATAAAATAAAGGAAAGCAGTAAAGATGCAATAAAAACATAAAAATACAGTAAACCTAAGCTAGATGATACAAGATACAGACTTCATGTATAAAATGTTGGGATCAAGGCTGTTTGTGAAAGTTATGCAAAGACGTGGGATGCAGCGACAAGTCTTATGAACAGAATAGAAAGAGAAAGATAAATAATATAAACAACGCAAGTTCTTAATCGGATTGAAGCTACAAATATTGTTCCGCTCTTCTCTTGGCGTACACCTATTAGTGATCGGCCGCGCTTCCACATGTCTGTGGTGAAGCAGAGACTACAGTAATGAACACAAGGTTGCTTCTATGTCTGGAAGTACTACTTGCTTTAGTTAACGCATTTTTCTGACCTTCTCTCAATAGATCAAAATGACATCTTCACTTCTGCTCTCATAGGTGAAGATGCCATCTAGCATGCTTTAGCTAAACGTCTTTAATATAGATTAAGTACTTAGTAATTCAAATTGCTCATCAGGGGATTAAGAAGACATGAAGAAAGTGATTAATGGGTGAATAGAAAGAGACAGAAAATGGTAAATGGAATCTATTGAAACATTTAATATTTCTATTAAGCGTTTGATACATGGTGTATGAATGAATAGATAAAGAAAACATGAAATACACAATGAAAGAGAGATAGAACAGATACAAACAAGTGCCAATGTCTTGGCACAGATTTGATGGAGATCTGCTTTCCGGATAGGATGGATTTAATGGTAGGAAGAGCTTCCCTCTTAGGCTTGCTCCATCGATAGTAGGGATCTTTGCACAGAGCTTCCGATCGGGTGTATGGCAGGTTAGATCTGAGATTGACCTCTCGGCCTTATCTCGTCTTCTTCCCGGATTTCTTCTCTTAAGCACTCAGCTCAGCCTTTTCTCTCTACAATCTAGCAGCACTTAGCCCCGTATTAAGTAGCATACCTTTTCTCTGAAATTAATGGGGTATTTATACGTGCAGATCTTTGACTCCGACCTTGTGGTCCCCATTGATTGTTATGGTAATTCCGAAGATGGAGGGATATTATTCCTTCTGTTATGCAATCAGATCATCAATTCTGCACAACCGTTAGTTGTACACATGTCTCAATCCTCTGCTCTTGCATTGCTCAGCTGCATCTTTCGATCATGGGTTCACATGCAGTGTTGTTTTTATTACCACATGTGGTTGAAACACAGCTCTAGATCGACTGTCGCATTTCACCGTTATTGCGGTAATCGTCTCTTCATTGTTGATTGACGGGCGCAATGTGACAGAGATGCGTTGATCAGTCTCTCGTGATCCTTGAACGTAAGCGGTGACTTGGACTCCTGCAAAACAGAGTAAAGCTCGGCTTGTCTTCCATCTTTTTGGTGTTAGTGGGTGTAATTGCAAACATTTATAATTATTGTAATACTAGGCTAATTTTCATACAATTGGTGCATAATTACTATCTTTTGGCCGCAATATCCAGATAAGGTGGCATAAATAACTTGTATTTCTTCAAGTTATCAGTCTCCAATAAACGCAGATACATTTTTGCTAAGGACGGGCAACACACATGTACTCCCGTACCACACCCCTTAACTAAACATATTTCTGGAGGATCGGGCGCACGATATTTCTACCAACGCATCACTACCTCAACATAGTGCATTTAGCTAAGGACGAGCAAAGAGCACACATGCGCGCAACACACCCCTCAACGCAATGCATTTGGATGTAATGGACGCAAAGTATCTCTTGTTACCACACACTACACCCATCATCGCGTTACATACCAGTTCATATATTTTTTTTTCTTTTCAATTCACCAAAAATGCAAGTCGACAAAGACTTTGCAGTGTTTAATGATTCACCCACTCATTCACAAAAATTTACGAACGGCGCTACTAAATATAAGGAATGGAAAGGCATACGAAAGTATATTGAAAGAAACGTAGAAAGCATTAAAGACTAATTTTAATAAGCAATAAATAGCAGAATTTAGAAAGCGGTAAAAGAAATCTGTAAAGAAAGCAAGTAAACATAGATAGGGATGCTTATTGAAAAAATTTCTTAGAATTACCGCAATTGCTTCCCCTGCAAGCTGTTTAATCCTGCTTGCCCAAGTGAATGGTGTCCATGCGTCGTTCGAAGTCGCCTCCGTAGTAAGGCTTAATTCGTTGACCATTTACTTTAAACGCGATGTTCCCGTCTAAAGTTGTTAGTTCCACTGCGCCGTCAGGAAAGATTGTCTTGATTCGGAATGGACCCAGACCAGCTAGACTTTAACTTTCCTGGGAACAATCGCAAACGAGCGTTAAGTAATAATACCTGTTGACCTTGATGAATGTCCGGTCTTTTATGTGGTCGTCATGCCACTTCTTTGTTTTCTCCTTATAGATCTTGGCATTTTCATAGGAATCCCTTCACCATTCGACCAACTGATTCAATTGCAGCTTCCAGACTTTCCCTGCACTTGCTAAATCAGACTTCAGCTTCTTGCATGCCCACATTGCCTTATGTACCAACTCGAGCGATAGATGACAAGCTTTCCAAAGACCAAGGCATACGGGGACATGCCAATTGGTGTTTTATAAGCAGTCCTGTATGCCCACAGTGCTTCATCAAGCTTGGGTGACCAATCCTTCCTAGAAGTATTGAGTACCTTCTCCAAGATAGTTTTGATCTCTCTATTAGAAATCTCCGCCTGCTCATTAGTCTGTGGGTGATAAGTAGTTGTGACTCGATGGCTGATGTTAAATTTAGTCAACAAGTTGGCAATTATGTGGTCGATAAAGTGAGAGCCCTCATCGCTAATTAAGGCCCATGGCATCCCATATCGAGCAAAAATATTCTTCTTCAGAAACTTCGCCACTGTGGCCGCATCATTCTTGGCACATGCAATGGCCTCAACCCATTTTGATACATAATCAACCGCGACCAAAATATAGTGATGACCTTTTGATGGTGGAAACGGGCCCATGAAGTCAATTCCCCAAACATCAAATAATTCAACCTCTAAGATTGACGTCAATGGCATTTCATTTCTTTTAGACATATTCCCCGTTCTCTGACATCTGTCGCATTGTAGGACCTTTGCTACGTTGGTCAGAAGTAGCCACACTGTAGGACCTTTGCTGTGGTCCGCTGCCCCCCAAAATGTCCTCCATATGGGGACTCATGACAAAGCTCTAGAATGTGCTTGACTTTGTGCTCAGGAACGCATTGATGTAATATATGATCAGGTCCAAGTCGATATAGGAAAGGATCGTCCTAGAAATAAAATTTGGCATCATGTCTTAGCTTCTTCTTCTTCTGGTAAGTATAATCATCCAGTATTTGACTGCAAACAATGAAGTTCACAATGTTCGCATACCAGGGAACCTTAATGTCTACTGCCATCAGCAGCTCAGGGAATCTTTCTTCAATATCTTTTTCTTTTCCTTGAACCTCGCAATTCTCCAATCTTGACAAATGATCAGCGACTTGGTTCCCGGTGCCCTTCCGATCTTTGATCTCTAGGTCAAATTCTTGCAATAGCAACACCCACCATATAAGCCTTGGTTTTTCATCCTTCTTTTTCATCAAATACTTGATCACAGAGTGATCCGTATATACCACAACGGTTGTTCCGATTAAGTACTGTCGGAATTTCTCCAGTGCAAACACCACTGCGAGCATTTCCTTCTCTGTGGTTGTATAGTTCTTCTGAGCATCATTCAATGTTTTACTTGCATAATAAATAGGATGCAATATCTTATCCTTGTGCTGACTCAAAACTACGCCCACAACATATCCGCTAGCATCGCACATCAACGCAAATGGTTGCGTCCAATCTGATGCAATCAAAATGGGTGCAGAGATGAGTGCATCTTTCAATGTGTTGAATGCTTTGGTGCATGCATCATCAAAATTATATTCTCAGTTAGCTTCTAGGAGTGCACTTAAGGGTCTTGCGATCTGGGAGAAGTTGCGAATAAATCTTCTATAAAACCCAGCGTGTCCCAGAAAGCTTCTAAGTGTTTTTACGTTCATTGGTGGGGGTAACTTGGAAATTGTGTCGATCTTTGCCTGATCAACTTCCAATCCTGCCTTAGAGATTTTTTGACCCAATACTATTCTTTCTTCCACCATAAAGTGGCATTTTTCCCAGTTCAAAACAAGATTTGTTGCCATGCATCTCTTCAAGACCTTTTCAAGGTTAGATAAACAGGAGTCATAGTTATTGCCGAAGACTGAGAAACTATCCATGAATACCCCGACTGACTCCTCCAAGTAATCTAAGAATATTGCCATCATGCATCGTTGAAAAGTGCCTGGCACATTGCAGAGTCCAAATGGCATGCGTCGGAATGCAAACGTACCAAATGGGCACGTGAAGGTTGTCTTATCTTGGTTCTCTGGCACAATTGCTATTTGGTTGTACCCTGAATAGCTGTCAAGAAAATAGAAGAATTCATTCCCTGCAAGTTTGTCTAACATCTGATCAATGAACGGGAGTGGGAAATGTTCCTTTTTAGTGGCCAAATTCAGCTTGCGATAATCCATACAAATTCTCCACCTCGTAGTTGTTCTTGTGGGAATTAATTCATTCTTGTCATTAGTGACGACTGTCATCCCCCCCTTTCTTCGGAACACACTGCACTGGGCTCACCCAGCTGCTATCAGATATCGGGTAGATGACACCTACATCCAGCCACTTTACTATTTCCTTCTTTATGACATCCCTCATAGCAGGGTTCAGGCGATGTTGCCTTTCTACTGATCTAAACTTTCCTTCTTCCAGACGAATCTTATGCATACAATACGAGGGATTGATTCCTCGGATGTCTGCCAAGGTCCATCCCAAGGCCTTTGCATTATTTCCTAGGATTTGAATGGGCACATCTTCTTTCTCCTTACTCAGCGATGCAGAAATGATAACCGGTAACATGTTGTTACTCCCTAAGTAAGCATATTTAAGGTGCACGGGCAATGGCTTTAACTTTAGCATAAGTGGTTCTTCCAAAGATGGCTTAATGCGTTGTGATGTCCGTTCAGATAACTTGAGCGGTTCAAAATTTGATTCAACATGAATTGCAGCACAATCCTCCTCCAACATTGCACCGATTTCAAAATCCTCTTCCTCCAGCTCCTTCAGGGGTTCGTGCAATGTTCTTCCCGCAGTTCCTCAATATATTGGAAAATTTCCATATCACCTAGGTACTTCAACGCATTGAATACGTTGAATTTTACTTCCTGATCGTCGACCCTGATGGTCAATTCTACTTTTACATATCGATGAGTGCTCGCCCTGTTGCGAGAAATGGACGACCCAAGATGATAGGGACTTCTCTATCTGCTTCATAATCCAATATGACAAAGTTCTAAGGGTAAGATAGAGGATGTTCTCGCGATCTATTGGCCAACTATAATGTGATCGTGGTTGGTCTTGAGTTGCCGATATCCAACTTCTTAAAAATTGACAAGGGCATCAGATTTATGCTTGCCCCTAAATCGCACAGCGCGTTCCCGACCATCTTCCCTCCTATCATGCAGGGAAATGTAAAACTCCTAGGGTCCTTCATTTTAGTGGGGAGATTGTTTTGGAACAGTGCACTACATTCATATGTTAACGCAACTTTTCATTTTCCCCGATCTTTCTTTTATTTGCAAGAATATCCTTGAGAAATTTTACATAACTCGACATCTGCTCTAGTGCTTCTATCAAGGGAATGTTAATGTGTAGCTATCAGAAAACGTCCAGAAAGCTCTGAAATTGCTTGCTATCATCCTTCTTCTTCAGCCTGGACGGGAGAGGTGGAGGATCCCGCCATATTTCTTGTTCACTTGCCTGTTTGTTGAGATCTGGTGCTTGCTGTGTTTCATTAGCTGGAGGTTGTGTTGATTTAGAGTTCATGTCTTAAGGAGCTTCATCTTTTGTTGATGAACTTACTTCTAAACTGGTACTTTTTCCAATATTAGTTGACTGGTCATCATCAACAGTCGAATCTACTGGTGTTGTTGTCACATCTGGTACTGATGGCATAGGGGCTGTTGTTTTGCCACTCCTCAATGTCACTGCATGACATTGTTCTTTACCTCTGCGCCCCGATGCTCTTGAGTTTTTGTGTGGCGTACCAAGCGCTTTCTTCTTTAATTCCCTTGCAAGCTGATCTATCTGCTCTTCTAATTCTTTAAGGGAGTCAGCTTGCAATTGTCTCATTGCCTCGCTCTTTTCAATGTAATGTTTTAACGATGTCTCCAGAGATGAGGTGTTGCAAGAGGTATCATATAGGAACGCTTGGTCACAGGGTGGTATACCTTGAGCATTACCAGGGCTGCAGTTTGGACTAATGAAGACCGGAGGGTTTCCTTGATCCCCTTGATAACTATACTGATATAAACTATGGCTCTCCTGATTGTGATTCCTGTCCCAACCTGAAGTTGGGTGATCCCACCAACCAGGGTTGTAGATGTTGCCAAATGATTCATCGTATACAGCATATACGGGTTGTTAATTCCATGGGCAGATTTCTACTGGATGTCCCTCTCCACATTGGACGCAATTCATTGCGGCCACGTGAGTCACCGCATTAACTTGCGCTGATCCTTGCGAGAGAGTTCTCTGTTGGTTAGCCACCGTCTGGAGGAGTGAGGTCATTATGGTCATTTGCTCGACCAGTGCGCTCATTGTATTAGTTGACACATCGACACTTTCTACTCTTTCTTGCTCCAAACCTCTTACCTCAGCCCGATATCAATCCATTCATCAGAATGTTGCGAGATGCGATCCAAGATATTCTTTGCTTCCATATATGATTTGTTCATTAATCCCCCGTCTGTGGAGGCATCGGCAACTGCTTGCGTTGATTGATCTAAGCCATTGTAAAAGGTTTGCATCAAAATACTATCGGGAATCCCGATATGCGGGCAACTCTTCACTAACTGTCGGAATCGCACCCAGGCAGTGCTCAAGGTTTCGTAACCCTTTTGTTCAAAATTCAAAACATCCCTCTGCCTCTTTGCATTTATGGATGGAGGAAAAAATCTGTTCATAAACCTATCAACCAACTGCTCCCATGCATTAATCTCGTCTGGCTCTAATGACTGAGCCCACCTCTTTGCTTCATCCCACAGTGTGTATAGGAACAGATATAGTTTAAGACCTTCTTGAGTTACACCAGGCATAGAGAATGCGCTGCACATGTCTACAAAATTCGTCAAATGAGCGTGTGGGTCATCTTTTTGTAATCCTCCAAATTGTCCCACATTCTAAATCATCTGCAGCATAATAGGTTTTATCTCAAAGCTTACATTCCCCTCAACCATGGGTCTTGAAATTCCTGGTGAGAAATTATAAAAATTTGGCGCCGCATAATCCCTCATAGGGATATTATAGTCAGCAGCAAGAAAAACTGGATCTTGCACTGGCAAATTTTCCCTTTGGTTTCCTACAGATGCCACATTCTCATTAGCCATGCTTCTTCACCAATTAATTCGGCCCTGATGAACCCTTGCGCGAATAATACACTTGATCTTTGGGTCCGCTTAGAATTACCAAATCACTCCAGCACTCATAAGCCGTCAGACTGCTCTCCGCGTTGAACAGTCAGTACAAAGAGATTTGTCCTGCACATATCACAAAAATATTCAACACTAGCCGTTAACCAAACCCCGGCAACGGCGCCATAAACTTGATGAAATGAAATTAAGATGTACAATGGATGATTGTTTCTATCTTAGGCATACGCATAGCAATATATGATGTAAGAGACAAGTCCATGCGATACTACTTCTAGATATGCGTTAATTATGAAACTTGTAGTATACTATGCGTTGTCACAAGTTTCTTGCGTTGGAACCAAGTATAATTCCACCACAAGTTTCTCGGTGTGATCCGAGGTCAAACACAGAGACTGTTTGAGGTTATTGCATTATGTTTGTGATACATGCGACCAGGGTTTTTCAATTTATAAAAGTTGTTGTATACAAGAATATAAACATGCTATAAAGTAAAGTAAAGCGGTAAATTTGTGATAATAAAATAAAGTGCAATAAAATAAACCTAAGCTATGATGATACAAAATACAGGTTTCATGATACAAGAAACAGAGGTTGAGGTTGACTGTAAAGATTATACAAAGATCGTGTGATGCGGTGGCAAGTATTATATGTGAAGCAGAAAAGAAAAGATAACTAATATAAACAGCGCAAGTTCCTTAATTGTGGTTCCGCTTTTCCTTTAGCATACACCTCTCGGTGATCGGCCGCGTTCCTACATTTCTGTGGTGAAACAGGGACACATGTAATGAACGCAAGGTTGCTTCCATGTCTGGAAGTACTACTCGCTCTAGTTAACGCATTCTTCTAACCTTCTCTCGATAGATCAGAATGGCATCTTCACTTCTGCTCTCACAGGTGAAGATGTCGTTTAGCATGCCTTAGCTAAATGCATTTATCTCTTTAACACATATTAAGTTACTCGTTTAATCCATATTAATTACCAAGGGATTAAGAAGACTTCATGAAGAAAATGATTAACGGAGGAACGGAAATAGGCAGAAAAGTGGGAATGGAAATGATCGAGACATTCAATATTTCTATTTAGCGTCTGATACATGATTTGTGAATAAAGAGATAAATAAGATGAAATACAGTTGATGAATAGAGTTAGAAACAAATACAAATAAGCGCCAATGTCTTGGCGCCAATCTGGATGGAGATTTGCTTGCCGACGTGGATGGAACATGCGAAAGGATGAGCTTCCCTCTGAGTCTTGTTCAACCGGTAGTAAGGATCTGAGTATAGAGCTTCGCGACGGGGATCTGGCAGAATAGCGCTGAGACTCACCTCTCAGCCTTGTCTCTTCTCTTCCTGGATTTCTTCCAATCAGCACTCAGCTCAGCCCCTCTCTCAATAATCTAGCATCAATTAGCCCCATATCAAGTATATTCTCTGAATTCTATGGGGGTATTTATAGGTGAAAAGCTTTGACACTTGGCTTGTGGACCCCACTTTTTGTTATGGAAATTCCAAAGATGGTGGGATAATTATTCCTTCTGTTATGCAATCAAACCGTCAAATTTGCACAACGGTTAGCTGCACACGTGTCATAATCCTCTGTGTTTGCGTTGCTCAGCTGCATCTTTCGATTGGGTGCTCACATGCGGTGTTGTTTTTATTGCCACATGTGGTTGAAATTCAGCTCTGGATCAACTGTCGCATTGCACCGTCATTGCGTTGATCGTCTCTTCATTTTTTATTGATGGGCATAATGTGACAGAGATGCGTTGGTCAGTTTGTCTTGAGCCTTGATCGCAAGCGGTGACTTGGTTTCTTGCAAAACAGAGTAGAAATCTCCTTTTCTTCCATCTTTATGATATTAGTGGGTGTAATTGCGATAATTCGTAATTATTGTATTTCTAAGCTAATTTTCATACAATCGACACATATTTACTCACTTTTGGCCGCAATATCTAGATAAGGTAGCATAAATAACTTGTATTTCTACAAGTTATCACATGCTCCAAATGATACAAAACATAGGGCAATTTGGGGGTCTACAAGGTGACGACCCGCATGCTCATCTTACCAGTTTTGTGGAGATGTGCAGTACTTCCTCCATCCCTGGTGTAACCCCAGAAGGTGTTAGACTCTACCTCTTCCCATAAATACTGAGGGATGAGGCTCAGAGGTGGGCTCATTCATTGAAGCAAAATGAAATAACATCATGGGACCAGTTGGTGGAACGATTCATGAAGAAGTTCTTCCCTCCAGCAGTCAACACAAGAAGACGAAAGAATGTGCTGAACTTCGAGCAAATGGATAACGAGACTCTAAGCACCACTTGGGTGCGTCTCAGAAGGTTGGTGAAAAATTGTCCACATACGAGATTCTCGATTGCATTCTGATGGAAACATTTTATAACGTCCTGAACAGATCAACGCAAGTCGTTGCTCATGCCTCCGCAGTAGGAGGATTCATGGATAAGACCTACACAGAGGCCAAGGTTATCCTTAATCGCATTTCGTGAAACATGGATGACTGGGTGGATGATGGGTACGGGGGTAGAGGCCTCGAGAGAAGAAGAAGCGATAATGCCATTGTATCAGCGGATACATGACAACTTTGGCCGCACAGATGGCCGTCGTAATCTCTCTTCTACAATCGATGGCACTTAATCAAGGTGCCCTCTCTCAAAGTTCAGCATAACTCAATGTGCCGGCACAAGTGGCCGCAATAAGTTGCATCCAATGTGGAGGGGGCCATGCGATAGAAATGTGCCCATCAAACCCGCAACAAGTGTGTGCTATCCAGAACAACCCGTACAGCAACACTTACAATCCAAGTTGAAGGAATCACCCTAACTTCGGTTGGGGAGGGAATCACAACCAAGGGGGGCCGAGTAACCATCAGAGCAATAATTCCGGGAATCAAGGAAATCATCCACCTTTTCATCAGAAGCAGAATTAGGGTCATCAGAGACAACTGCAATACCAACCATCCTCCTCAAACACCTCTGGAAATTCATCTTCATTGGAGCCCCTGCTGAAGCAGTATATTGAGAAAAACAATGTTGTCATGCAGTCGCATGCGTCTTCAATTAGGAACTTGGAGATCCAAATTGGGCAATTAGCAGCCGAACTTCGCAATAGAACACTGGGAACGCTGCCAAGTAATTTCGAAGCCCCAGGATCTCATGGGAAGGAACAATGTCCTTGACGACATTTTACAGGCAAGCTAGACCACCTGTAAAGGTGTGGATTGCGGTAATCATGAAAAAATTATCTTTCAATCCATGTCTCTAAAGTCTATGTTTAATTGCTTTCTTAATTGCTTCCTTCATTGCTTCATGAATTTCGTCATTTATTGTTTCCTTAAACTAGCTTTTATTGCCTTATGAATTTACTTCTCATTTAATTTGATTGCGTTAATTTTCATGCTCTGTTCAATTTCCTTACTTTCTGCATTAATTGCGTTATTTTAAATTCTCTGTAAATGATTGTGTAAGAGAAAATGATTACCGCAAAGTCCTAGCGACTTGCGTTGATGAAAAAAAATTTAAATAATAACAATCAACATTCGGTATGCATTGCGATGATGGGTGCATCTTGCGATGAAAAGATACACTTTGCGTCCATCCTACCCAAATGCATTGCGCTGAGGGGTGTGTTGCGCTTGTATGTATTTTTTGCCCATCCTTAGCGAAAATGCACTATGTTGAGGTAGTGTTGCGCCAGTAGAAATACAGTGTGCCTGTCCTCTAGAAATGCATTGAGTCGGGGGTGTGTTGTGCAGATACATGCGTTGTTGCCCGTCTTTTGCAAATATGCATTTGCGTTAATGGAGGCATTGCGTTAATCTTAACCTTGCGCCTATCCGAATAAAACACAAAAGATAAATTTTTTTTGCAAATAGAGTAGTCCAATCGTTTAGGCTTCTGAGGAAATGATGATTTAGCAGATGAAAGGATGTACTTCTTTGCTAATTCATAAATGTGAGGAGCGCGGCGGTAGGCTTTTTGAGTACCTCGAGGCCTGCCACTGTAGAATTTTCATTGGGCTCATCAAGGCCCAACCTATAAATTCCGTCCTCCCCCTTCTTAGGTCGTCTATTTGAGTCTTTTTATGAAAACGAAACCCTAGCAGATCCTTTGCATACCAGAATTCAAACTTTCTTCCTAAAACCCTAAGAACCTGCCCAGCTCTTTCACTCAGTACAACCATGGTCGATCAGTCTTCCCATTCATCCTTTTTACCCTCATCACCCTCACCAGCCCAAATCACTGCAAAAGAGGCGGCATTCCTTGCAGCAAGCCGCCGCCTCGCCGCCCAACCAAAACCCATCCCTCGATCATCGGAAAACCTCGGTGAAAGCCTTTAGCAGCTAGACCACTCCAAATCAGAGAGGGGTAGAGCACGGAGAGTGCCCCACTCCCAACACTGTCATCTAAAAGTGAAAAGAAGAGAAGAGACGATAAAGAAGTGTTTGGGAGTATACTCAGTAATATGGAGAAGGAAGGAGGGCTGCCCGAAGCGAGGGTTGTTAATCAGCTACTACCTTCGAATGAGGAGATGGAGGAAACTTCGAGAAGGAGCGCTCTGGCAATCTCGAATCCTAAGGAAACTGTTCACACAGAATCCTATGAGGGACCCACCAGAGTTGCTTTGGAGGAAGTGGTGACGGAGAAGCAGCTTAAAATGGCTGAGGAGAAGAAGAAGAAGAAGATCAAGGAGAAGAGGGCAGAAGGTGATGAAGAAGCCCAGCCAAGAAAGGAGAAGAAAGAAAGAAAATCGAGTGAGAAGAGGGTACGTAGGCGGGAGGAGAAGTGCCTGAAGAAGATGGAAGAAAAGAGAAAGAGGGCTAAGAACCCAGAATTCGACGGAGAATCAACCACCGTAAAGGTGGATGAGGGGGTGTCAGCACAACAAAAATAATCAGCGCAACCTGAAGAGGAATCAACGCAAATAAGAATGGTTATGACTGACGATGGAGAGGATCCAGACATCACCCCCCCTTATGCGGCATTACAAGGAGAATACGCCACAAGGGTCAACGATCGACCCACCAATTTTGCAACGTGCAGTAGAAAAGAAGGAAAGGAGAAGAAGAGAGGAAGAAGAAAAACAAGAGAAGATGTTGCGAGCACAAAAAATCATCTTAGAAGGCGATTTAAGAAGAAAATTACACAATGAAAAAGTGTGTCGCAACAACGCAATATCAGCAGAAGATGAGAGAATAAGGCTCGAGGAAGAACAGTGCATATTGTTGGCCTTAGAGCAATTTGAAAGGGAAATGAGAGAAGAAGAAGAGGAAGAAAAGAAGAAGAAAGAAGAGAAGGAGAAGAGGCGCAGAGCAAATGTTCAGCGCATAAGAGAAAATAAGAGCAAAGAAATTGCGGAGTGGGAGAAGGAAGAACTGCACAAGGAAAGGGAAAGGAAACAAAAACAAAGATCCCGCCTTGCGTTGACAAAAGAAAAGGGCAAAGCAATAGTAGAAAGCAGTGAGCCTGCATTGGCCAAAGGACACCTATCAAAGAAAAAAGAGAATGACGACATGATGGAAATGGGGTTCTTTCCTGCACCAACACCACTACCGAACTTAATCACAAGTGTTGTACTGGAACATGGATGGGAAACATTCTGCCAGTGCCCATCCATTGTAATCCCAATGGTATTGTAAGCTTTCTATAATGAACGACTTCATGGCACCAAAGATGTAGTGATCATGAAAGGGGAGGTAATGCCTTTTAGCACAAAGGACATCAATGAGTTATATCAGATGAAGGACATCCCGGAGACGCCGGGTAATAAAATCATTGATGATCCCACAGAAGAACAAATGGAAGATGCACTGAAGATATTAACGCAACCGGGCACTCAGTGGTTGGTATCTATGAAAGGCATCAGAACCCTTACGTCCAATCAACTGCTTCCGGAGGTGCGGCTTTGGGTGTATTTGGTGAAACGGCGACTCATCCCGACTTCTCATGAAAAAACAGTTTCAAGGAATAGAGTCATGGCCGCATACTGCATAGCCCGCGACATTCCAAAAGATGTGGGCCAATTGATCGCAAAGCAGATTCGAGGTTTTGTGGGGCGTGTAAGAGGCCAGTATTTCTTCCCTTGGATAGTTTCAAGCTTATGCCTTTCACTGGGTGTAGGTATTGAGGAAGAACCAATGCCAGAAGTCCATAGCCTCATCAACACCAAAATTTTGAGAATGCTTCTCAAAGATTCCCATCATTTCCCCGAACTTCCACTGAAAAGCCCCATCATTGATTTAAATGCGTCGCAGCAACCAAAGCCCAAGAAATAGCGCAAGGTTGACAAAGGCAAGGAAAAAGTCCAAGAGCCATCACCGCAAGATCAAGAACCCTTGGACCCCTTACCTTTGGTAATTCGCCCTTCAAGCCCTCCTACAGATCCCCTTTTCCCACTTTCCGAACATTTTACTAACCTCCTCCTTGTTCCTGCTTCACCCAACACATATCCAGCAGCTCCCTCCCCCCTTCATCTTCACCGCAATTTTCTCCTCCACCGCCGCATGTTAACGACCCACATGATTTGGGTGAAGGCACTTCTACCCAACCCCAAAACATTGATGGTGAAACATCGCAGGCGCAACCCACCATTGCCACCCTAGCTACTGACCTTACTAATATGCATTCTCTTCTCTTTCATCAACACGATTTCTTTTGCCAGCGAATAACATAGGTACACGAGTGACAAGTAGAGTTACAACGCAGTGTTATGATGACAAGGCGGATGTTGATCAACATTCAACGCAATATCTATACGATCCACCTGAACCAAAGACAAGTAGTAGAACGCAACCATGAGTACTTCAACTTCTTGACAGCCTATCTCCATGGTCCCATGGTGCCTCCGCACTTACAGCAACGTCTGCACTTTGAAGAAGCTTCTCGTGTTCCTCCACAAAATCCTCCTCCTGAACCTCCTCCTCAATAAATCTACAAATTTTTGTTGCGGTCATTCTTTTGTTTTTATTTCACTCATTATTTCTATGTATATAAGCTATTACGTGATTCTTTGTACATGCTAAAATTTTGTATTGCATTATTTGTAATTCATTGTATACTTGGTTAATTTTAATACAACTAAGTAACAATTCTTTCCATATGCATTAGCCTCTTCTTTATCATCTTTTGTCAATTATTGCAATGTTCTTTATCTTATATTTTGCATTATTCATTGCGCTGCCATGATGAGTTATATGCATACCCTTGAAACATTTCCCACACTTTGTATTTTCTGACTAACACTTAGATAATTCGTAGCAATAGCACTGCTTTACCTTTTATCCTTCAAGACTCTGCTCAAACCTTCTTTTCAAAATTTTGACTAAGTGTTTGTCTATTCTGTCCAAAACAACACAATGAGGACCTTGCGCATCTCTAAATTTGGGGGTGGGGAAGTGTAAGCGCATAAAATGATGATGCGATGATATGCAATACTACTTCTAGATGTATGCGCTATTAATGAAATGCTTGTAGTATGCTATGCGTTGTCACAAGTTTCCTTGCGTTGAAACATAGTATAATTCCACCACAAGTTTCTCGAAGTGATCCGAGGTCGAACACAGGGATTGTTTAGTTAATGAGTTACATTTGTGATATATGCGACTGGGGATTTTTCAATTAATAAAAGTTTTGTGTGTACAGATATTTAAAAAATGCGATAAAGTAAAATTATGCGGTAAAGTAAAGTTGCGATAATAAAATAAAATGCGATAAAAGTAAACCTAAGCTATTATGATATAAAATACAGGATACTGATACATGATACTGAGATTGAGACTGACTGTGAAGGTTATACAAAGGGTCGTGTTATGCGGTGGCAAGTCTTTATGTATGAAACAAAAATAGAAAGGGTAATTGTTATAAACATCGCAAGTTCATTAATTGCGTTAAAGATTTAACTACAGTTTCGCTTTCCTTTGGCGTACACCTCTCGGTGATCGGCTGCGTTCCCACATCTCTATGGTGAAACAAGGATGAACGTAATGAACGCAAGGTTGCTTCCATCTCTGGAAGTACTTCTCGCTTTAGTTAACGCATTCTTCTATCCTTCTCTCGACAGGCAGAATGGCATCTTCACTTCTGCTCTCACAGGTGAAGATGTCGTCTAGCATGCTTTAGCTAAACTTATTTATTTCTTTAGCACAGATTAATTTACTTGTTTAATTCATTCTAATTACCAAGGGATTAAGAAAACATCATGGAAAAAGCGATTAATGGAGGAACGGAAATAGACAGAAAGATGGAGATGAAAATGATCATGACATTCAATACTAATATTTAACGTCTGATACATGGTGCGAATGATAGAGATTAAGAAGATGAATACAATTGATGATAAGAGATAGAAACAAATACAGAAGAGTGCCAACATCTTGACACAGATCTGGACGGTGGATTTGCTTGCCGGCGAATGGAGTGAATGGAAGGAAGGGCTTCCCTCTCAGGCTTGCTCGTCCGGTAAGAGTGACTTTGGTACAGAGCTTCACGGCGAGGATTGAAAGGATTTGCCCTGAGACTCACCTCTCGGCCTTGTCTCTTAAATCTTCCCGAATCTTCTCCAATCAGTACTCAGACCAGTCTTTCTCTCAATATATAAATATCAAAATATGCCTGTATCAAGTATATTTTCCCATGGAATTTTAGAGGCTATTTATAAGCTTAGCTTTGACTCTCTGACTTGTGGACCCCACTTTATCGTTATGGCAGCTCCGGAAATGGTGGAATGAATATTTCTTCTATTACGCAATCAATCCCGTCAGAAATGCAAAATGGTTAGCTGTACACGTGTCTGAATCCTCCGCAATTGTGTTGCACTTTTGCATCTTCGATCGTTTGTCCGCATGCGGTGTTGTTTTTTTATTACTGCATGCGCTTGAATTTACGTTGATTGCAAAACTCTTGATCGATTGTCTCATGCGCCGTCATTGCGTTGATCGTCTATTCATTCCTGAATGATGGGTGCAATGCAACGTCGATGCGTTAATATTTTTCTCTTGAGCCATGAACGCTTACGGT
Source organism: Benincasa hispida (assembly GCF_027475165.1). Classification (NCBI taxonomy): domain Eukaryota; kingdom Viridiplantae; phylum Streptophyta; class Magnoliopsida; order Cucurbitales; family Cucurbitaceae; genus Benincasa; species Benincasa hispida. The sequence goes on along the minus strand of NC_143479.1, from coordinate 5,314,695 downwards.
GACTTGATTTCCTGCAAAACAGAATGGAAACATTCTTTTCTACCATCGCAATGGTGTCAGTGGGCGTATTGACGACAATTTATAAATCTTTCATTTCTTAGCCAATTTCCATACAATTGATGCAACTTTCCTCTCTTTTAACCGCAATATCTAAATAAAGCAGCATAAATAACTTGTATTTCTACAAGTTATCACACCCCCAAATTTAGATATATGCTTGTCCTCGAGCATATCTTCTACTAAGGCAATAATGCTCAATTCCTATTTTAAATTTTGCGTTGATTGGTTGCTCCGAATGCTCCACTTAGGCACATTACTTGACAATGCAATTTCCTTTTATCCTTGCTAATTCATAACAAAGCCCTACTTTATTCTTCTATACTACAAATTTCTGCTAAAATATTCTTTTCTAGTTTTAAAAATAATGTTTACCTCTTCTTGTCAAAACAACTTGATGCGTCTGGATGCGGTGGTCAAACTTTGCGTCATTTATTAGAGACTGTTGGTCATGGTTACACTCTACGTTTTGGCTTGTTCCCACGGGTGTCATGCGAACATCCAACTTCGGTTGTGTGCCAATCTCAACTTTAACTCATGAATTTCAGAGGAGTTGTCTCTTGCATTCTTTTATTTTTTTTCCTTATGCATTTTTCTCTTTTCATATTGCGTTGTTCTTGGAAACCCGCCTTCGTTTTGGCTTGCTCCCACGGGTGTCATGCGAACATCCAACTACGAGCAGGCTTCTTTCACAACTTAACTCTTATCAGGTTAGGAATGTTTTTTAGATTTTCCCTTGCGCTGACATTGGAGTTTATATGAAAAATTTTTTATTATTATTATTTTTAAATGAAAAATGAACGCATTTTTCTTAATGACCGCATACTTTTGATCTCAACTGCTCAGACCTTCCCTACCCCCAAATTTAGAGATGCGCAAAGTCCTTATTGCGTTGTTTGGACAGAATAGACAAACACTTAGACAAAATTTCAAAAAGAAGGTTTGAGCAGAATTTTGAAGAATAAAAGATAAAGCATTGCTAAGCTACGAATTAACTAAGTGTTATTCAGAAAATACAAAGTATGGGAAATGTTCCTAAGTAAATGCATATTATACATCATGGCAGCGCAATGAATAACGCAAAATGAAAGTTTAAGAATATCGCAAAGTTGACAAAGGATGATAAAGAAGAGGCACAGGCATATATAGAGAATTGATACTCAGTTGTATTGAAAATTAACTAAGTATACAAATAATTACAATTAACGCAATACAAAAATTTCTGCCTGTACAAAGAATCAAAGAATTTAGCGAACACAAAAATAATGAATTGAAATTATTTTTGAATTTGATTCAGATTGGTGCACGATTAAAAATTAATACCGTGCTTCCAATAACACAAATACATTTTTGCTGAGGATGGGCAACAACGCATACATCCCCGCAACACACCTCTTAACTCAATGCATTTCTGGAGGATCAGGTGCACGGTATTTCAACCAGTGCAACACTACCTCAACATAGTGCATTTTCGCTAAGGACAGGCAAGGGACACATACGTGCGCAACACGACCCTCAACGCAATGCAGTTGAGTGTAAAGGACGCAATGTGTCTCTTGTTATCCCACAATGCACCCATCATTGCATTACATACCAACTTTCTTTTAAAAAAAAATCTTTTTAATTCATCAATAACGCAAGTCAAAAAGACTTTGCGGTGTTCAACGTTTCATCCAGTCATTCACAAAAATTAAAAACAGCGCTACTAATGCATACAAATTAAAGTAATTAAACATGACATAAAAATACTCAACTGAAATAAATTAAAGGTAAATACAGAAAGCATTAAAGGCTAATTCTAATAAGCAGTAAATAACACAATTTAGAAAGCAGTAAAGAAAGCAAGGAAACATAGATAGGGATGTTGGTTGCAAGAAGTTCTCAGAATTACCGCAATCGCATCCCCCGCAAGCGGTTAATCCTGCTTGCCCAAGTCAATGGTATCCATGCGTCGATCTACGTCGCCTCCGTAATAAGGCTTAATCCGTTGACCATTGACTTTAAACGCGTTGTTCCCGTTTTCCGTTGTTAGTTCCACTATGCCGTGGGGAAAGATAGTCTTTATTCAGAATGGTCCAGACCAGCGAGACTTCAACTTCCCTGGGAACAAATGCAAACGTGCATTAAATAATAATACCTGTTGACCTTCGACGAATGTTCGGTCGTTTATTCGGTCGTCATGCCACTTCTTGGTTTTCTCCTTATAGATCTTGGCATTTTCATAGGCGTCCCTTCGCCATTCGACCAGCTGGTTCAGTTGCAGCTTCCGGACTTTCCCCGCACTTGCTAAATCCAACTTCAGCTTCTTGCATGCCCATATCGCCTTATGTTCCAACTCAGTGGTAGATGACAAGGTTTTCCAAATACAAGGGCATATGGGGACATACCAATTAGTGTTTTATAGGCTGTCCTGTATGCCCACAGTGCTTCATCAAGCTTGGGCGACCAATCCTTCCTGGAGGTATTGACTACCTTTTCCAAGATATTTTTGATCTCTCGGTTAGAAATCTCTGCCTGCCCATTAGTCTGTGGGTGATAAACAGTTGCAACCCTATAGCTGACGTTAAATTTAGTCAACAGGTTGGTGATTATGCGGTTGATGAAGTGAGAGCCCTCATCGTTGATTAAGGCCCGTGGCGTCCCATATCAAGCAAAAATATTCTTCTTGAGAAACTTCGCCACTGTGGCCGTATCATTCTTGGCACATGCGATGGCCTCAACCCATTTTGATACGTAATCAATAGCGACCAGGATATAGTGATGACCTTCTGATGGTGGAAATGGGCCCATGAAGTCGATTCCTTAAACATAAAATAATTCAAAGGCATTTCATTTCTTTTAGACATATTCCCCATTCTCTGGCATCTGTAGCACTGCACAACGTGGGCATGGGCATCCTTAAACATTGTTAGCTAGAAATAGCCACACTGTAGGACCTTTACGGCAGTCCACTGCCCCCCAAAATGTCCTCCGTAAGAGGACTCATGACACAGCTCTAGAATGTGCTTGACTTCGTGCTCAAGAACGCATCGATGTAAAATGTGATCAGGTTCAAGTCGATATAGGAATGGATCGTCCCAAAAATAAAATTTGATGTCATGTCTTAGTTTCTTCTTCTGCTGGTAAGTATAATCCTCCGGTACTTGTCTGCAAACGATGAAGTTCACAATGTCCACATACCAAGGAACATTAATGCCTACCGACATCAATAATTCATCGGGGAATCTTTCTTCAATATATTTTTCTTTCCCATAAACCTCGCAATTCTCCAATCTTGATAAATGATCAGCAACTTGGTTCTCGGTGCCCTTCCGGTCTTTGACTTCTAGGTCAAACTCTTGCAGGAGCAACACCCACCGTAAAAACCTTGGTTTCGCATCCTTCTTTGTCATCAGATATTTGATCGTAGAGTGATCGGTATACACCACAACATTTGTTCCGATCAAGTACTGTCGAAATTTCTCCAGTGCAAATACCACTGCGAGCATTTCCTTCTCCATGGTTGTATAATTCTTCTGTGCATCATTCAACGTTTTGCTCGCATAGTAGATAGGATGCAATACCTTGTCCTTGCGCTAATTCAACGCTGCGCCCACTGCATAACCGCTAGCATCACACATCAACGCAAATGGTTGTGTCCAATCCGACGCAATCAAAATGGCTACGGTGATGAGCGCATCTTTCAATGTGTTGAATGCTTCAGTGCACGCATCATCAAAATTATATTCAAGGTCAACTTCAAGGAGTGCACTTAGGGGCCTTGCGATCTGGGAGAAGTTACGAATAAATCTTTGATAGAACCCAGCGTGTCCTAGAAAGCTCCTAAGTTTTTTCACGTTCACTGGTGGGGGTAGCTTGGAAATTGCATCGATTTTTGCCTAATCAACTTCCAATCCTGCCTTCGAGATTTTATGACCCAATACAATCCCTTCTTCAACCATAAAGTGGCATTTTTCCCAGTTCAGAACAAGATTCGTTGCCACACATCTCTTCAAGACTTTCTCAAGGTTAGCTAAACAGGAGTCATAATTATTGTCGAAAACTGGAAAATCATCCAAGAATACCTCGAATGACTCCTCCAAGTAATCTGAAAAGATCGCCATCATTCATCGTTGGAAAGTGCCTGGCGCATTGCAGAGTCCAAATGGCATATGTCGGAATGCAAACGTACCAAATGGGCACGTGAAGGTTGTCTTATCTTGATCCTTCAGCGCAATTGCAATTTGGTTGTACCCTGAATAGCCGTCTAAAAAACAGAAGAATTCATTCCCAGCAAGTCTGTCTAACATCTGATCAATAAACGGGAGTGAGAAATGGTCCTTTTTAGTGGCCAAATTTAACTTGCGATAATCCATACAAATTCTCCTCCCCATGGTCATTCTTGTAGGAATTAATTCATTCTTGCCATTAATGACGACTGTCATCCCCCCTTTCTTCGGAACACACTGCACTGGGCTCACCCAGCTGCTATCAGATATTGGGTAGATGACACATATGTCCAGCCACTTCACTATTTTCTTCTTTATAACCTCCCTCATGGCAGGGTTCAAGCGACGTTGACTCTCTATTGATCCTGTTTTTCCTTTTTCCAGACGAATCTTGTGCATGTAATACAAGGGACTGATTCCTTGAATGTCTGCCAAGGTCCATCCTAAAGCCTTTGCGTTATTTCTCAGGATCTGTATGAGTGCATCTTCTTTCTCCTTACTCAGCAAGGCAGAAATGATAACCGGTAACGTGTTATTATCTCCTAAGTAAGCATACTTGAGGTTCAAAATTTGATTCAACTTGAATTGCGGCGCAATCCTCCTCCCATATTGTGCCGATTTTGAAATCTTCTTCCTCTAACTCTTCGAGGGGCTCATGCCAAGGTTTTTCCCGTAGTTCCTCAATATATTGGCAATTATCCATATCACTTGGATACTTCAACGCATTGAAAACGTTGAACTTCACTTCTTGATCATCAATCCTGATGGTGAGTTCTCCTCTTTGCACATCGATCAGCGCTCGCCCTGTTGCAAGAAATGGGTGACCCAAGATGATAGGCACTTCTCTGTCAACTTCATAATCCAATATGATAAAGTCCGTCGGGAAGATAAACTTATCCACTTGCATGAGTACATCCTCTATTTTGCCATCAGGATGTGTTATCAATCTATCGGCCAACTGTAGTGTAATCGTGGTTGGTCTTGCGTTGACGATATTCAACTTCTTAAAAATCGATAAAGGCATTAGATTTATGCTCGCCCCTAAATCGCATAGCGCGTTCCCGACCTTCTTCCCTCCTATTGAGTAGGTTAATGTAAAACTCCCACGATCCTTCATTTTGGTGGGGATATTGTTTTGAAATAGTGCATTACATTCATATGTTAACGCAACTGTTTCATTTTCCCCGATCTTTCTTTTATTAGCCAAAATATCCTTGAGGAATTTTACATAGCTCGGCATTTATTCCAGAGATTCTATTAAGGGAATATTGATGTGTAGTTGTCGGAGAACGTCCAGGAACCTCTAAAATTGCTTGCTATCATCTTTCTTCTTCAGCCTAGACAGGAAAAGTGGAGGATCCCGCCTTACTTCTTGTTTAGTTGGATGTTCGTTTTTCTTGTTGTGTTTCATTTGCTGGAGGTTGCGTTGATTTAGAATTCAAGTCTTGAGGAGCTTCATCTTTTGTAGGTATACTTACTTCTAGACCGGTAATTTTTCCACTACTGGTTGATTGGTCATCATTGACAGTTAGATCTACTGGTGTTGTTGTTGAATTTGGTACTGGTGGCATAGGGGCTATTGTTTTACCACTCCTCAATGTCATTACATGACATTGCTCTTTACCTCGTGGCCCCGATGCTCCTGAACTACTAGGCAGCATACCAGGCGCTTTACTTTTCAACTTAATTGCAAGCTGTTCAATCTGCTCTTCCAAACCTCTAAAGGAGATAGCTTGTGATTGTCTAATTGCCTCGCTCTTTTTGATATAATGCTTCAATGAAGTCTCCAGAGACGAGGTATTGCAAGAGGTATCATATAAGAACGGTTGGTCATAAGGTGGTATACTTTGAGAGTTACCTGGGCTACAGTCCAGATTAATGAAGACCGGAGGGTTGCCTCGATCCTCTTGATAGCTGTTCTGATGGAATCTATGGCTTCTCTGGTTGTGATTCCCATCCCAACTTAAAGTTGGGTTCTCCCACCAACCAGGGTTGTAGTAGTTGCCAAACAATTCATTGTAGACAGAATATACGGGTAGTTGATTCCACGGGCAAACTTCTACTGGATGTCCCTCTCCACATTGAACGCAATTCATTGTGGCCACGTGCGTCAACGCATTAACTTGTGCTGAACTCTGAGAGAGATTTCTCTGTTGATTAGCCATTTTCTGAAGGAGCGAGGTCATCGTGGTCATCTGATCTACCAGTGTGCTCATTGTATCAGTCGATACATCGGCACTTTCTACTCTTTCTTTCTCCAGACCACTTTCCTAACACCCGGTATCAATCCACTCATCAAAATGTCACGAGATGCGATCTAATATGCTCTTGGCTTCCGTATATGATTTTTCCATTAATCCTCCTATTGCGGAGGCATCGACAACTGCTTGCGTTGATTGATTTAAGCCATTTTAAAAAGCTTCCATTAGAATGCCATCGGGAATTTCGATATGCGAACAACTCTTCACTAACTGTTTGAAACACACCCAGGCGGTGCTCAAAGTTTCATAACCCTTTTGCTCAAAATTCAATACATCCCTTCGTTTCCTTGCGTTGACGGCTGAAGGGAAGAATCTGTTCATGAACCTGTCGACCAACTGTTCCTATGCGTTAATCTCATCCGGCTCTAACGACTGAGCCCACCTCTATGCTTCATCCCACAATGTATACGGGAAAGAATATAACCTAAGTCCTTATTGAGTCACACCAGGCATGGAGAATGCGCTGCACATGTCTACAAAACTCGTCAAATGAGCATGTGGGTCTTCTCCTTGTAATCCTCTGAACTGCCCCACATTTTGAATCATCTGCAGCATAATTGGTCTTATTTCAAAGCTTACATCCTCCTCAACCATGGGTCTTAAAATTCATGGCGAGAAGTTATAAAAATCCGGTGCCGCATAGGTCCTCATAGGGGCGTTGCGATCAGCCGCAAGAAATATGGAGTCTTGTGCTGGCCAATTTTCTCCTTGATTCCCTGCGGGTGCCTCATTATTATTATTAGCCATGCTTTTTCACCGCTTAATTTGGCCCTGATGTGCTCTTGCGCGAATAATACACTTGATCTCTGGGTTCGCTTAGAATTTCTGGATTACTTCAGTACTCATAAACCGTCAGACTGCTTTCCGCAATAAACAGCCAGTACAAAGAGATTTGTCCTGCAAAATACCACAAACATACTCAACACTAACCGTTAACCAATCCCCGGCAACGACACCATAAACTTGTAAGCGCATAAAATGATAATGCGATAATATGCGATACTACTTCTAGATGTATGCATTATTAATGAAATGCTTGTAGTATGCTATACAGAAACCCTCCGGACGAGCAAGCCTGAGATTAAGCGTATAAACTCTTGCATGTTTGCTCGTCCGGGTGTTATTAAGGAAGAGATTCCCTCTCAGGCTTGCTCGTTCAATAGAAGTGACCTTGGTACAGAGCTCATGGCGGGGATTGAAAGGATTTGCCTTGAGACTTGCCTATCGGCCTTGTCTCTTAAATCTTCCTGGATATTCTCCGATCAGCACTCAGACCAGTCTTTCTCTCAATATACAAATATCAAAATATGCCCCTATCAAGTATATTTTCCAATGGAATTTCAGAGGCTATTTATAAGCTCAACTTTGACTCTCTGACTTGTGGATCCCACCTTATTGTTATGGCAGCTCTGGAAATGGTGGAATGAATATTCCTTCTGTTACGTAATCAATCCCGTCAGAAATGCACAATGGTCAGCTGTACACGTGTCTGAATCCTCCGCAATTATGTTGCTCTTTTGCATCTTCGATTGTTTGTCCGCATGCAGTGTTGTTTTTTATTACTGCATGCGCTTGAATTTGCGTTGATCACAAAGCTCTTGATCTATTGTCGCATACGCCGTCATTGCATTGATCGTCTATTCATTCCTGAATGATGGGCGCAATGCGATGTAGATGCGTTAATATTTTTCTCTTGAACCATGAATGCATATGGTGACTTGATTTCCTGCAAAACAGAATGGAAACATTCTTTTCTACCATCGCAATGGTGTTAGTGGGTGTATTGACGACAATTTATAAATCTTGCATTTCTTAGCCAATTTCCATACAATTGACGCAACTTTCCTCTCTTTTAACCGCAATATCTAAATAAACAGCATAAATAACTTGTATTTCTACAAGTTATCAGGAAGGTCTGAGCAGATGCGATCAAGCGGATGCGGTTATCATTAGAAAATGTGTTCATTATGATTAAAAAAAATCATACAAACTCCAATGTCAGTGCAAGGAAAAATCAAAATCCCAACCTGATAAGAGTTAAGTTGTGAAAGGAACCTGCTCGAAGTTGGATGTTCGCATGACACCCGTGGGAGCAAGCCAAAACGAAGGTGGGTTTCCAAGATCGACGCAATATGAAAAAAATAAAAGACAACTCCTCTGACCAGCAAAAGTTAAAGTTAGCTGAAAATCAAGAGTTGAAGTTGAGATTTGCACACAACCGTAGTTGGATGTTCGCATGACACCCGTGGGAACAAGCCAAAACGAAGGGTGTAACCATGATCAACAGTCTCTAATAAAACAACGCAAACTAGACCACTGCATCAAGTCGTACCAAGTTTTCTTTGCAAAAAGAGGTAAACATTCTGTTTAAAATAAGAAAGGAATTTTTGAGTAGAGATTTGTTTATAAAAGAATAAAGTAGGGCATATTTATGAATTATCTAGAATAGAAGGAAATTGCGTTGTTAAGTAATGTTGACTACGTGGAGCATTTGGAGCAACCAATCGACACAAAATAAGGATAAGAACTGAACAATATTGCCTTAGTTGAAGATATGCTTGAGGACAAGCATATATCTAAATTTGGGGGTGTGATAACTTGTAGAAATACAAGTTATTTATGTTGTTTTATTTAGATATTGCGGCTAAAAGAAAGAAAAGTTGCGTCGATTGTATACAAATTGGCTAAGAAATGCGAAAATTATAAAATGTCTCAATACACCCACTAACACCATTGCGATGGTGGAATAGAATGTTTTAGTTTCTGTTTTGAAGGAAATCAGTCACCACATGCGTTCATGGCTCAAAGACGAAATAAACAATGCATCTACGTCGCATTGCGCCCATCAATCAAGAAAGAAGAGATGATCAATGCAATGACGGCACATGCGAAAATCGATCAAGAGCTCTAGTGATCAACGCAATTTCAACCACATGCGATAATAAAAAATAACACCACATGTGGCGAGAGATCGAAGATGTAAAGAGCAACGCAATTGCGGAAGATTCTGACGAGTGTACAGCTGTCAGTTGTGCATTTCTGACGAATTGATTGTGTAACGGAAGGAATTTCTCATTCCGCCATTTTAGGAACTACTATAACCATACAGCGGGGACCACACATTCAAAGAGCCAAGCTTCGCCTATAAATAGCTTCTTCAAATTCATGGAAACATATACATGTATACATAGAGACGTGCATATACTGATTCTGAGAGAAAGGCTAGTTTGAAGCGACTGTCAGAGTAAATCCGGGAGAACTACGAGACAAGGTCGAGAGGTGAGTCTTCGAGCAGAGAATCCTTCCAATCCCCGTAGCTGAAACTCTGTGCGAAGGTCAATTTTACAGGGAAAGCAAGTCTGAAAGGGAAGCTTTCCTCTCCACCACTTCCACACGCCGACAAGCACAATCTCCATTCAGGATCTATCTCAAGACGTTGACACTTCTTCTGTATTTGTTTCTAATCTCTATTTCATCATCTGTATTCATCTCCTATAATCTTTCATTCATACCATGTATCAAATGCTTAATCTTAGAATTCAATGTTATGATAATTTCCACTGTCATCTCTCTATCTCTCTTCATACATCCATAATCCATTTTCTCCATGATGTGTTCATAATCCCCTGGGTAAATGGCAAGAATTAATCGAGTGAGTTAATTTTTGTTAAGGAAATAATTAAGTTTAGCTAAAGCATGCACGACGACATCTTCACCTGTGAGAGCAGAAGTGAAGATGTTATTCCGCCTATCGAGAGAAGGTTGGAAGAATGCGTTAACCAAAGTGAGAAGTATTTCTAGAGATGAAAACAACCTTGCATTCATCACGTCCATCCCTGTTTCACCATAGAGATATGGGAACGTGGCCGATCACCGAGAGGTGTATGCCAAGGGAAAGCGGAACCTTAGTTGCATCTTAAATGCAATTGACAACTTGCGATGTTTTTACTATTTATGTTTTTACTATTTACTCTTTCTTTTTCTGCTTCGTTCATAAAGACTTTCCATCGCATACATCGATTCTTTGTACAACTTCACAGTCCATTCTCGACCTCAATATCATGTATCATGTATCTTGTATCGTGTATCATATTAGTTTACGATTTATTTTATTAACACATTTTTACTTTCACCGCAATTCACATTTCTGTATAAATCACCATTCTTTATTCATTGTTAAAAATCAGTCGCATGTATCACAATAGTAGCGCATTAACGAAAACAATCCCCATGTTCGACCTCGGATTATTCTGAGAAACTTGCGTTGGAATTATACTTGGTTTCAGCGCAAGGAAACTTGTGACACGCACTACAACACATATTGCAATCAACACATATATTTAGATGTAGTATCGCATAAAATTTCTCTTTATCGCGAAGAGCTTTAGCGAATATTTAGCACCTCATTCCTTATATTCACAAGCCATGCGTTAGCGTAGATAAAGATAAAGAGATCAATTTTATGTCCATATGCTTAAAGACTAAATTATCGTTACAATGCGATCATCTTGTCTTATGTTGTGCCCATCAACCCTTTAGAGCAACTCGAGAGAAAGTCTAAAGAAAGAACCTAAGACTTGAGAGAGCTAAGTTAGAATCTAGACTCGAGAGAGCAAGATTAGATCTGCATAAGCAAAAGATAGAGGCTTAGAGATAAGTTCTGTTTGTCAACATGCATCGCATGCACCCTAGAGATAGGTTATGGTATTATGTGGTCGCCTTGTATGTGTGAGTGTCAATCGTCATCGCATAGACAAGAATAGAGGCTTATGTGTAGGTCCTATAGACTTCATCGCATATATCGCATGCGTTCTAGAACTAGAAGTCATAGTATTTGCATTGAGAGATGATTTGCTATTGTATGTGTGAAGCATGATCGCATAACATGAATGCAATCCTAGGAAGTGTTAGCTGAACCCCTTCTCAACCCGTTCCCTGCATATTCATCGCATCTCCCATATTATTAACTCTTTTCTTAACTCTACCACATACATTTTTTTATTATTGTAAACAACAACCCCACAACTCTTTGATTTATTGGTTACTGCAAAGTCATCTTAAAAATTATTGTCGCATATTGTTTTCCTTAGTCCCTGAGTTCGACCCTGGACTTACCAGGAAATTCAGTAGGATTTATACTTGGGTTCTGCTAAGAAAACTTGTTGCATAATGCATTTTCCATCACCGCAATTTCCTTTCATTATTTCACCGCATAAAATAACGCATCAAGTTTTTGGCGCCATTGTCGGGAACTTCAGCAATTCAGTGTGCTAACGGTTATTTTTTTGATTTCTTTACAGCCTTCAATCTCTAGCGAATTATGACCCATAGATTGAAAGAATGTTACGAAGAAGATTGAGAGATAGCCGCCAACAACAACAACTAGAGAAAGATAAAACCAGTGAAGTTCGACTAACTTTGTTCCCCTTTATGACCCATTCGGGACTATGCATCGCCCAACCTCTACGATTTCTCCCCAGGAATCATGAGGCCCATTCTTGATGGATCGAGATTCGAAATGAAACCGGTGATGCTCCAGATGATCCAGACTGCTGGACAGTTTGGAGGGAGGCGTGGCGAAGACCCGCACGCCCACCTCTAGAGCTTCATAGAGATCTGCAACACTTTTGTGTTCCCGAATATCTCCACTGAGGAAGTTCGACTAACTTTATTCCCGTTTTTGTTGTGTGACCAAGCACAAAAATGGGGGTATTCTCTCGAACCGGGGGAGATTACTTCTTGGGAGCAAGTAATAGAGAAGTTTATGAAGAAATATTTCCCACCAACGGAGAATGCCAGAAGAAGGAAGTTAATAACCAATTTTGAATAGGACGTGGAGGAATCGCTCAGCGATGCTTGGGTGAGGTTTAAGAGGCTGGTAAGAGACTGCCCACATAATAGCTTACCAGACTGCTTACAGATGGAGATTTTCTACCAAGGATTAAACCCTACATCACAGACAATTGCCAATGCGGCAGCAGCTAGAGGTCTGCTGGAAAAAACGTATGAGAAGGCCAAGAATATCTTTGATCGCATTTCAAAAAATCACGAGGACTGAAGAGAAATCGATCAAAGATTAAGAATTAGAGACAATGACGCAAACAACGGGGCCATCACATCCCTTCAGAACCAAATGACTGCGATGATGAGTTTGATACAAGGCACCGCAATTAATAGCACGGGAGCGAAAAAAGGGCAAGTCAACGCAATTGCTCAAACGACCGCAAGTTGTGTCATCTGTGGAGACGCACATCCGATGGAAGAATGCCCAGGAAATCTGCAGTCAGTATGCTTCATAAAGAACAACCCTTATTTCGATACGTACAACCCTGGGTGGAGAAACCACCCCAATTTTGCGTGGAAAAATCAACAACAAAGCTTTCAACCAGTGGCGCAAAAAGAAAAGCCACCTGGATTTTTCCCATGAACCAACGGTCAGACACATAACCAAGCCAGCAGTTCGCAAGCACTGCAATCTTCATCCTTAGAGAGCTTGCTGAAGCAGTACATTGAGAAGAATGAATCAGTGCTTCAGAATCAAGAAACGTCCATCCGAAATCTCGAAATTCAGCTAGGATGGATTATGGGCGAACTCAAAAACAAATCGCAATGATCGTTACCGAGCTCACTGAGCTCCCTCACAACACTGGGGGTACAGGAAAGGAACAATGCTTAGCAGTCTCCTTGCTAAGCGAAAAAAATGACAGTGGAAGTAGGGGAGGAATCCATCACGACCAACTTGAATGCAGCAACAATAGAGGACCCGTTGACATATGATTCAGAAGAGCCCAAAAAGATGAACCCAGAAGTTGCGTCCACCTTTAAGCCTCTAGAACATGAGATAGAAGAAGTCCAGCCACCACCATTCTCACAAAGATTGAAAAAGAAACAGAATGATGAAGATAAGATCACTACGGAGACAATAATACAAAATACAACGATCCCACCAAAAATGTGTGACACGGGAATCTTCACGATACCGTGCTCCATTGGAGGGGTCTATAGTGGCCAAGCATTATGCGATCTTGGGGCGAGTATAAACGTAATGTCGCTATCAATCTTCAAACAATTGAATATGGGTAAACTCACGCCCACGATGGAGACTATCCTACTTGCGGACAGATCCCGAATACATCCTGAGGGAGAGATGAAAGATGCCACAATCTCAATTGATAAATTCATCTTGCCGGCAGACTTCATCATTTTGGATTATAAAGCGGATGAAGATGCGCCCATCATATTGGGACGACCATTCCTCTCGATCGGTCGCGCTCAAATTGATGTGCGCAAGGGGGAAATTGTAATGAATGTCAATAAGGAAAAGCTCTAGATTAAGGCAGTCAAAATCCCAGAGGGTCGAGAAAAGAAGAAAAAGCCGCTATGGACGTAAAAAGTCCAGCCTGAAATAAGTCGTCCCTGCGTTACTATGCAACTCAAACTCTTCAGGAATGTATTCCTTTTGAAATATCCTTTTTATACCAATTCTTCATGAACTTTCATCACCTGTCTTTTAATTGCTATCGTATCTTTGTCTTTATAACATCTAAAAATAATAATAATAATAATTAATGTGATCGTGTTGAACAATCGTAGTAAACGATTTTGTTAACTTTGTTTTTGTATTTGACCCTCTCAGTGTTTTTTTTTTTTTTTTTTTTTTGCAATGATCGAGGTGAACGATAGCGGAGCGCTACACGAAGACGCAACTACTTTATTTCGTCACCGCAATCCAAAGAAAGTAGATCGCCGCAAAGCAGGATGCATCAACAAATAATGCAGGCGACAGCGCAAATTTGGGAGTTGTATCTTTCCTTGACTTTATTCCAAATTTTTCACTATCACATCGCATTTTAAGTTTGAAAATTTTATCATCGCATCCTCTTTGGTTGCCACAATCATTTAACATTCATCAATTTAATAAGTTACCGCATGATTTCTCTTTGCCAATTATGATTTCAATAACGCATGCCTCTATCTTTTCATACACACTAGAGTCAACTTAATTTTAGGACAGTTACCTCATGAAATATTTCTAGAAGTTAGTGGTCTGCTAGCTTTCTTTCAAATTAACCCTTTATGAAACTTCCTAAGAACATCGCATGACTTCTTTCAATCTTTTAGCAATAAGGACATTGCCGCATTTTAAATTTGGGGGTGTGGTATTTATTTTCGACCTTGCTATTTTTAGCCTTATAAAAAAATTATTCCATAACGTTGCGATCGAATCCTACTTGTAGTTGGATGTCGCATGACACACGTGGGGGCAAGCCAAAACGAAGGTAGGAATCGTGATCAACGCATAAATAAATGACCGCAACTCCGCTGCCAAATGGGCATGAGTTTAGTCGAAGAAAGAGCACCTTGCTCGTAGTTGGATGTCCGCATGACACACGTGGAGGCAAGCCAAAACGAAGGCGATGCGCTTGGATTAGCACAAGGTCAGAGGAAAAAAATATAATGTCTAAAATACACAAGGATAAAAAAATCATTTAACACCCCAGTGAAAAAGTTTTTTTGAAATAAATCATGCAATGTCCTCGAAGCTAGTAAAGTCTTTTTGAAGGTTAAACTTGTGGTCCCTAAATTTTAGAAATAGTTTAAGAAGAGACCTAGATAAGAATTAAGGAAATTTTGGTGTATAGGATTTGAATAAGGCATCCTTGAGAAATCTAGGAAAGAAAAGGTTGTCGACTTTCTAAAGGAAATCTTTAGCTTATGCTTGAGGACAAGCATTGTTTAAATTTGGGGATGTGATAACGGGTAGAAATGCACGTTATTACAGTGCTAAGTTATTAAACAATGCAGGATTGCGATGATAAAAATATATAAGATTGCGTCCAAAAAGCATTAAGTTCACAATATTGCGGTCGCATGCATCCATCGCATTAAAACAGCTAACTTGTGTATTTTTGTGCAGAACATGTGTTGACGCAAGGCGAAAAATGCGATCCAATGAAATCAACGGCCGAGCTCATTAAGAGATTGCGTTAACGAAAGGCTATGCAATCATTTGCGCTTGCAAATATCTACTCAAGAAGGTTGCCGCATAAAGGCGGTGCAACTTGGTGGGCGCATCCGGGTGAAAAGCGTAATAAATCACGATGGGACAGAAAGCTGATGACGGTCGATTCCGAATTAAGTTGACAAGCCGTTAACGAACTACTGTAGAAAGTACACTCAACTTTTCGGTGAAAAATATTCGGCGCATGAATTAATGTCATCCCATCCATGCAATCATAAGAGAGAAGAAGCCTTTCATCCTGAAGCTCTATAAATACCAGAGGCCACCTTCAGTGAAGTTGTTCGACAGTTAGATAATTTTCTCCATAGATAGAAGTAGCCTTGTTCATATTTTTCTTTTTCTTAGAAGGCGGAGCGAAAGAAGGGAAGAGACGCCAGAAGATCGCCCTGGTCAGCTCGAGAGAGAACCTAGGAGGCGTGGAAAAACAGAGAGAGGGTCGACTCTTGCGAGAGCAAGATTATCTTTTGAACAGAGTAGAGAAGAACAGTGTAAAAGCCTTGGAAAGAAAGAGATTGCTACCAGGCTCTTTATTCTTATTCCGCATTGTCATTTTGTATTTCGATTCTATATCTATAAAATGGAACTTGCTTATCTACATCTGTTCACTCTTTTAAAAGCACACATGAGTAGCTAAATCTATCGAATGGGTTGAGAAGAACTTAGCTATCATGACCTAGGATTTACATGGCATGCGATCATCTTGTCTTATGTTGTGCCCATCAACCCTTTGAAGCTACTCGAGATAGAGTCTAAAGAAAGAACCTAAGACTTGAGAGAGCTAGGTTAGAATCTAGACTCGAGAGAGCAAGATTAGATCTGCATAAGCAAGAGATAGAGACTTAGAGATAAGTTCTGTTTGTCAACATGCATCGCATGCACCCTAGAGATAGATTATGGTATTATGTTGTCGCCTTGTATGTGTGAGTGTCAATCGTCATCGCATAGACAAGAATAGAGGCTTATGTGTAGGTCCTATAGACTTCATCGCATATATCGCATGCGCTCTAGAACTAGACGTCATAGCATTTGCATTGAGAGATGATTTGCTATTGTATGTGTGTAGCATGATCGCATAATATGAACACAATCCTAGGAAGTGTTAGCTGAACCCCTTCTCAACCCATTCCCTGCATATTCATCGCATCTCCCGTATTATCAACTATTTTCTTAACTCTGCCGCATACATTTTTTTATTATTGTAAACAACAACCCCACAACTCTTTTATTTATTGGTTACTGCAAAATCATCTTAAAAATTATTGTCGCATATTGTTTTCCTTAGTTCCTGAGTTCAACCCTGGACTTACCAGGAAACTCAGTAGGATTTATACTTGGGTTCTGCTGAGAAAACTTGTTGCACAACGCATTTTCCATCACTGCAATTTTCTTTCATTATTTCACCGCATAAAATAATGCATCAGATACCTGATCCTGGTGACACTACAGATACGACCCACTTTGTAGAGGTTTGCAAGTGTTGTAAACTACTACAGATGGTAGATCCTGACCATTCAAGTGGAGACATGCAAGCGGGGGTGTCCTATACAAAGAGTTTTGTATAAGACCGGACCACAAGATGACTAGACTCTATGTATAACATTGTTGATACTAGAGACTTACATCTCACCTAAATGACCATAGGTGACACGACCTCAATCTTAAGTGTTTTGGGAACTCCTACCTCTGAGGGCAGTCCTTTGATTAGTATGGGTGAGAGTGGTCAGATTGCCAACTCAACATGCCTACCTTTTCGGTGACTTGTCTGATCTGGGAGCTGGGAACTCACTTACACAAGATGAAATTCACTCCTTCCCCGAAGCAGGGGTAAGTAGATAGATTGCTCCCTTAAGGGCTGATTTTGGGGCTTGAACATAGTGGTCGCAGCTTCTCTTTGGAAGAGAGGACTCAGTCATAGTAGGACTATGACTTATGTTCATTAGAGGGATCAGTGGTGAAAGATCTCTTAATGAAGAGTTCCATGAGCGCGTTCAGATTGCTCCAATTTCACCGTGACCGAAATACACCATATACATTCAAACGCACAGTTATGCAAACAAACAATAATTAATGGCATGCTTTGAATAAGAAATAACAAGGGAGAGAGTTCTCGTACCAGTTGAAGACGCTCTTCAAACTATGGAACTCAACGCAGCAGGACCTCTACCCAAACAACCAACGTCTAGTAGATGCGTCGACTACAGCAACACGAACAACATCAAACACACGAACGCAATGGCGACGACACCACCGGAAAAGAGCCCTAGGTATTCTCGGAGTGAGAACCCAAAGCGTGGTCTTTGGTGAGTTTGGTAAAGGTAGGAGGAAGAACTGATCGTGTAAACGATAAGCAAGTGGGAGAGAATATGAAGCTATCACATAGCAAGATGCTTATTGCTTAGAAGAAACTACATGATCGTGTAGATTTTACTGAACGATCGTTTAGAAAACAGTAAGCCATCGTTTAGGAAAGCTAACCGATCGTTTAGGACTTAGTGTGCGATCATTTAGGCGCTAGGTAGGTGATCGTTTAGGCGCGAGGTATGCGATCATTTACATGTTGAACGACTATTGTATAGGCTTTCGAGTTTAAGCGATCGATTACGTTTTCACACCAATGCCAACCTTTCGATCTGTTTTTGAATCATTCAAAATGAAAAAAATTTCATTTTTATTCATCAGTTACAATAACCGACGTTGTTCCCCATTAACGCACGTCCAAGAGAGATTTTAGGTTAATTATCATATAATTAACTAATTAAATAATTAATAAATATAATCATATTATATTTTTACCCTATAGTTTGATATCACATATCTACTATAGTAATTTCCCTCCACTTGATATAAATCATATTTATATCTAATTTCCTCCAAAATAATGTATCTCATACATTTGGCCAATTATAACATATATAATTAACCAGTCCGATTATATCATATATAATCGAACTTCCTCTTGCCAATTTTAACATTTAAAATTAACCCAAACACTGATTCTCAACTTTATCCAAGCTACCTAGGAGACCTAATAGACCTGTGGCTCGAAGCTCCAACGGTCCGTGAATAGCTGACTAAACTCTTTAGCCACAAGATCCACCATCCGTTAACTGTCAGGCATTCCACTAAAGACCAACAGTTAAACTCTTCTTACCACAGATATATTTATGTGTCCATCAGATATAACCAATCATGAGTACGATGACCCTTCACAGATGCTCGTAAGTATAGCTGGCCAAATTACTGTTTTGTCCCTGTAGTTACATCTCACTCCTTAAGTACCACACTAATTCCTCTAATGAACAATAAAACATAGTCCAACTATGTGTAAACACCTCTCGGACTAAGAGAATGTGTATGGTGCCACATCATTTAAGCCCCGGAATCAGCCCTTAAGGCAGCTATCTATCTACTTACCCCTGCCTCAGGGAAGGAGTGAATTTCATCTTGTGTAGCTGAGTTCCCAGCTCCCAAATCAGAGAAATCCTCAAAATGGTAGGTTTGAATCGGCGACCTGGCCACTCGCACCCATACAAACCAAAGGACTGCCTTCAATGGCAGGAGTTCCCAACTCACTCAGGATTGAGGTCATGACCTATGGTCATCCTAGTGAAGTGAAGTCTCTGTCATGAACGGTGTTATATAACGAGACGTTAACACTTTGTGGTCAAGTCTTATACAAACTCTTTGTATAAGATTCCCCTGCTTGCTTGTCCCCAACACGAATGATCAGGATCAGACCATCTGTGACAAGTCACAACACTTGTGACCATCCCACAAAGCGGGTCGTATCCGCAGCGTTACCAGGATAAGGTTTCCCTCCTATATCCATATACTACAGACCATTTTGGTTATCACTCAAGACATGATCCACTTGTATGTCACCACATACATGCTTGAGTTACATACAAATAACCAGGGATTTTAAGTTTATTGGTTTGTGGTAAAACAAATAAAACATGCAACTGAGCAAAATACAAGATGTGAAGTAAAATATCATATATTATACAACACAAGCGTTCGTACAAACTGTTTACAAACTACAAGACATGAAACTTTAGGGCATTAATCCCAACAAGTGGTACTTAAGGAGTTAGATGTAACTACAAGGGCGTAACGGTTATTGGCCGAGCTGTACTTACAAGCGATCTATGAAGGGTTGTCGCTCTGTTGATTGGTTAAGATGGACACATAATATATCTGTAGTAAAGAGAGTTTAGTTGTCGGTCTTTAGTGGAGTATCTGACAGTTAATGGATGGTGGATCTCATGACTAAAGAGTTTAGTCAATTATTCATGCACCGTTGGAGCTTCTAGCTATAGGTCCATTAGGTCCCCTTGGTAGCTCAATGGATTCAAGTTGAGGATCAGTTCTTAGTGTTGATTTAAAATGTTCAAATTGACAAGAGGTAATTCGATTATATATGATATGATCGGTATGGTGTATGAGATACATCAAGTGGAGGATTAATGTAAATGAGATTTACATTAAGAGCCATGGAATAGAAAAAGAGCTATGGTTTATATGTTTCATGAGAGAAATATTAAAACTATAGGTTATAAATATATTATGGTAAGTTAGTTATCATTTATATTTATAATAATATTAATTATTGGATAATTATCTCTTTTTCTCTAATAACCAATTGAGTGGGAGGTTATTAGTGGTTTCATGGTAACCATGAGATAAAAGGAAAAATGTTTTCCTAATTTTAGTAAGGTAAAAAAAGAAAAAAGAATGTGGTTTTGAGATTTTCAATCTTGGAAATTGCTCACGGAGAAGTTGTCAAGTAAATTAGATTTACTAAGCGACAGCTTGGAGTTAGCTAAACGATCGTGGAGTGTTAGTACACGATAGACACTCAACTAAACGATGAGCTAAACGATTGCATAGCTTTTGATAGACGATCGCATAGCTTTTCCTAAACGATCGCATAGCTTTTCCTAAACGATTAGGCATCAACCTATACAATAGATTGTTCCATCTCCCACTTGCTCAAACATTTACACGATTGTGGTTCCTCCAGTTTTCTACCTCAAACCAAGTCAAAACAGAGCTCACCCTCTGGATTCTCACACCGAGAATACCAAGGTAACCTTCTTGGTGGTGTCATACACATCTCGACAATGTCGAGGTTCTCTGAAGGCCGTTCGCGGTGTTTAGGGTTTTCGTGACCTTGGCGATCACTTAGTTCGAGAGCGTGGTGTCCGTGCAGTGTATCGGTCGTGTTGGACGTTCGTGTGTTGCTGTGTTGATGTGATCGAGCATTTGTGATCAAGGAACTTGAAGACGAGTCTACAAAAGTGTGTTGATTCTTGTCCTTGATCTTTTGTATAGCATGTTGTAATTTCTATTTTACGCATAACCATATGTTTCCATTTGTGATTGTAATTGTAATGTTCTTATACGATTGAAATTTGGAAAGATCATTCCGCTGCTCATGAAAATCCTCATGTCCGATTTCCTTCACTTCATAGGCAGGAGTTCACAACTCACTCAGGATTCAGATCATGCTACCTATGGTCATTCTGGTGAAATGAAAGTCTCTATTATGAACGAAATAATATAATGAAACTAAACATTTCGTGGTTCGGTCTTATACAAATTCCTTTGTATAGAATATCCCCACTCACATATCTCCACATGAATGATCAGGATCAGATTATTTGTAGCACTTTACAACAATTATAACCTCTACAAAGTAGGTCATACTCGTAATGTCGCCAAGATAAGGTACCCAACATTATCCATCTACTACAGACCTTTTAGGTTATCACTTAAACATGATCCACCGTATGTCTCTACATATATGTTTAAGCTACAAAGATGACCTTGGATGTTAGTTTATTGCTTTGTGGTTAATGCTACTAATTTTGAAATAAAACATCACATATTTTATTACATAAATAAAATGTTTTTACATTACAATTACAAACCATGGGACCCTATGAGATTTAGGGCATCAACCTCAACAATCTCCCACTTGACCTAAGGTTAGTAAGGCGTATAATATAAAAGTCATACTAAATACAAAGTACACAAAACAATAAACTAGGGCATAACACGCCATATTTTGTTGACGGTCTGAAGTATTTTTCAACTAGTTTAGGTGTTATACATTTGTTCTAGTTAAAAGTAAAATATTTGAATCTTCACCCAAAAAAATGTATTTAAGAGCAAAGATATATAATTTGAATGTTATTTAGGAATCAAACTAAGATTAAATGAATCTAGTCTTGAAAAGAGAATATCTTATGTTGTGTTCTAAATGAGAATTCTCTACATTGATTAGCCCAAAAAAAAAATCATCCAAGAAGGTAGCTACAATGTAACTGAAAATTTGGTGGGATTAAATATAGAATAATTAAAATAATTACTAGGGGGTATACAAATTTTTTAAATCAATCCCCAACAATTAGTTATGTGTCTCTAATAATTATTCATGGTTGAGAAGATTTATTGAAAAACATCGAGGGGGAAAAGAGTAAAGGGAGTTTGGAGTGAATTTAAAATTGTTAAAATTATTTTGTCATATTCAAAGTCACTCCAAAAACATGTTTTTAATTACTTAAAATTAATTTTATATTTAAGTTTCCACTTTTAAATCATAAAAACATGTTTAAGTGATTTCAAAAATGACAAAAGTGCTTTTATGATTTCATATCACTCTCAACCATTCACTTTTAACTCTACTTTCCTAAGAAAAGAGAATCTTTATAAGAGAAGAAAAAAGCATCTTTCTTTAATTAGAAGAAAAATAGCATTACTTATCGTAATTAATTTGTGCACTTAAAATTGACCGTGTAAAAATGTCGCATAAAAAATTTTCAAAACAGAACCTTTTTTTTTTTTTTTTTCATTTAGCTTTTACTAGTACAACAAGGTACTATTG